>NC_133541.1:79403804-79706835 GCF_048773025.1 Camelus bactrianus
GGGGGTTGCTGCTTGTTCCCCCGGGAGGTTCTCTGTCCTTGTCTCCACGTTGCTCAGCCACCTATGTTGGCAACTTCTGGCCTAAACCTCTGTTGGGCCTCAGGTAACAGTTACTGAGCCACACATTGCTTAAGGCAGTGGGCAGCATGGTCTGGGTCCCATCCTGGAACTGCAGCCACAGCCTCCTTCTCCTGAGAGTCGTGTAGAAGTCCCCAAGCTGGTCTTGTCTGGCTCCAGCGGGAAAACAGGCTCAGGAAGACTAGACCTTTTCAGGTTCTCTGTGGCTCCCTTCACTGGACCCTCTCTGGTTTCTGAGACTGTCTAAGTTCTCCCTAGCTTCTAGATTAGTAGCTAGGAGTTCTCTTTAGGAATGCAGTCTACTGTGTGATGTCCATCTTTCCCTCAAGCAAGGCAAGAAAAGATGGTGCAGGTGCCCTTGAGCTCTTAGAAGTACTGGGACTGAGTATTGCCCTTCATGGACTCACTGACCAATTGGACATGCGAAGCTAGGAAATCTGTGAATGAGGAATCTCTCATATCAAAGAAAAAAGGGAACTTGGACTATTGGGGTTCAATGATGAGTGTGGGTGAGAAAGAACGTAGGCATTTCATCCTTGACCCAGATGGTTAATACTCTCTCTCTCTCTCTCAATAAAGGTTTATAGGAAATGAGTTAACCAGTTAATGGGTTAACTAAAATAAGACACCAGGAAAATGTCCAAACCGATTTACCAGCCATTAGGACCACAGTGTAGTTGTTGTAGCACCAGAATCCCACCCTTTTGAAACTGGATCACCCAAAGATTGCTCTGTAATTACTCCATTTCTTTTCTTTGGGGGCCCCTTTTTAGATACCCAGTACTTTCCTAAATGACAACATATTTGTATTAAGAGAACTAAGGAAAAGCATTCATGTTGTCCCTTGAACCAGAGTTAAAAAGGTGGTCTCCCTGGGTGGTGAGCATGGTAGCAACAACAGGAATCACAGGTGGAGAGCCATGGGGCAGCAGGGGGAAAGTGAGGCTTCTCACATACCTGCTTGCATGTATTCATTTCTATAGGTCTCATTTCTGCTGAGTCTTAAAGGTTGGTGGTTTGATTTCAAAAAGCGAAGAAATTCCTTCAAAGTTATAATACTAAGGAGAAGTCATACGTATACTGGGCAGGTCAGATTTGGCCCAGCCCCAGGGGAGAGCAGTTTACCTCATGAGACCTTGTCTGGTTAGAGCATGTCCTCATCAACTGCTGTGAGGGATCTTCCTACTCACTCAGGAGTGTGGGGCTTTGAGGCTTAACAGCAGGATAGATTCCAGAAACTGACACTGCCAGCCAACAGAACTTGGCTTCCTTGGCAGTATTGGTTGTATCATTGTTTGACCTTTTAGCTGGCATTGGCATGCTAATTTGGGGTCTTATATACCAGATACCAGTATTTAGCCATCCTTGTAAGAAGCTTTTTCCCTGTACCAAATATTTGAGAGGAAAAACTTCCCCTGAAATATTAAAATAAAAATTTTAAAAGGAGGGAGCAAAATTTTTATTGTTTAACAGGAAAGAAAAAACTATTCTGAAAGTTTGGATTTTTGGAGAAAAGTGCTAATTTTTTTGAGTAAATGTGCATGAGTCCTATTTTGCACATTGCATGTTGGTGATTCTTGACTTGTACCATTTCTGACTTGAAATCTAAGTCTAAACTTAGACACTTTGAATTACTCAGATAATGAATGTGACTGTACCTCTGTAGGATGGCTATGGTATTTTGAGTATAGTGTTGGATTATTTTAATCATTCATGCTAATGCATTCATTCAGTGTATCGTGATGAGCTCTTTCTCATCCACACTTATGTTTCTCTGTATCCTGAAGAACATTTACATCCCAAGAAATTCCCGTAGGTAAATACCTAAATTTGGGAAATTCTGAGGTAAACCAATTTCTTTCCAGAAAGACTTCTCCAAAGTCTTTAATATGCTATATGTATGTTTTAAGTCTCTACCTCTCCCCTCCTTTTTTTGGTAGAATATCTGTTAATATTATTCAGGATACTTTTCCTATAAGAAATTTTAAGAAACACTACTCAGTTCTAAGGATTCAGGATGCAATTGGTTTAATCATAACCAGAGAATTTTAGCCTCTCACCATATAGGACAACTGTTATCTCCTTTTTTGGAAGGCCTTATGAGAGAGACATCTATTTGTCTCAGAGAGCATTATATGCTCTTTTAAAGAAAGAGGAAAATGAACCAGAGGACCCCAGAGGACCTTGTAATTTTCTGGTTTCAGGATGCAGTCTTTTAGTACATTTTATCAATTAATGTACCTTTGTCTGAAAAGATTGGACCAAATCTTAAAAAGTGTCTCTGTTATCTACTCTTGTGTAACAATTTCCCTAACATGTGGTGAGTGAAAACAACAGTCCATATTAGTGCACGGTTTCTGTGAATCAGCACTTTAGGAGTGCTGGGCGGTTCTGGCTAAGAGTCTCTCGTGAGGTTGCAGTTAGGATGTAGGCAGAGACTGCAGTCATCTTAGGGGCTGACCGGGCCTGAAAGCTCTGCTTCTGATATGGCTCACCTCCCTGTCTGTTGGCAGATGACCTCAGTTCCTCACATGTGGGCCCCTCCTTAAGCTGCTTGAGTGTCCTCATGACATGACAACTAGCTTCACCCACCATGAGTGATCTGAGAGGGGGAGTGAAGAGGAAGCCATCGCATCTTTTGAGACCTAGTCTCTGAAGTTCTGTAACCGTCAGTTGTGCCTTATTCTCTTTGTTAGAAGTGAGTCACAAAGGCTAACTCACACTCAAGGTGGGAGATTCAGGCTTCACCTCTTTTAAGGAAGAGGATCAAAGAATTGTGACATATTTTAAAGCCACCACAGAAGGTTGAAATAATAAGGTCATGAAAAGAAGGTGCAAAATTGGGCAGTGTCTGAATTATTTACTTGAGCATCTCAGTGACATTGTCAAAGATCTGAATTCTTTCCATCCTCTGTTCTGCCACGCTCCGTGCCTTGGCTTTGTGCTCCGTGTAGCTCCTCATAGTTGCCAGATGACTACACAAGTACTGGCCACCATGTCCAATCGCAATAGTAACCAGCAGGACAAATGGATTGTGTCTTCCTTGTGACATGATTCTTGAGTAAGGAAACCTTTCCTGGAGACCCTCAGTGGTTTCCTGTGTTGACTCCCTGACCAGAACTGTATCATATACTCCAAACTAGTCACAGACAAGACAAGTGGGGTTGCCATGAGTGACTTACGTAGCTCAGGATGTATTCCTGAGCTAGGGATTAGAGCACTTGTCCTGACGTGGAGACTGAAACAAATTAGAGTTTCATTTACAAGGAAGAGAGGGAAATGGTTACTAGGTTGGCAAACAACAGGTGGCCAGCTGTGGATCCTTGATTTCCTTCCATAATGATTTTCCAGTCACCATGCCGTGTGTGCAGAGCAACATCACCTCTTTTGTAGAATATATAAAGGCTTACACTTTAGACAGAAGATCAAGTCTAGGTGGCCCCTCCATAGCTGTTAATATAAAACTCATTCTAGTTAAAATGTCTAAAAAATTTAGAAAATGTATTCTCAAAATACATCTTTAACAATACTGGTTGTTGGTGGAAGAGATGGGTTAGAAATTAGTAAACTGAAGTCACCACTTACAAGGGAATCATTCCTTTGAGGGTAGGGTAAAGGGCACTGTGTTTCTTTTCATTCTGTGGTAGTAACAGAGTAAAATTTGCCATTTGTCCTTATGGGAGTCTAACATCTAAGGGGAGGTCTTGAGCTAAATGGTCTAGTATTGAATTGGTTGTCCCATATTTTGTTTCACACTCTCCCTCCCCTCCAGCGCTCTTGCTCAATCAGAGCATAAGGCAGGACACTGAGGGCCACAGGCCTCGATGCTCTTGCCTCTCTATGCTCCTGAGACCTGCAGAGCTATTTAGGGCCATTTCAGCATTGCTCACCCAAAGTGCATCTCCACAGCGGTTTGTCATGTGTCATCTGTGCTGTTTTAGTCATTTCATGGAGTTTTTACAATTGCTGGATGATTGCTTGAAGATAAATTCAGGGGAACAGAAGAAAGAGGAAAAGCAGAAATAATCTGCTCCTCTTGGGAGGAAGGCTAAGCTAGCTTAATTCAAAGAAATTTGGTTAGAAGCTTTGCATTTAATAGCGTTTCTTTCTTTCTCTCTTCTTTCTTCCTCTCTTTCTTCCTTCCTTCCTTCCTTCCTCCCTCCCCTCCCCTTCCCTTTCCTTTCTCTTATTTAACTTAGAGTCTGTCTGAAGGCTTCTGTTTCCCCATCATTCAGGGGGCAAGTCCGAGACCAGGAGTGGAAAACTCTGTTTGGCATATAGAAATTGCCTTGACAAATTGAGTAACAGGAGTTCCAAGATACATAATTAATTCCTTAAAGATTTTATCTGACCTGAAAATGTGCAAAGATTGCTGTGCAGATTTCTCATTTCCTGTGGAAAGCTTTGTCAGTCATACGCATGTTAAAAGAAAGAAAGGAAGATGTCTATTTAAAATCAATTTGACAGTGATTAGGAAATCTAGCTTCAAAGGTCTGCATACTTGGGGCCAACTCAATCTCCTTAGATGTGGTGAGGAAGGTCCCTTGCTGGAGACCAGACCTCTGCAGAGGTGGTTGCTGGTGTTGGCGCCAGAGGCTCTGAGGCTGACCTTGGGGGGTGTGGTGGCCTGAGGACTCAGTGACTCCCCAGTCCATTGGTTCTCCCCTTTAAAATGCTTTGGAAAAATTACTTAGTATCTTACTGCTTGCGTCTGTTTGGATTATGTATTTGCTCTTAGTAGCATAGCAATTCATAAAATATTCATATCATTTTACAATTAAATGCAATATTTTATTAAGATTAGTTTGGAGCAAAAGGCATTTGTAGGGCCCCCCTAAGAAGTTAAGCTGTTAGCAAAGACAGAAATAAATGTGTGATCTAAAATATTAGCACTATTTGCTGGATGTTCATTTCCTTTTATTTGGAGAAGGTGGGGACAAGAGTGTTACCCACTCCACCATATTGGCCCTGATTGGCTCAAACTCTAGATACAGAACATACAATTTATATATATATGCATATATATTGTATATATAATGGAATATATTTATAATGAATAGAATGATGTAATGGAAATATACATTTATGACTTACAAAGTTCTGTGTTAGATGTTGCTCTAGAATAGGCTTTGTTTGTTTTTAACTGTAACGCACCCTTCAGTGAGATTTTTTTAAGTGACTGTAAGCTGGGATTGTTTTAAGGAATAAATTTCCATTCTTCACCTTCTAAATGTATTCTTTCCTAAACTGCCCACCTGAGAACAAGCCTGTGATCTGTGGTCTCTCTCTCCCCATCTCCCCTTTCACAGTTGCCTCCCCTCACTTCACCCATCCTAAATTTGACTGTGATGTGTGCTCAAGACTTAACTGTCAAGGTACCAGAGGGGCAATTTGTGACTTCACAGCCCATCAGGGAGCATTGTGTGAGGAAAATACGAAGCAGCTTCTGGTGGACAAATCTTAAAGGAGAAACGCATTATTTGCTTCAGGCTCCAAACACAAGGCAAAGCTCTGTGCCTTCTTTATCTCTTAGAATTGGAATTCAGAATCAGATGCTTGACCCAGGAACACAGATTAACACACACATTTCAATTCAAACACAAAGTCAGACATTTTTTCCTGACAAAAGTTGTCTGTTTTGCCCAATTGATTTGGAACTGAGAACTTTATTTGCCATTTTCCTTTTAAGGGCAGACAATTTCTATAAATTAAAAAAAGTGCTTCAAGATTTTGAGGAATATATTTAAAGCAGATATATTATATGCCAGAAATCACAACATTTTCAACGATTTTAATTTATGATAAAAATTCTAGATGTTAACTTAAAAATCTGAGGAAAGTAGATAGTTTGCAAAATTGTTTTAGGGGCCATATGAGGAAAAATATTTGAAGATTACTGTCCTAGAATGTCAGATTGTTTTTAGGGTGGGGAAAAGCAGGAGTAATTCATCGCAAAATTGTAAAGTGAAGGAGCCTCTGGCATTCATGCCTTCTCTCTCCGCTCTGGCTTTCCCCTCAAGTTTTCATCACAGAGGCTTCTCAGCCAGGTGTCCCTGGTCCAGGGCCCCCAGAGCTCCAGACCTTTTCACAGTCCCTGTTCTCCATCCCATTCTCAGTTTTATTCCTTCAGAGCCCTGACCTCCAAGAGCAGGGATCTAATCATTCAGCTCATCTTTTAAACTTTTCTACTAGCTTATTGGCCATTCTTCTTTGACTGCCCATCATGTGGTTTGGAAGTTTCCCATCTATTGAGTCTTGGTTGGAGGCTGAGCCCCTCCCCCATATAAAATCTGAAAGTTTCAGATGGTCCCTTTCCCAAGTCCTTCTGGTAATAGATAATCACTTCCTAGTACTTGGCAAGTAGTCACTCATCTCGTCCTTATTAACAGCTATCCTAATATATAACCCAACTGTAGCAATCTTAAATCTGCTAATCTACATTAATACCTGTGAAATAGGCACTACTATTATCAAATTGGTACAGTTGAGGAAATTCAAGCACACAAAGAGAAAGTAACTTGCTCATGGTCACACAAGCAAGTAATAAGAAGACCCAAGCTTTGAACCCCAGGAGTCTGACACCAGAGAGTAAGATGTCAGTCACCATGAAAAGGCACATGGCCCAAGTTCAAACTGTCAGACACAGTCACGGCAGACTGTTATTCAAGAGCCTCATAGAAGCAGTGATAGGAGATGAGGGCCACTACGGCCACCATATGGACTGTCCCAGAGCAGAGCAACATGGCAGTGATGGCTAGTGATAGTGACTGGAGTCCAGGGCTGGCTTGGGGTGCTGTCCATAAGCAATGCAGCCTGTAGTACCATCAGGGATTGCTGTGGACCACTGCTGCGGTATGACTATGATTGTAGCCCTGGCCAAGCAACTTTCTACCTGGTCCTCTCTCTTTCCTGGTAGCCCTAGGAAAGCTGCTGTCTATCTACCTAATCTAATCTATCTAATTATAAAATTCTATATATTATACCTATATACTATATAGCTCCTGTATATCATACCAGCCAGAATAGACTCCTGCTGCTTGCATGAAGGACTCTGCTGCTGAGCTTTAAAGGTGAAGATGGGTGCTTATTAATATTTGTGTCTTTCTTGGCTCTTAGCAAAAAGACCTGCATGAAGTAGGTGCTCAAAACACATTTGTTAGGTGAGTAATGAGCTGATGAACAACAAGGTGTCCGTGGATGATAATGACTTACAGGGTCAGTGCTTCTAGTAACATTAGCATTTAGATGCAGGGCCTTAATGTCCCAAGGCACTGGTTGTGACCCATTAATGGGCTCTGAAATCAATTTAGTTGCTTGCTGCTAGCGTTTTAAAAAATGAAGTAGACTCAATTATAACAAAACAATGGAAAACAGATTGCATCAGAGGTAGAAAGAAATAAATATTATTTCACAAAATGTTTTGATTGTGTTTACATGTTTTGTTTGTGTGTATGTGTGTAGGGGGGCATATATTGAGTTGTGATGGTACTATGGGCCAAAAACATTTGAAGGCCATAGCCATAAAGTAAATGTGACTGTTGGTCAGTGTGTCACAACTCCTAGCAGAAGAGAAGAGGGAAGGATTGGGAGACAGTGTTTCAAATTGTCTCAATAATTGCCTACACCATGAAACATAAGGCAGGCCCAAGAAATGTGAATATTCACTCCTACTCTTTAAGGTAGAAGGAGAAGGCCACAATTCACCTGAACCCTTTCACTCACTTCCCTTTCACACAAGACATAGTATTTTTTTAACAAGACATATTATTTCTCATTCATCTATTCTAGAATACAAGGTAGCTATACCTATATGAAAGATTAGTAAAACTAGTAAATTGTTCTATTTTCATGCATGTTTCCATGCTATATAATCACTAGTATATTTTCACATATAAAATATTTACAGTAATATGCCAGTGTATCTTATAAACCTAACTTTATTTTACTCCTTTTCAGCTTAATTCACTTGTGCACTTTACATCTTAAACAGGTTTTGTGTGTGTGTGTACCTCTGATGAAAGGGCACACTTAGGTGACCAGTCTTATATTTCTGACCTGAGTGTCCTTTGTGTAGTTCCCTGAAGTTTGGGAAGGCTGTCTGCAGTGAGAAACTGGGGAAGATGCTGAAAGAAACACACACACACACACACACACACACACACACACACACACACACACACACACACACACACACACACACGATACCAAACCATCACATGTGAGTAGCGTGGAGGGGCAGCGGGGAAAGAAGTCCTAGGACTCAAATGCTCTTGGGCTCTGGTTCCCAAGACGACACTTTATATCTGTGCCTGTGATTGCCTCTTGCAGTGTTACTCATACCACCCCAGCCATTTTTTATTTGGGTTAGTGTCTTAGGTCAGATTCCTTGGAGTCTGACCCTTAAGTGAGGATTCATGTATGAGTAATTGACTAAGGAAGTACTCCCAAGAGAAGCTGGAAGGAAGTGGAGAAAGCACTGTAAGAGAAGAGGGGAGTAAGCTGTCATCTCAGGCAGTCTACCGAAGATAGCTTCAGCCTCAGAGCTCTCTCGAACCTGAGATCAGAAAGCTGGACTTTCATTGTCATTGGCTTAGAGCCGGGATGGACACAAACTCCCAGGCATGTCCAGCTCCCTGCATGTGTGACTCAGTAGCCGGAGGGTGTCCATGAAAGAACAATATTGACAAGGCCACAGAAAGCAACAGACAACAAAGCCAGCACAAAGGCACACAGAAATGGCCCAAGAGGGTGTCATGCTGGATTGAAAGCATTTGCTAGCACTGGTTGTGTCTACAACTAAAAGGACTTTTATTCATGTGTGGACATAATTCAAGAGAATAATCAGAGGGAAAGGCAAGATTTTTACAAAAATGGAAAGACCATTCCCTGAGAGCAACTTTGGGGCACATTCCTAAGTTCATGTCAGAGAAAGTTGAGTATTTAAACTTCTTAAGCTTCTCAATCACCTAAGATAGAAGTGCTCTGCCTCAAAGATGTGTTCTGTAAGCAGAGAGAAAGAGAGGCCAAGAACTCCCTTTTGCAATAAATGCTTCTGCTAAAGACATACCAGCCCAGATTCTTAGATAACTGTGGTGGTCCTTGGCTCTCAAGTGGGAATATGGCTCATAGCTTAGAACCTACTTTTGCACCTGACTATCATTTCCATTTAAATTTTTGTCTAACAATGGACTCAAGTTTAAAAATACTAGTGACCACCAAATAATCTTACTGTTTGGTGCCTAAGGATGTTTACATTCCTTTTATGTCCTAATTCTAGCTGGGCATGATTTTAGTTTTTAAAGTAAACCTGTAGCTTGGCTTGAATTTAGGGTGCCCTCATCCATCATTAGGTAACTCTAAGTGTTGACGCTATTTCAATGTGGAACCTCTTCTATTTGCCTTATCCTGCCCTACCCTGGTAGTTTTTTGTAGTAAGAGCATTGTGCCTACAATCAGAGCCAGAGATGGGGGAAAAATAGAACTGGGAAACTGCCCCTTCTCCCTTATGAAGTAGGAAATCCTGATGTCAGTACCCATCCCTTCTCTCTCATCCTGTTCTCTATTAGTTCCTTCTTTTGGCTTCTGGTTCTATGTCTCTTCTGGTCATTTAGTGTCCTTATCTTACTCCTTGATCACGTAGGGCACTGAACTACAGACTCATCCTTCTCTTAATCTTAAACTTCCTTTTCTCCCAACAAAATTAACCTATCCCGAATTCTATTTATAGAAACTCATTCTTTCTGCTATGAGATAGCTTGATGCTCTTGCCAAACTAGTCTGTGGTAATGGATTAAAGACAATGTGCTTGATCTCTACCCCCTGAAAACACCTGAAAATTTAAAGAGGAATTTTTTTTATAAGACTTGTTCATTAATGAGGCAGCGTGGTATAGTAGAAAGGGTGAAGTCTCGGATTTGGAATTAAAGGGACATTGGATCAAATCCATCTCTCCTTTTTATTCCCTAAGAGATCCTCCATCGTAACTTAACCTCTCCACACCTGCCTACCTGCCTTTTCACAGCCATGAAAAGGGCATACTAACACTTACCTTCTACATTTTGGGGGCTATTAATTAAAAATGATCAAGAGCACCCAGGTTAGTGCCTGGTATACAGTAGTTGTCTTATAAATTGTAGCTAATATATTAACAGTATTGTAAACCAAATAAGTAACTCCAAGTAATGCTAGTAATCTTTTTTTTTTTTTTTTGGTGGTTCAGCTGGTAATCTTAATGAACAAATATTTCTTAGGTACTCTGCATCAATAAAAAGAATTACAAGTGATAGCTCTTAAGTTAGATTCTCCTTCTCCTGTGTACTTCACCAGCTCTTCTCTAGTCTCTTCATCCACCAGCCAACTATTCATTTATTTATTTATTAACTTATTTATGTACTTACTAGGCACAAAATGCTAAGATGGGTACTCTGAAGTATATAAGATATATGGTACATTATCCCATCTTGGCTTATAATTCAGTGTGGTAAAAAAAAAAGTCTTTTGATATTTTTGGATATTGAAAAGGCGGGAAAGAGAGTATCTCGATCCTCTGAAGTTTGTCCATGAATATTCAGAGTCAAAGAAGAGAGACAAATTTATATCCTTCAGGAAGGTTGAGGAAGAGATCATTTTCAGAGCTATAGAAGGGACAGATTATGAGCCAAGCTCTAATGGTAAATAGGGTCGGTATAAGGACACAATGGACACAATAATATGCAACAGACCAGTAGTCAAGGGCATCAGAACAGGGGAGTGAGCTGCGTGGGTGAAGTGACGAGGTTCAACAAGTAAATCCATGTCCAGTTGAAATGTAGCTGGGAAGACCCTAGCCATTTTGCCAGGGTGGGTTCAGCCATTTATGGGAGCCACACCAGACTGGATGAAGGAGTCAGAGAGAAGAGCATGATGAACAGAGAGTGTAAGGAAAGGCTGGAGAACGTTGCCATAGCAACCTGGACCAATTCATAAGCTGGGAAGAAAATTAAAGTGGCCAAAAACATGTAAGGACTGTTCTAGTTTAAATATAGGATATTCTAGCATAAAATTTATAATCTCAGAGAAGCTGAGTGTACTAGATATACGACTTTACAAGGTAGGTAGTGCCATGCTTACTACCTGAACTCTAGAGGCAGAAAGACAGGTTACATTTTGTCCTCACCACTTATCAGCTGTGTGCCTTAGGACAAATTATTTAGCCTTACACAACTTAGTTATGCCATGTGTAAAAGGGGTGAAGACTAGAATTTGTTCATGGGATGATTTTGGACACTGAATGAAAGGCTGTATGTATGTGCTCAGTACAGTTCTTGACTTATAGTAGGTAGGCAATGAGTGTAAGTTATTTGGGGTTTGGATTCTACATGTATGCCTAGAGTTCTCCTCAAGCTTATGCAACCTGACCTGTCATATGATTGTGCCTATTTTTATGTCTTTAGCTGGTCATAAAAATAACTTTTAGACCCTGTGACTAAAGCCAAAAAGCAGTCAAATTGAGTCTGAAGAATAGTAGCACACTTATGAGCCATTTAATCTCTTTGGCATCTCCTTTTCGCTCTTATTTGTGAATTATTTATGGGATCTGTGCTTTGGGGAAGAAGTTCAAACACATCTCTATATCCCTCAGGCTCCTGGAGGGTCACCCTAGTGCCCAGAAAAATTTTTGCCATGTAGTAGGTACTCTGTCAGGGTTTGTATTGGTGGATGGCATTGGAAGTGTGGATAATACCAATGCAGATATTTGGTATTTGTTGGGTTAAACTAGCAAATCAAATAGGTAATGTCTCTGGGAAAATGCATAAGTAAAAAATTCAAAGTAAGGGAAGTAAACAGTTCCCTTACTCATCAATTTACTCAGAAAAACTTACCGAGCAGCTAGTCTGTGGCAGACCCAGCTCTGCGCACTGGAGATACTTGGAAAGAGAGGGTGCAGGGGTGATTGATTTCTAGAATACTTAACAACCAGTGTCACTTAAGTGCTGACCACAGCTGACACTGATGGTGGTAAAGGAGCATCCTGGAGGTGTTCTTCTCTGCCAGGTGATGCCTCTCTGAAGCATCCTGGAGCAAGAAGGGACTGGGGTGGGAGGAGACCATTGGGGGAATGCACAACGATAGCTATATACGGACTAGTTAGAAATAATAATTTAATATTTGGGAACCTGTGTTTTAAATAGCTGAGCACACTCATGTATTCTGGCAGTGAACAAGATAGGCAAGGTCCTTTCCTCATGGGGGTTTCTTTTTTGGGAGCTCCTCCAGTGGTGTCAGAGGGCTTATCTCCTGGGAGAGCTTTGCATTTCTTATAGTCACAGAGCCAGGTTCCTCAGCTCCTTAGCCTGGGACCTTGACTGTGCCAAACAACGTCATGCCTAGACTCATACTTGACAAGCATTTTTATCCTTAGCACCTTTCACATTTTTAAAATTTTATCTTTGTTACAGTTTATGATTTACTGTAAGTTTCTTTTCATGGAGAAAGCCAATTATGATGAGTTTGTGGGTCCTTCTGAGTTGTGTAGTTCATAAGGTCTTTTCTGTTATAAGGACAGTGTGTTACCAGTCCCCCATGATAAAAACAGCAGCCAATTAATTCCCACACATTGACCCCCTGTGAGAATGCTCATTATAGAAAAAAAAAAAAAAGATGATTTAACTTACCCTTATAGGGAAGTAAGTGGCAAGTTTTTAAATTCAATCTATATTTATAAAAAATTAAAATGCTTCCATGTCAGAGACTAAAATGAATGTTATCCTTCTTTGGTATCCAGAGTGAAGATTCAGGAAGGTATATGGGCAATCAGAAGCGCAGATGGTTTAACCAGTGTATAATCAGGATAATTTGGCTAGCTGAGGATAACTGAATTTAAGTAAATGAAAAATACAACATCACTCTAGTCTACAACAAATTCAGTAATTTATATTCTCTTGTAAATATGCATTATATGATAACAGTATAATTATATTGTGCTTGCCTGAGACTTCCTAATCAAGTCAGTCTTATACTGGAAAGAAAGAAAGAAGTCACAAATAAAACTGTGGCCCTGATGTTTAATCGTAACTGTCTACTTAACCCACAAAAGGTGGATTTTATGGTTAGAATTGCAGGAATTATAATGCGATGATAGCAGAGCTGTCTGTATCAAGTTGTGCCTCACATTTTCATCACAAAACTGTCAGAAGAATTGTTACTGCTAGATCTGTTGTCTGGCATTGACAGGAAAGGCTGAGAGAACGCAGCTTGATATTGAGGCTCTGGATGGAATTTGTATTAGAAAATGAAAACTTTGGCACGTAGGTGGGACCCATTTGATGTGCAAGCTATTTATTACAAAAGGATAAATGGGGATTCACACAAGAGTACTTTCCTGCTGGAACCTCAGTTCGAGTATCTCTGTTCTCTTTTCGGGGGTGGTAGATCATGAAGACATAGAAGCCACTTGCACCAGAAGTAGGTTTGCTTCACACGGGGACAGCACACTTACACTTCAGTCCATTTCGCACGATATCTTGAGCTGCGAAACACAGTAATAGAGAAGCAGATCTTATTTCATTTTGTAAATGCATCAAATAGCTCTCTTGAATACACACTAAATCCTTTAATTAAACAATCATCAATATAAAAACTGAAGTTGTTTCAAACACTGATAGCAAAACTAAGCCCAAAAGTGCAAATTAGCACTTTATTTGTTGCTCTGCTTTAATTTAGGGAAAACAGTCAGCTCTGTGTGCATCTTCTTGCCCCATGTTAGTTTCTCACGGGAATTTATGTCTTTGTGTATGTATGTGAGGGGGTGAGAACTATGAATCCACATTAGTGAGAAAGTCAGGGCAAACAAACATTTTATAGATAAGAACAGATACAAGCTTAATTTTTAAGAGAAATTTTAAGAAATGAAACATTTCTCAGTTCTTTGTTTTTAAAGTAAAGGCTCATCATATTATATATTCTGTAAAATTTGAGATTAGTTAGTGATGTATTAGCCTAATTATCTATCCCTGACAGTGTATTTCCTTATTTGTAGAAGTAAGTATACTGAATGATTTTCCTATCTCCTCTCTTTTCTTTCTCCTTCTCTGTCCATCCCTCTCCTTCCCTTCCTTTTTTTTTTTTCTTTTTAAACCAGCAGGTATTTATTTATTGAGTATCCATTATGTAAGATTCAGTAGTCTGGACTGTATGAATATAAAACACTAATATCAGATGAAAATGTAATAACTAATATTTACTTACATGTTTATTAGATTTTGGTTATTTTAGTTACAAAGAATAAAACATGTTTCTCTTAAATCAGGGCTCATAACCTACAGATAGGGAAGGCTAAATTGCATATTAATTTTCTCCAACTTTGTGTTTCTGTGGCATTGTTCACATTCCTAAGTAGGCACTTTTCACTTTTTAATTTAATTGATCCTTTTAGTTAAATTATGCTACTGCTTTGCCTAAAACTCTCCAGGGACTCTCTATTTCATTTCAGTAAAAGGTAACGTTTTCACAATGGCCTACAAGACTGTACACAATCTGCCATGTTCCCTCTCTGAATTCATTTTTACTGCCTTCCCCTAAGGTTATGGAATGTGGCTAAAGTTGTACTTTGAGTAAAACTTATGGACTTGAATCCCTTCACTATTAATAAGAAAGAATTTTAAAATGTTAATTAAGCATTCAATTCAAGAGACAACAAAAGTAATCAAGCAATCACATCTTACTGATCTTTGGCTAGAGGTTATGGGGGTAATTTATTTTTTCTCTTTATACTCTTACGTCGTTTTCCACAATATCAGGTATTAGTTGTGAAATCAATAAAGGAAAAGATTTTGTCAGTGCAGAATGAGACCTTTAGGTTAGGAAAACAGGAGTCTTCATTAATCACGGAGAGCAAAGTTTGAGTAAACCCACTCAGCAAGGAAAAGGAGAAGAATATAACTCAATTTTTATAGTCTGTGCCACGTTTTTGGTCATGATAGGGCTGAAGTAATCAGGGAAAAGTTAGGATGCCAGAAAGGAAGTCTCAGGAAGATGTTGTCAACTGGCATAGAGGCAAGCCAAGAAAGCAGAAGGAAAGGTAGCATGTTGAACACAGAAGGCAGCCACACAAATTTTATCAAGCATGGAAAATTAGATTACAGAGAAGGAACATAGGAAAATATGCCTGGGTTGAGGACCAGCTCAAATCATCTTCAGGAAAAAGTCAAATAAGGGTTTACTTTTGGGGTCAGATATTGTGAGTTACACTGCCATAATGCACTGGCAGAACACTATCTACTCTTCAATACGGAATTAGTTGTCAAGACACTTATATTCCAATACTTTTGCTAACATTTACCAAATGCAGGAGAAAGGGCAAATTATTTAATCTAGTTGAACAATAGTTTCTTTGTTTTAAAATTGTTGTACAATTATCTGCCTTTCCCGTGTCACAAAATTGTGGCGAAAATAAAATCTTATCAGCAAAGGAAGTGCTGTGAAAACCACAATGTGTTATTTAAATATTAGGTTTCACCCATTATTAATAGTTGTATATGCTGACACCTGTTAGAACTGGGTTTGAATCTAATGGAGTGACACCTGTCCTCCAAGAGCAATTAGAATTTAATAATATTAAGTGAAATGATGACAAAATGCACTGAATATTTTAAAACTAGATGACAGTTAATTGTGGGGCCCTGGGCTGTGTGGGACGAAGAATAAGGAATTATATTATTACCCCAAACATCTATGAGTTTCTTTCCCTGTCCTCACCCTAGAGCCTAATAGATTTGCATTCAATTTTGCATTGTCAGGAAACCCTTGAAAAGTGCACAGGGGTATTTGCTCAAATTTTTCAATAAAAAACAAAGTACAAAGGTCAGATTATTTGTTAATTGAAATTAAATGAGGCTAATCTTTGTCAAATACAGTGAGGAAATTGGAGGTTATGGGAGACAGGGCATGAAATATATAAGTTAATCTTCAGAAAATGAGCAGACACACTGATTTGAATGGTTAGTGGCCTCTCCTGTGTTGATTACATACATAAACGTAGACTTCTGGATGTTAATTGTTTCTGTATTGTATATGCTAGTGACTATCAAATTTATTCAGACCTCTAGATTCAAGTTGCCAGCTGGTACTGGTACCTCTTGGACAACTTTATTTAGATGTTTAATAGGTGTCTTGAAGTTTAAACATAACATAAAACAGAATTCTTCATTTTCCCTCTGAAATCTCTTCTTCGTCTAGTCTTCCCCATCTTAATAAATGAGCATCAGTTACTCAATTGTTAAGCCAAAACTGAGGTATAATCCTTGATTGCTCAGTTGCTCTCCACCTCTAGAATATATTGTGGTCACTTTGATTTATCTCCACTACTGTGACTCTAGTCCAAGTCTCCAGCATCTTGCATGTGGATTTCTTCAGTAGCCTCCCACCAGTCTCCTTGCCTCCTCTCATGCTGCCCTGCCCTGAAATCTGTTCTCTGCTTAGCAGCTAAAATGGTCATTTTGAAAACCTAAAAGAAATCATGTCGCTTTCTGTCTTAATAGACAAATAGGAATCACTTCTCTAGCTTTCTATCACAATTAGAAGGAAATTCAACTCCACAGTGTGAGCAGGGCTGACATTCATCCAGGATGCACTGGTACAACTTTATAGGTTCTTTACTATCAGTGCCTGGTCTGAGTGGCCTGTGCTCTTGTCACATAAGTTGTTAAATATTTTGCCTAATGCTTCTGCTTCTGAGGCCCTGTGTGAGCTAGTGGTTCTCAAATGGAGAGTCTCAAATGTTCCAAGGGTCAGTTAGTGATATCTGGAGGCATTTTTGGTTGTCACAACCAGGGGAGTGTTACTGGCATCCATTGGGGAGAGGCCAGGAACACTGGTAACACTCTACAGGACACAGGACAGCTCCCTGTGACACAGAATTATCTGACCCCAGATGTCAGTAATGCCCAAGTTCAGACACCCTGACACAACCTTCTTCTTCCTGCCTTCCTCATCCTCACTCTCTTTCTCACTCATTGCTCCACTGCCTTCTTGCTCTGCCTGGCGAATTACTACTAGGGGTTTTCTATCACATCGTCCGTTTAATATTTTTTTCCACAGCACTAAAACCATCTTCTTCAGTTATTGTTTGTTTCATCTCTGGTACTTTCACCTAGAATGTAAACTACATAAGGAAAAAACTGTTTCTTTCTCCCAGCATAGAGACTAGTGGCTAACCATTTGCTGAATGTTTGTCTGTCTCCTCTCTGCTCCACAAACCCCACCCCAGCCTCACTTGTTTTTCACTACCACCACTTCCTGAGCTCCACTCTGTCCCCAGACGGCAGAGGGTTTAAGGATAATATAAGCGTATCTGTTTCACACATCATCGGATAATAAAAACAGCTGAAATGTACTGATTTGTCTTTAGTCCCCATCAGATTGTCTCTGAATTAAAATGACAGTGTCTTTGACATCCCCAGGGTCAGCAGCATAAAGAAGCCTTAAAAGGTACGATGGTCAAAGCCATTCCCCGGAACCTGCTACTTGGATAGTATCCTAGGAGCTGTTCACACAGATTGTTTTGCCTTAGCATCCTCTGCTTATCTTGAGTTATGACTTCCCTGGTGATTAAACGTCTTACAATGTTGTTGCAGAAGATCTGATTTCAGTTTTCAATGATAGCTGTATAAATATTGTGATGACTCTTCACTTCATGTGAATGGCCTCCCCATCCTGGCCATGAGATGACCCCACTCTGGTCATAATCTGAGGGTCCACACCCATAGGACTGCCTGCTGTTGTGCATCAGCAGTCATGTTCTCATTGCATGACAATAAAAACCGTTCAGGTGGCAGGGATCATCAGTACAAGAACGAGCTGGGCCAAGGTCTGAGTTGCTTTGAATCAGTAGGTTAATTTCTCTTTGGAATTAGAAAATCATGTTTCGACAGAGAAATGCCTGTGCTTTTGGAAAGCTGTTGATTTCCATTTGGAAAATTATTGGTTTTCCATTTGACTCTAAAAGATCAAATATCAAGGAAAATCACAACTGAATCCCCAGATCTCACCAAATTTAATTTTGTTCTAGCAGGACCTCAAACTGAAAAAAAAAAAAAAAGAGAGAGAGAAAGAGAAAGAAAATCCCTCAAGGTCATGCTGACAGAAAACCTAATTAGAATAAATTCATTCTGTCTTAATCACAGAAATGTCCATTAAAAAGCATGTTTTCCCTTGAAACAATAAAAGTGCTTATCATAAACATAACTATTCAAATGGATTCTCTTCGATACCTTATATTTGAATTGAGATTAACAAAGAGTTTTTATTTGGAAAATTTATTGCTATTATTTTTAAAAAACTGGAGTAATTCATAGGTTAAAGTCATTGCATTCTTTAGACATCTTTAAAAATTCTGCTCCCATCCCTTTATGTCTCATAACAGTTATGAGCTTGTAAAATGAATTGTGAATGCTCAGGTCCCCCCCAGAATTAAATGGGAAATCACAGCAGCTTAGATTTAACTTTTAAGTTGGATGGTTTCACTAGAAAGGTTTCACTAGAAACCTTTCAAAATGATACTTAAATGCCACCCTGGGATAGTGCCCAGTGATAACATAGAGAAGAAAGAAAAGAAATTTTAAGGATTTACCTGTTTTGTCTTTGCTCAATGAAATGACTGTTTCTTCTCTTCAAAGCCCTAAATTATTTTCTTTACTCCATGTACAGTGTATATAGAATCTACCAAGTGTCTGAGTATTGCCCAAGTTAATGTTTTTGTGTCATTTCCCTATTTAGTTCTGAACTTTTCAATGATAATTGCAATTAAAGCAAAAAGCCATCCTGATGACTGCACAAAATTATTTGCAGCTGCTGGGGTTTCACCCTTTATTTTGTTTTACTAGGATTTGGATGGTATCTTCATCTAGACAGGAAGATCTGGCTGCAGCTGTAACACAGCAAAGCAAACCCTCTGACTGAGCTGCCTTCCTGTGCAATATCATGAGACCTGCTGCTGGTACGTCAGTGGCAAACATGGGGAATCAATAAAGCTGTTTTTCCACTGGAGTTCTAGATTTTTTTCCAATTTAATGATTGGTTCAGTTAACCAGTATTTTCCTTTCACTTAGTAGAAGGTTCATATTGCTGGTGGGCTTGACTTTTATTAATAAAAGATCCACTAACCTTCAGATCTTAAGAAACCCAAGTTTTATAGGCTTTATGGAAGCCCAGACCAGTGTCTTGAATGGCTGCCCTGTGGTAGCTGCTCTCCGTAGACTTTTTTTGTGTTTTCTTAGTGGTTTCCTTAAAACATACAGACAAGGTCAAGTTTCTAAATAAGTAAAATTGTAGGCATTCTGCATGTTAAAACCTTAACCTACATTTCCTCCAGGCATTCTCTCCCTATTGCGTGTTGTTGGTTTTTTTTTTTTTTTGCAAAAAGGGGAACAAATTGAACTTTTTTCAATATATCGTAATTTCCTCTTTTTGTTTATTTTTATTTTTCAGCCTATGTGATATATGCACCATTGGAAAAATTAAACTATTTAGACTTGCTTATAATGAAAAGTTAGAGTGCATCTTCAGGTAATTTCTTACATATATAAACAAATGTGTGAGATCATCTTGATGTTACAGTGCACAGAATGGGTTCCCTTCCATTTTGAGATGTGGCTTCTTCCCTGTTTCATCCAATCCATTCCACTGTATTTTTCCTATGGGACTCCAGGTACCATATGCAGAACACAATGTTATTAGTAATTTAAATGGGTATCCTCTATTGTTTTATTTTTTTCCCTTCTTCTCTAATCTCCACTCTCATTCTTTTCCATCTACCTCTGCCTGATAGGTGCTGCAGTAATGTTTTGATATGTCCTTAAAATATGTATGTAATCTTTAATAACATGTACTGTTGTATTTTATTTTGTTTTTATAAAACATTTTTTATTGATTTATAATCATTTTACAATGTGTCAAATTCTAGTGTTCAGCACAATTTTTGAGTCATACTTGGACATATACACACTTTATCACATTTTTTCCTCTGTGATTCCCTGTACTATACAGTATAACCTTTTTTATCTATTCTACAATTTTGAAATCCCAGTCTATCCCTTCCCACCCTCCGCCCCCCTGGCAACCACAAGTCTGTATTCTATGTCTATGAGTCTATTTCTGTCCTGTATTTACACTTTGTTTTTTTGTTTGTTTGTTTGTGTTTGTTTTTGTTTTTTAGATTCCACATATGAGCAATCTCATATGGTGTTTTTCTTTCTCTTTCTGGCTTACTTCACTTAGAATGACATTCTCCAGGAGCATCCATGTTGCTGCAAATGGCATTATGTTGTCGGTTTTTATGGCTGAATAGTATTCCATTGTATAAATATACCACCTCTTCTTTATCCAGTCACCTGTTGATGGACATTTAGGCTGTTTCCATGTTTTGGCTATTGTAAATAGTGCTGCTATGAACATAGGGGTGCAGGTGTCATTTTGAAGTAGGGTTCCTTCTGGATATATGCCCAGGAGCGGGATTCCTGGGTCATATGGTAAGTCTATTCCTAGTCTTTTGAGGAATCTCCACACTGTTTTCCACAGTGGCTGTACCAAACTGCATTCCCACCAGCAGTGTAGGAGGGTTCCCTTTTTTCCAGCCTATCCAGCATTTGTCATTTGTGGACTTTTGAATGATGGCCATTCTGACTGGTGTGAGGTGATACCTCATTGTAGTTTTGATTTGCATTTCTCTGATAATTTCTGATATTGAGCATTTTTTCATGTGCCTTTTGATCATTTGTATGTCTTCTTTTGATCATTTGTATGTCTTCCTTGGAGAATTGCTTGTTTAGGTCTTCTGCCCATTTTTGGATTGGGTTGTTTATTTTTTTTCTTACTGAGTTGTATGAGCTGCTTATATATTCTGGAGATCAAGCCTTTGTTGGTTTCATTTGCAAAAATTTTCTCCCATTCCATAGATTGTCTTTTTGTTTTACTTATGGTTTCCTTTGCTGTGCAGAAGCTTGTAAGTTTAATTAGGTCTCATTTGTTTATTCTTGCTTTTATTTCTATGACTTGGGTTGACTGTCCTAGGAGATCATTTTTGACATGTATGTCAGATAATGTTTTGCCTATATTTTCTTGTAGGAGGTTTATTGTATCTTGTCTTATGTTTAAGTCTTTGATCCATTTTGAGTTTGTCTTTGTGTATGGTGTAAGGGAGTGTTCTAGCTTCATTGCTTTACATGCTGCTGTCCAGTTTTCCCAACACCATTTGCTGAAGAGACTGTCTATTCCATTGTATATTCTTGCCTCGTTTGTCAGAGATTAGTTGACCAAAAGTTTGTGGGTTCGTTCCTGGGCTCTCTATTCTGTTGCATTGGTCTATTTGTCTGTTTTTGTACCAATACCATGCTGTCTTGATGACTGTAGCTCTACAGTATTGTCTGAAGTCTGGGAGAGTTATTCCTCCAGCCTCTTTCTTTCTCTTCAGTAATGCTTTGGCAATTCTAGGTCTTTGATGGTTCCATATAAATTTTATTATGATTTTTTTCTAGTTCTGTGAAATATGTCCTGGGTAATTGGATAGGGATTGCATTAAATCTGTAGATTGCCTTGGGTAGTGTGACCATTTTAACAATATTGATTCTTCCAATCCAAGAGCATGGGATATCTTTCCATTTTTTAAAGTCTTCTTTAATTTCCTTCATCAGTGGTTTATAGTTTTCTGTGTATAATTCTTTCACCTCCTTGGTTAGATTTATTCCCAGATATTTTATTACTTTGGGTGCTATTTTAAAGGGGATCGTTTCTTTACTTTCTACACCCATTTATGATAAAAAAAAAAAACTCTCTCCAAAGTGGATATAGAGGGAACATATCTCAATGTAATAAAAGCTATATATGACAAACCTACAGCCAGCATAGTACTCAACGGTGAAAAACTCAAAAGCTTCCCACTAAAATCTGGGACAAGACAAGGATGCCCACTATCACCACGCCTATTCAACATAGTCCTGGAAGTCCTAGCCACAGCAGTCAGGCAAGAGAGAGAAATAAAAAGGATCCAAATTGGAAAAGAAGAGGTAAAAGTGTCACTATATGCCAACGACATATTACTATATATAGAAAACCCTAAAAGGGCCACACAAAAACTACTAGAGCTGATTGAAGAATTCAGCAAGGTAGCAGGTTACAAAATTAACATTCAAAAATCAGTTGCACTGTTGTATTTTAGAGTATTTAATTTACACAAATGATACTGTGCTTTCTCATTTTGTTTCTACTTTTCATATAAATTCTCACTTATTTTGTTTCTCAGTTTTCTACTTATCACTGCCCAGTGTTTCATAGAAGGCATTCACTCCTCTTTAATTACCCTTTCCCTGTCTTCCTGCTCCCCACTACCTTAATGGCCATTGTGTTCATGTGCAGAGACCATCCATGTACACATTTCCTGCAGACCTAAGGGAGAATTTCTCTGACATGTATCCCAGGAGTATGATTACTATGTCATAGGCCGTATACATCATTCCATTTTCTGGCTTTTGCATATTTGCTGAAATCCATCAGTTAACTCGTAATTCCCAGCCAACTCTTGTTCTCTTTGCTGCTATATGTTTATTCATTGTGTGCTCCTAACTTTTTATTTCAGTGGAGTCTTGAGAAAGACTAAAGGCAAATTGAACTGGAGCTTAGTCCATCTCCTTTTCAGTGCATTATAATTATTTCAGGATGTGGTTCAAAGATGAGGAGTAGGAGAGAGAGAGAGAGTGGAAAAGATATTCCTGTTGATGGTGAGCTATGTTCAATTGGCCATAAACTTTTCACTGAAACCCATTACCTAAGTGGTGGGACATAGACTAAAATGAAAGACACCTAACTAAAGGTAGGTGCTGGCAGTCATCACTGTTTTATAATTTAGAGGCAATAGATTGACTTTCAATCGAAAAGCATGACAGCATTTCTGAAACCAAAGGCCTGTTGCCTTAGCTGACCCCCTCCTCAAGCCTGTAGTCCTTGGGACCCCATCCCAGGGTCACTGTTTTCCTTCAGTGCGACAACAAACTGTTCCATGTGAGTCTTGTAATGTGCAGCCATTTTAGTAGTTCATTTGACAGGACTTTCCCTTCAGTTTCAAATGGTTTTGTGATTGCTCTAACAAGATACCCTTGGGAATACTGCTATGAAGTAATCAGAATTGTGTTTTCTGGGCCCATCAACTAGGTTGCCGTGAAAGGGCCAAATCCAATTTGTTCTTTGAAAAAGCTGAGCAGGACTTGATAGAAGGGTGAATGTGTATCGGGTCTGCCTACCTCTCAAGAGCAATGCCCATAGCCATGTCAGCACTTTTAAAATTAGAGTGTTCTGGCTAAAACCTGTCAGGGATGCCTTTGGTTGGGCTTGAACAGCCTCAGTGGAAAATAGCCAAGCAAATCCCAGATGACAAGGCATTCAGCTGTATTTCAAGGCACTTAACCTCCTTTTTTCATTTCTTCCTACCGATTAAATTGTCCAGAGTATAGATTACTATTCTGCATTGTTCAGGGCAGTTGTCCCACCACAGTCCTACCCTGCCTTGCCCAAATTGGACCTGAGCAGCTCATAAATGTATCTCACTGAGGTTAGTGGAAGTGATAGCTTGTAGACACCTTGTGATCTTGGGGATTGAGTGCTGGATTGGAAATCACGATGCTGCCCACAGTTTTCTTATCTGTGTACTATACATAACGGTAATACAAGTCTCCCTGCCATGTTAAAAGTTGCCATGAAGACCAATAGAATAATGTACCTGAGGGCTTAAAGGGTTTGCATTTCTGCTGTTTTGGGCTCAGTTGTGACTGTGATGCTCCCCTCCCCCATTTCATACGTTGAAGTTCAAAATCCCAGGACTTTAGAATGTGACTGTAATTGGAAATAAGGTTTCTAAAGAGTTGATTAAGTTAAAATGAGATCTTCAGGTGGGCTCTTATCCAATATAACTGACATCTTTATAAGGAGAGGAAATTTGGACACACAAGGAGAGACACCAGAAATAGCATCCTGGGCAAAGTGATACAAGTCATGTCTAGATCATTAGAATTAATCACTTTCTTGTTTTTTCTCTTTGTCCTTCACACCTCCAACAAATACTCATCTAGCATCTGCCACACTGGACTAGGCACTGAATGTATAGTGGGAACAGACAGACATTGTACCTGCCTTCAAGATACTTTCAGTCTAAAAGGGCAAGGTACTTTACTGTCTAAAAGACAGTAAACATACAGACATATTTTTTAATAATGCCATTCGGTGCTTTGAATTTATCCTTATTATTGATTTTTTTTAAGAACATACTTTTCTTTTGTTTATGTAGTTTGTTATTAACTGTTTTCTCCTCTAGAATGCAAGCTTCTTGAGGGCAAAGATCTTTATTTTCTTCAATGCTGTATCCATGGTTACTAGCACAACATCTGCACAGAGTAGAGGATCAAAGAACAGTTACTGAATCAGCAGTTACCGCCCGGGCTAAATAACATAAACTATGTGAACAGGGGGCCATATGGAGTATCTAAGGCTCAGAGACAGTCAGAACCTTCTCCTTGGTCACAGAGGCCATGCATGACAGAGGTGCTCAAGTGGGAAGCTAGGCCTATCAGATTCTACACCTGTTACTGTTTCCTACATCTGTTTGCTCACTCTTGAAAGGTTTCTTTACTTCGGGCTTTAAAACGATGACACAAGGATTACTTAAAAACTAAAACTACTCTATGAAACAAACTTCTTATTTAGCATATTAATATTTAACTTCAGCAAGCATAGCAACAAATGATAAATAATATGCAAGTAACCTTGGGCCTATCAATCAGTTCCTCACTGTAGTGTTGGTGAAGGCCTTCACCAGGAGAGATTTTGGCCTGGCCTCTGGCTTGGCCTGGGTCTTCTTGTTCAGCTGTCCCTCCATGACTCCAACCTGAACTACCCACAATTTAAAATGTCCTCTTTGCTTCCAGTATCACTGAAGTTGTTCTCGCAGGTGAACACCTCAGGGATTTCCCACTCCACTTTGCTCTCCCTTTCACATAACTAGCTGGGGCCCCATATTCCAGTGTGGCTATGCTGGTGTCCTGGGTCACACTGAATTAGCCAGGGGAAACCTGACCATTAGACTCAACTTGGTTGTTGAGCTGCTTTTCTGAGAATGCAGTCAGGATCTCTTTAGAGTCTATAACTATGAGATCTAAACTCAGGAGTAACAGCAACCATGCTTTCCATCATGTGTAGCAGGAGTGCAGATGGTCCCAGCAGTGTTCATGTCCCTACTTTAAATTGTCCCTCATCTCCAGCTTCATTCTTAAGCCTGAGTTTTGTAAAATACTCTGGTATAATTGTAAGATTTTCTTTTTCACTTAACTAGTTCAAGTTAGGCTCTGTCATGTGTTTACAAAAGCAGCCTAATTAATACAACTTCCAATGTCCCGGCCTTCAATGGCTCCAAGTTTATTTGTTGAGGTTCAGGCTTTCTGTGCTAACTACATTATTTCAATTTCTGTCTAAAATGTTTACTGCGTGGAAAAAGAAACTGTGATAAACACAGCTTTGCCAAGAAGTTTCACATTGACTGACCCTGAGTGCGGTAGTGGGGAAAGTTTTACAGGACTTTTTGGCTTTAGGCAGGAAAAGGTGGCCTGAATGTGGTCTGTGATAAGGCTCCATTCCTTGACGTGAATGTCACCTCTAAAGATACCTACTCCTGCTGCTCTATCCTGATGTGCAGTTATCTGTTTCACGGAGCTTTGTAAACTCGAGATCATTCATGCAGCAAAAACTGGTTAGTGTTCTCTATGCTCCAGGCTCTATGGTAGAAGTGGCGGTAAAACCTGAAAAAGACAGGTTTTACCCGCAAGGAGTTCTCTGAGCAGCAGGAGAGGCAGACAGGTGAGTAAAAAGCTACCATGCCGTCTGGAAGGTATCATCATGGGGCAAAGGGAGAAAGGAGGAAATAATTAATTTGTTTGGTATGGTGTATTCCAGGAAGGCCTCATGGAGTAAGCAGTATAGCAGATGCACCTCAGAAGATGGCCAGAGTTCACAAGGCAGAGCAGACAGGCAGCTGCACGTGCAAGACAATGCGAATGGCTCAGTACGGCCGTGGCACGTCTGAGGACTGGAGGAGAGCAAGTGAGAGAGAAGCAACCAGAGAAGAGAGAGGAGAGTAGGTAAGACCACATCCTGGGGACCTTTGTACCCTGCAATGGGAGCTGGAGTTTCCTCAGCAGGCCTGTAATGCTCCAGCTTTAGTGCATGTAAAAATCTCCTGAAGACTTTATTGAAATTCAGGCTCCTGGGCCCCATCCCCAGAAATTCTGACTCAGTAGGGCCAAAGTGGCAGCCACAATTGTTTACTTTTTAAAAGACCCTTAGAATTACTAATGTGTTGGTGGTTCATGGAGAAATACTTTGAGAGACACTATATATGGTTTATAGAGGATGGGAATCATGAGGGTTTTTATCAATGGGAGTAGAATGAGGTTGAGTTTTAGAATCACTGGAGAAAGAATGGATAAAGGATGTAAAAGAAGTGACAGGCAGCCATGGAGTGGGCTTGTTCATGTTTCAGGGGCCCAGGGAGAGCTGACAAGCCCACTGCAGAAGCAATAGAGAAGAGAGGAAAGACTGAGAGATGTGGGAAGTAGAATCAACAGATTATAGTGACAGATTAGCCTTAGGGAATTAAGAAGCGGGTATTTGGCTTAGTTTAAATGGGTTAGATAGGTTATATCAGTAACCAGAATCAGCAACATAGGAGTAAAAGCAGATTTTGAGAAAAGATAGTGATTTCAGTAAAGGCATATTAAATTATACAAAACATGCCACTGTTTTATTATTAGAGAATAAGAGCCAACTAAGTAGATTGGTTTAGAGCAAAGACTGCCAGCGTTTGCATGCTGATTCTACTGAGGTAGATTTTAAATAAAAGAATGGTGTTGGATAGTTTCTCCTCATGTTGGTTTCTTTAGTTTTTGCTTTAGAAAGTGAAGGGATTTTGTACTCATAGCCCAAGAACACCAATCCCCTTCCTGGAACTGTGTGTGAGAATTGTACGTCATTGGAGACCAATGGCCTGCCCTTCTGAAGTGCTTTGGGACTCACGGTCAATAGGAGGAGAGTCAATAAACTGGTACCCGGGCTTCACCCTGAGTTCTGAGCCCCATTATCACTGATGGCCAATGAATCTAGGTGCGGTTTCCACATCTACGGGAGGAAGACAAATTTCTTCCCAGTTAGAAATCATCTCTACCAGTCAGAAGTACCATAAGAGTTAGGCTGAATGTCCCAGAAGTGATGGGTTTACTTGAGTGTTTCCGAATGCTATTTCTGAATTATAATGTTTTATGTATATATAATGTAAGGGGATATACTGAGAAAAAAAACACGGAGTAAACTTCTAAGAAATTTTAGCTGGCAAAACTTGGTGTCCAAGAGCTGTTATGTAAATTGTTGGTATATTCTGAGTGATGGAGACCACAATTAGCCTCCATGTTATCTAAATTTTATTTTTTTTCTCATACATTTCTGAAAAGTGATCTGCTCAGCAAAAATGCAATGAAAGCGATTTTTTGTTTTGTTTTGTTTTAATGACAGTTTCATATCTAGTGGGAAACATTTTCTATCTGTCTCTTTTTCTATTCATCCCATAAGGACCACTGTTTTTAGGAAAAGTATTATTTTAAAATAGAAGTTAAGAAGAAGTTTAGGAAGAGAAAATTCTAAGAAATTTTCTTTAGCAAAGAAAGTCACCAAATGAGGAAAACATTATTTCTTGGCAAAATGTTTAAGTAGGTGTACCTTGTCTTTGGTTCTTCTGATTTTACTTTTCTGGAAAACTTAACCACACTTTTGCCCATTCTCCATAATTCTCCTTACAAAGATCTCCTCTTTGGAAAGTTTCTGATAAAACATTCTCTTGTTTAAGAGGTGAATGGCTAGTAAAGGTTGTTTCTCTTTACTTGTATTTGCATTTTAACTGAGTTTGGAGTCCAAAGTTCAACTCTTGAATAATGTGATTTCAGATAGTCAAACAATGGCAGAAGGACATTATGGTTTTAGATCTCATGTTCTAAATCCATCTGAATAATCCAGTTTAAATCATTTTATTAGCGGAGAGTGTAGAACACAGTAGAGTCTTTCAGGTACTCTGCTCTGTAACAAGTGGCCAGAAGCAAGGCCACACTGAGATGGGCCTCAAATGGGTCACAAGGTACCAGGTAGCATGCTTCCCAGAAACTCAGAATGGAGGGAGAAGTGTCTCTCTTCCTGATCCCCTGGCTCCATGCAATCCTCAGAAGACTTCTTCCAAAAGTTTATGCTACCTGCATCTGATTTGTAGTGAAAGAAATATTAGACCCACTACATTAGCATTCCCAACCAAGCCAATCTAGAAAAAGCCTTTTAAGTCCCCCAAATTTATCCCTAGACAGGACCAACCTTGCTTGGGCCTGTTTTGAACTCTGCAAATCAAGAAAGAACTCTAATGGAAAAATCCTGCTTCTCAGGATCAAAGCACTGGATAAAGGAACATTCATTTCAGAATCAAAACCCATAGATCTCAATCAGTGAAGGATCTTACACTTTCTCATCTTAGACTTGTGAAATGATTCTTTTCCTGTTTCTTCCAGATTTGGTTCTCAGTCTTACCATGGCACACACGTGTAGTGTTAATACAGGTGACTTGTTTTAGCACCTTGACTAGTATGGAGAACAATAATATGGAGGAGAGCTTTAAAAAATATGGCTTATATTTTAACCTGTATCTGCAGATGAACATATGCTCTCTTGGGACTTTGTGACACCTCAGATAGCCTGCAGGGACTGGGCTCTGATGCAAGTGGATTATTTTCTTTGTATATCCAACTCTCCTCATCAATATCTAAGCCCCCAGTTTCTGAAGAGATGAGATTGTACCATCATTCAGAATAAAAGTCACCTACCCAAACATTGTGGCCCCATCTTGAAAATGATGTGTCTTTATCTCCCTCTGAGCTTCTCTGACTATCTTGGTTTGTGGAAAGAAAGTTGTACATGGATGGAGAGGGAGTGGGGCGAAGATGTCTAGATCAGGAGAAGATACAAGGTTTCATGGGGTTCCCAGGGCTCCACCTGCCCTCTTCCCCTTCTTCCTTGTGGTGGGCAATATATAGAGGCCCCTCCACGATGTTTACATCCTAATCCATGGAATCTGTGGATTTTCCACCTTATATGACAAACAGGACTTTGCAGATGTGATTAAGGTTAAAATCCTTGAGATGGGGAGGTTATCCTGGATTGTCTGGATGGGTCCAATCTAATCACACAGATCTTTAAAAATGGATAAGGAATTCAGAAGGGTGGGTCAGGAGATGAGATGTGAGAAGGACTTGATCAGCCATTGCTGGCTTTGAAGATGGAGGAGGTGGGCTGTGAACCAAGAAATTGCAGGTGGCTTCTAGAAGCTGTGACCAGCTTTCAGTACACAACCAGCAAGAAACTGGGGACCTTGGTTCTATAATTGAAATGAACTGAATTCTTTCAATAAGTTGAGTGAGCAGGAAGTGGATTTTCCTCTGGAGAGAAATACAGTCTGTAGGTAACCTTGATTTTAGTCTAGTGAGACCCTACTAGACTTCAGACTTACATAACTGTAGGATAATAAATTTGTGTCTATTTTAGCCTCTAAACTTGTGATAATTTGTTCAAGTAGTGATAGAAAATTGATTCATCATTTATTCTCTCTGTCCTTTTTATGATCATTCCCATTTGCCTCTCCTGGATTATTTTTCTGACCTGTCAAACATTATTTAAGATTAAAAATAATAATGACAGATTTTAATCAGTGCTTAAAATGTGCCAGGCATTATGATAAATATGTCACCTGCATTATTCTGTCTAATTTTCACAATAGTATTTGAAATAAGTACTTTTATTTTCCCCAGTTTACAGAACCAAGGCTTGGAAAGTTTACTAGCCCAATGTCATGCTGCATTTAATTAAGTGATATGACCTATGTATCAACTGAGAATGCCTTACCCTTATGATCCAAGTAAAAATGGCTGGAATGCTGACTGTTTCTCAGCCTATGAAAATCTAAAGCCCCTCCCAGAAATTTGGTCAAGTAGGACTCTGACATGCTTTTTGATAACTAATGTAACACATAAGAAATTTGAGAATTGTGAGGTTTAACTACTTCCTCCTGAAACTTACCATAGAATATAGATGAAAGCACTCTAAAGTCTCACTCCAAATTCTGGCACAAATACAAACATTTATTAAACAAACATTCATTAGCATGTAGGGCCAACACAGTTTATAAACCTATAATTTTCAAGATTTTGTCCTTTAGGTGCTCCAACCTCACCTCGTACAAAAGTTTCACTCAAGTAGATGTAAGTACATTCCAGAGAAAGACTGTTACCCTTAGAGGTGGCACAGGCAACTATCAACCCTCCTAAACTAATGTGGAACACAGGACTTCTGGATGCTGTGTTGGTTTATTTTATGTGTCAACCTGACTGGGCCAAGAGGGGCCCACCTGCTTGGTCAAACATTATTCTGGGTGTTTCAGTGAGTGTGTTTTTAGATAAGATTAACATTTAAATTAACATTTATTTAGGTAGACTTAGTAAGGAAGATTCCCCTCCCAATATGAGGTCATCATCCAAACATTTGAAGGCCTAAATAGGTTGACCCTCCCCTGAGTAAGAAAGAATTCTTCCAGCCTGATCACCTTTAAAACTGAAATCATTTTTCCCCCCGTGGACTAGAATGGAAACATTGACTTTTCCTGTGTCTTGAGCCTGCTGGCCTTTGGACTGGAACTATTACCACTGGTCTCCAGGGCCTCTAACTTGCTGACTCACCTAGCAGATCTGGGGACTTGCCAGCCTCCACAATTGAATGAGCCTATTCCTTATAATAAATTTCTTTACAGACAGACACACACACAGACAGCCTATTAGTTTTGTTTCTTTGGAGAACCCTGATGGATATGAATGCCATCCATAAGGGTGCAGGGTATGACCCTCGCCAAAGGCTTATATCTTGTTGTATTAGTTTCAAAGTAATAAAATACCACAAATTGGGTGTCTTAAATTAACAAAAAATTTATTTTCCCATAGTTCTGGAGACTAGAAGTCCAAAAATCAAAATGTCACCAAGGCCATGCTGTCTGTGAGACCCTGGGTAGAATCCTTCCTTGCCTCTTCCTGGCATCCAGTGGTGGTCTTCCACCCTTGGCATTCCTTGCTTGGAGCTATGTAATTCCAATCTCTGCCTCTGTCTCCACATGGCAGTCTTCCTGTGTATCTCTCTCTCCTCCTTTTATAAGGACACCAGTCATTTTGGAAATGATTCACCCTAGTCCAGCATGACTTTATCTTAGGTAATTACATCTGCAGCAACCCTATTTCCAAATAAGGCCACATACTCAGGTACTAGGTGGTTAAGAATTCAGTGTATCTTTCTAGGGGACACAATTCAACCCATGATACTTGTTTATGCAATATTTCAACCAACCCACATACAATGAGACCTTTTAATTTCAGCAATAAAATCCATTTTCAAAAATACATCACGCTAATTAAGCCTTTAATTTCACCAAAGAAAATCCATTTTTGATGTGTTAATTATCAATGTCATGCTAAAAAGTCTTCGGTGTTGATGGAGATATGGAGAGCTGTAGGAGCAAGCTAGCTGACCACCCCTTCATTGTGCAATATTAGGTCAATAGTCTGCCTCTAGAGTTGACACTGAAAGTAACTGACATGTATACAATATCAGAGAGTCTATGCTAGAGAAGTTTAAAATAAATCACAGACATTCTAACGTGTTCTGCCTTCGTTGCCCTATATCAACTCGGCTGCGCACACATATTTCTCTATTAAGAATTTCACTCCCAGATAACATGTCTTGCATTTGGTCAGCTTTAGGCTGGTTCTTCCTATTTTTACTTACTCTTTCTACTAGGAAAGAAACAAATTCTTCTCCTTTCCCCCTGCTTCTGGTGTTTTTGAGTGTGCTCTTAGGATCTGACTCTTTCTTCCCTAGCACTTCTCAAAGCATGTCCCTTGCAAACAAATCCCTTTTCTTGTAAGAAGAATCCTCATAACTCCATTTGTTCTTCCTTTCCACATGAGCATTTTATTAACACAGGTCACTCTGCCTTGATAGCCTGAGCTTTCAGACATGATATCACACTGGATTAGATATATTATACTATTTAACACAAGAACAGGACAGCTGTAAAAGAAGTACAGGACAGCATGCGACTGCTCATAAGACTTGGGATATTTAGTTAAAACTTGATTACAATGATTAATTTAAGAGCAGTTATACTACTGGGTTTTAGAGAAGTGAAATACAAATAAAATAATTTTGGAAAAATCCTTGATTTTGTATTTAAATGGAGTGGTAGAAATATGTATATTTGAAATAACTTCAGTACAGTTTCAAGCAGGATGTCAACAAATAGAATTTAAGGAAATTCTAATTATTTTTCTTTGAGCAGATGTGAAATTTTGCATAAACCTCTTTATTTCACTTGCTTCCTTCCTCTGATGTTGGTAAATGGTCTCTTCTCCATAACTAGTATGAGTATAGAGGTCCTATAACTACACCTCTATCTCTATCTGTATCTGTGTCTATGTGAGAGAGAGACAAATGTTTGCAGATAGACTTGTTTTTATAAACTATGTGCTGTTGCTCAGATTATTCCCACTTCATGGCTCCCACATATTTCTTATTAGATTCTAAGTGAGGTTGTATGTACTTATGATGAGACCCAATATGCAATGACTATTCGCCACTCAAGCAGAAATTTTTGTATACCTTTCAAAATCATCAGTGGTAGTCGTTGGTCTACCACTCAAAAACTGTGTACTTTTCACTCAAGTTGCTAGATCCATAGGGATCCCAACCATCATTAATTTTGAGAATGGAAAATTCAAGACTGTGGTAAAAAGTGAGATGACACTTCAAGTTTGTCTGCCCGTTAGATGGCTTTGTGCCTGAAGTATGGTTAAAAAAGAATGTGTCTCTGGAATGTCTCTGCAGAGACCATTGTACAGTAGGAGAAGCAAATTCAAGTGCCATCAGGGGCCAAGCAGCGCAGCATGATGGAAATGGACTAGATGAGGGCCCTGGTAAACTCAGAGATGTATGATCCTCTCAAAACCAGCAATCGTCTCTCATCTCTACCCAATTGTTGCCAATGGCTTTAAGCACCCAAAGTTGCCGCTTAACCTAGTATTTTTAAAGCAAAGCTAGAAATCTGTACATTTTGGATAAAATTTACAGGTATTACATTATTGGTTCAACTTCCTTGAAAAATAAAAACCATCTGTGTGTGATTTTGGTCCATTTGTTGTGAAAAATCACCAGGTTGCAACTGGTATTCTACACTGATCATTAAAAAAAAAAAAAAAAAAAAAAAAAAAAAGTCCGCAATCGATGCTGTAGCCATCCTCTTTGGTTGGCAAAGAAATCTGTTAACAGTTTAATTTAGAATTTCTTAAATGTATTTCAACAAAAATATGTTTCTTTGTTGAGGAGAGTGTATGAGGACATGATATCCATAGCTTTGTTTTTAGCTAGTTGGTATTCTGCATTTAGAGATTCCCTGGAAGCAGAGAGCCTTTACATGATCTCTGCCTTCATGTTTCTATGGTTCTTTCCATGAAGAAATAAGACAAAGACTCAGTGCTCTATGTTAAACTCTTTCTGAGTTAATGGTACCAGTAGCTTTTAAAATAGCACTTTTTTTTTTCTCAGTGGAAGGAATAAGTGCACCTTCATAACTTTCTTTCTTGAAATTTAAAAGAACCAGTAACAGACTTGGGTTAAAGGCAATGGAGAGTGACTACTTAATAGGCATGGGGATTCTTTTCCCAAGTGATTAAAATGTTCTAGAACTAGGTAGAGGGGATGGTTGCACAACCTTGTAAATGCACTGGAAGTCACTGAATTATACATTTTGAGATGGTTTAACTAGAGAATTTTGTTACATTAATTTTGCCTCAATTTAACGAAAAAAGCCATTTCCATAGGGCAAAGATGCATCTTTACCATTAGAGGGGCATGCAGTATCAGATAAGGGTGCCATGTTTGGTTTGGTTTTGTTTATTGAATAGATGGCTCCATTTCTCAAGCTCTTCTTATGTGATTTTTAACCTCTCTGATATTCAATCTTAATTTTTCTGGCTGATATTTAAATATTTTTACCTATGTTTATAGATGCTATGGACTGAATTATGATCCCCTCTTCTCCCCAGATTCAGATGTTGAAGCCTTAACCCCTAGTGTGACTGTATTTGGAGATAGGACTTTTAGCAGGTAATTAAGGTTAAATGAGGTCATAAGGATGGTGTTCTAATCCAATAGGGCTGGTGGCCTTGTAAGAAGAAAAAGCTCTCTGTCTCTCTCTTTTTGTGCATGCACTGAGAAAGGCCATGTGAATATATAGTAAGTTGGTGGTCATTTGCAAGCCAGGAAGAGAGCTCTCACCAGAACTCGACCATGTTGGTATCCTGATCTCAGACTTCCAGTCTCCAGTTTGGGAGGAAATGCATTTCTATTGTTTAAGCCACCCAGTACATGGTATTTTGTTATGGCAACAAGAACTAAGACAATAGTTTAGAGAGAATTAACCACCATTCTCTTTCTAACAACTCCTATCGGAGTGTCCACAGGGGAACCCACAATAGGGCTGCATTTCAAGGCAGTGGAGTGCATCCAAAGTTGGCAGGGAGTGGCTCCGTATCCCCTGGTGATTTTTAACGTTAGCCTTTATGCATTGTTGAACAGAACTTATGCTTTAGGTTGCAGCCACATGTATTCACATTCTTTTCTAGCGAGCAATTGTGATCAGATTTGCACTTGATGTAACCTGGGAGTAAATTTGGTAAATGATGCATGATCTAAGTGGACTTTTAAAATTATTTTCAGTGCTCTGTATCCAGCAATTAAGTCAGCTTCATCAGTATCAGTTGGGATCACTGGAGGGAGATAGGAACTCTGATGATGAAATGGCCACTGTTTTGCAAGGCCAGTATTACCCTAAGCCGTAACTGTTTACTGCTTCCAAGTCTCTTCCTTATCCTTTCAAGCTGCCTTGTATTTGTCATAGTGGCACCATGGCACCATGTGGTCTGCTGGTGCTTGCAACACTGAGAGAGACCAAGTCCCTCACTAGGACATGGTCCAGCTCCCAGTGCTGCATGCTGTCATTCACAGACTAGGGTCAAGTCCAATATGGCTCATCTCCTGGTGCCTTCAGCAGTCAAAGAGCTACAACCCTACAGTGGATTTTCAATGTTAAGGAGCAGAGATTATAGCAAGGACGTGTTTATTTGGCTAGTTTTCCATACGGATGTGCCCAACTGGAAGATTGCCAAGCATTTACTATGGCTGCATTCTTCTGTAGTGTAAGTTGTGGCATTGGTATATGTGAAAAAAAATCTTTTTGCGAATCTAGATGTTGCTAAGGAATTTGATTGTTCACATTGCATCTATCTCTCTGAATCTTATAGCTGCTTCTCCTTTCCTGGGGTGTAAAGGAGGGAACACTTGAGCACTGAGAGAACTCCAGTGGTCCTTCACACCCCTGGGAGAGAAACTTGCTCTTTCCCTTCAGAATGAAGCAGGTAGCCACACAATCTCTTTCAAAACTGTTTCCCATACATATATAGTAATAATTGATTTTTGATGTTTTGCCTAAAATGTCACTTTACCAGTTTCTATTTTGAGGATAACTGAGTGAAATTGTTAATTCTTTGCCCAGACTAGACTTTTAAAAGTATAGGATTTATATATAGTGTAATATGCTGAAAGAGTCCCTATTCAGTAATATTATATGATTAAATAAAATGGATAACCTTTTTAAATTTTATTTTTAATTAAATTTTTGATACATATTATCTTACTATGATTCTAATATCAAAAATATGAAAGAGCACACACTTAACATTCTTATTCTCCTTACTTCCTTCTCCCAGTAACTCATTTCTGCTCTCTGAGGCAACTGCATGGACTCATTTCTTTATATCCTTCCAGAAAAGTGTTTTCTCAACATTTTTTTCATCATCACTCTCTTAAAGAGCCTTTGAAGGCATTTTTTCCTGATTATTGACCCCCCCTTTAATTTTAAGACACAGGTATATTATACATCTGTTTTTATACTATAACTATGTTTTATACATAAAAACGTTAGCTAAACATACTAAATTTTACTTTTTTAACTCAATAATATCTCATGGTAATATTTTTATAATGCTATATCAGAAGTATTTCCATTGGTTTTAAATGGTACATAGTATTTAACTTTATAAATTTAAATTAATTTATTTAACTTTACTTAAATTACTTAAGATAATTTACATTAATTTATTTAATCCCAATCATGAATGTTTAGGTTATTTCCAATCTTTTCTGCTTACAAAACATGTTTCAATGATTAGGATTGTACATGTGAAATATTGAGGTCCGTGGTAGATTAAAGAATGCTATGATTTCTCTTAGAGTCCTCCTTCATGAAGTGTGGTCTGTATCTCAATCCCTTGAATCTTGGTGAACAACATGACTGCTTGAACAATTATTATAGGGGTGACATGGTATCATTTTCTGGGCTCACACCTTAAAATCTTCCTGTATCTTAGAACGCTTACTGATGCAGCTGGTTGCCATGGTGTAAGGAAGCCCAAACAGTCCCTGTGGAAAAGAACTGAGGATTCCAGATAGCAGTTCCCACCAAGTTTCCAGCTGAAAGCTAGCACCAGCTTGCTGGCCATGTGTATGAACCATCTTGGATAGGAATAACAGATGATGGAATAAGGTCTTTATGTTCTTCAACTGCTCATCACCAATTAACATTAATTATAATTGCTTCTTGAAATATTCACTTCCCATTGATTCAGTGTCACTGTAGTCTCGTAGTTTCTCATCTCTCTGGCTAGTATTTCTCAGACTCATTGTCTTATCCTCTTCCCATCAAGCTTTAGATGTTAGAATTCCTTAAGGCTTTGTCCTAGACCACATTCCCCTCCTCCTTCTCCTCCTCCTCCTCCCCTTCTTCTTCTCCTCCTCTTTCTTCTCTTTCTTCTTCTCCTCCTCCTTCTCCTTCTTCACTAAAATTATCCGCAAACTAACTCATCTGTGCCCAAATCTTCAACTATTTGGAAAGAGACTATTTCCAAATGTACACTTTTCAGCACAGATCTCTTTTCTGACTTCCAAGCCTAAGTATCCAACATCCAAATGCCCACCTCAGTCTCTCTACTTGGGTGCTTTATGGGTATCACACAGACAGTACATACAAAACTGAACTCAAATCTCCTTTCCTTCCAATGTAATCTATCTCAGTGAATGGCATTGTCCTCAAGAAGAGAGCAGAAAATCATCCTCTCTCTCATTCACTCTCCACATTTAATCTATCACCACATCACTTGGATTTTTAAACTACTCTTTCTTACATTTTATCTATCTCTACTACTATCATTCTGCACCTGCACACTGCACCACCATCACCACTTTCACCTGGACGCTACCACAGCCTTCTAACTGGTCCCCTAGAGTCCATTCTTTCCTCCCTTGAATCTGTTTTCACCTAGAAGTCAACGTGGTCTTTTACAATTGCAAATAAGATCATATTATCCCCTGATTAAAAGCTTTCAATGACTATGCTCTTAGATCAATAGCAACATATTTATTATGTCTTCTAGTGCCCTAAATAATCCAGCCTCCTGATTACCTTAGCAAAGCTACTCTGGTGTGACCTTTCTCTTTGTTGGCTGAGATGAGCTACACTGGTTTTCTCTTGATTTTTAAGTACGACGTGCTCCTATTTGACTCTCTTCCTTGTTATATATGCCACAATTATAAACAAGTAATTGTGCAATGAGTAGTTTTCTATCTGTCTTCTTTAACAGATTGTAAACCATGTTTGTCAGATTCACTGCTATGGTCCCCAAATGTAGCACAGGGCCTGATAAAAGGAATTACACTATAAAAGTTAATGAATCAATGAATAAAGTTTACCTTCTCCTGGCCTATGATTGGTAGCAGATTTATAAATGTGTGAAAAGATATAGCATGGTCCAGGTAGCCTATTTTTTCTATGATGTTAACAACTGTTTCAAAGTCCAATCATAAAATTGCAACTATCTTCCACCCTCCATTTTCCCAATATTGTTGCCTTGAGTGAAAGAACTCCACATCCTGGAGTCTTGCCTCCATAGGACTGAACCTGCCCTGGGGGCCTCACTGTGTTCTCCTTCATACCTTGGAGAGAGCTATAGCTTCCTTACTTGAATAATGAAGTAGGTACTAATAATAAGGTGCTGACACTTAGCTGGTTTCCCTGCTCTCTGACTTATGTCCTTGCAAATATTTCAGTGACAATCTGTTCTCTGCACCAGCATGTACTGTCATCTGCCAACCTACCAACTACTGGAGACATTTACATGCTTTTTGCATGGATAATTTGACTATCCTCAGGGAATTTTAATTCTTGTCCAAAATATAAACATCTCACCAAACTTATAATTTCCACATGAATTCATTGTAAATGGAGGCTTTATACGAAGAATTGTACTTAGTTGATTATTTTCTGGTATAGTAAAATTTAATGTATTTCTCTTGATAAAAATGTACATTCTTTCAAAATTATACTCATAATTTATTAAAAATAGTAAGTTTCCATAACTGTTTAGGGGAATATAAAAAATATGATAATTATGCTAAAAAGGTAAATAAGAAAATCATTACATGTAGATGTACTATTTGCACCATTTCATTCATTTCATTTTTCACTTAGTATTTGCATGGCATAATTTATATTTATTTTATATATATTTATTATATATTATGTATTTCAAGACTATAATAATTTTCTGGGCTGTGCTTCCAATTGCTAAGAAAAGTTCTTTGTGGGATATTTAGAATTTTACTGAAAAACATTATTAGCACTATCTTTAATCAATACTTATGTCATACCTACTGTATGCAACCTACTGTTATTGGCCATGTTCCTACATTTAAAACAAGATTTTCTTACACTAGTCTAAGCATTTCAATTTGTTCTCTATAGCGATATAGCAGCTGATATGTTCCCATAGATCTGAAATTTAATCATAAAATGACACAATTATGTTAGGGCTCCTGTTAATATAATGCAATATGACAGTTGATATGAGGGAGATCTATAGAAGATACAAAAGAATGGAGCCTAACTACCCTGGGGAAATCAAAGACTTCATTGAGAAGATGATGCTTGCATTGAGTCTTCTAGGTATGTGGCATCAGTTTCTCCTTGTGCTTAGCACTCCTCACCTCACCCTGCTTGTGTATCAGTAGCAACCAGAGTGACTACCACCCGTTTCTGACCCAACATCCCATGCTTTCACCCTAGGGACAAAGAACTCTGCAGCCACTGCTTAGCCCAAGCAGAAGGCAGAGAGGGAACACCACATATCTGGCTGTTCCAAAAGCAGAGCCCTAACCCACCACCATCACTTGCTACAGGAACTTTTCCTCTTCTCTGTCTCTGAAGCCTCTGAGCCCAAGGTACCTTCGATACTTTCCACTCTCAGAGCTGTTCCCTTTGAAATGCATCCTAGGCTGTGGTTTTAGTCATTATTTCTTTTTCATCTGTTTTTTTTCAGGGATTCCTCATCATTTTTTGTCTGTCTGTGTTTTCAGAATTTTAAGATTCTTTCCCGTCACTTTTAGGGATTTCGGGCAAAAGTGGACACAGTCCATCTTGATCTGAACTCCAGAGCATTCATTGTTCTTTTATGAGCAATGAACCACAAAATGATGTGTGAGGCATGTTACAAATGTTTCCCAAGTGTTTCTGAAAGACTTTTTCCTTTAATTCTTTACATGGATAAAATGTTTCTGAATACATTAAGCATTTTCATATAAATTGTCCTATTCCTTCCCAACACAACTACTTTTCACTTTGCTCTTTTAAATGATGTCTATTGTATGTTGGGTGATGAATAAGAAATGTAGTTAAAATAAGGAATACAAACCTTGTTGGATTTTGTTCTAGAAAATAGGCAAAAATGTTTTTCTTGTGTATGCAGATTGGAAGCTGAGTTTAGGACAGATTGAAGGAGAGAGAGACTGGAATCTGGAAGGATAGCTAGACGATTTCTGCAGTAATTTAAGCTCTAGACTGATGAGACCGAGGATTAAGGTGCAAAGAGAATGCACAAGAAGGTATAAATGAAAGAAATATTTCAAGGAAACTTGTGATAGGTCTTGGGGAAATGTTGGATATGAGTGATGGGAAAAGCCAATCAAAGGAGATGATGCTAAGGTTTTCAGGGTAGTCTAAAGAGACAGTGGTGTCATTTGCCGAGACAGAAAACTTCAAAGGGAGCATGTCCTGTGCCCCAGATGCACACACACTCACACTAGTGCCTTAAAATAGTTCCTATAAGCCTTGAATTCAGTGTAAGGTGATTTCATCTTGGACTGTATCCAAGAAAGTTATTCCTGGAAGTCCTCGAAGGATTTCATTACAACATCACTTTTCACTTACAACATGATTATGCAACTTGCATGTAATAGGAGAGTCATAAGTAAGGCTCCAGAGTATTTGCCTGCTCTGTAAATTAGCCCAAAGACCTGAAATCTGAAAGAAATTCTGGTGGGCCTATAAAGCCAAATTGATGAAAAGCAAGAATGCTGATAATGATGTACAACATGACCTGTGCATTGATCCTGAACTAGTTTAAGTTTATGTTCACTGCCCAAGGAACATCACCAGTCACTGTTAGTAGTAGGATGACCTGATTAAAAAAAGACTGGGCAGATAAAGTTGCCTGTGAGATGGTAGATATTTTTGGACTTCTCAGCAAGATTCCTGGAACCATTCTGTTCTCAGTATGGCCGGGCTTGACCTCCTCTTGTGGTCCCTGGAAAAATAAATAACCACCAGGAATGGTAGGATAGGAGAGCAGTGAGCCAGCAGGGGGCAAGGCTGTGCCAGGCTCCAAAGCCCCAGCAGATCTGTGAACACATTAGCATTGCCCTTCTAAGACCTGTCCTCCACGCTTCATCCCCAGGGCCTCTAAGGTGCTTGGGTTTCCTGATTTACACTAAACAGCAAGAGAAGTTGCTCTGGGACACAGGTGTTTGGCACGCTCCCTTCTTTTACTCAAATACTACCTTTTTTCCTTGGCAAAAATTGTTCATTCTGAAAGCAATTTCTTTTTTCCAAACTTGTTATCATTTCCCTCTCTGTGGGTGGATCTTTTGCTGCAGAATTTCAGTTGTGCCTCGGATTTTCTTTGGCCAGCTAGAACTAGTGTCTGTCTACCTAGTACTATGGAGTCCCTGTTTGAGTGTCTGGCAGCCAAGACAAAAATCTTTGCTAAGAGTGACTCTTTCTTCGATAAAGGCTTTCCATCTTGTGAGAGATAAAGGAACATGCAGTCTAAGCTGTAATTCAAAGTATTGGGAATGACCTCTTTAACAGCTTTTTCAGCCCCAAGAAATCACATTCTCTAAGCCAGCTCGTGATGGATGTTATCAGAGGACGTGGGCAGCAGGACCTTCCTCCGGGGCTGCAAAGTAGGAGGTAGAAGAACTTAGTCTTTTCCTGACTTCGTCATTTGTCTTTCAAGACCAGTCCTTTGGCTGGTCATCTGTAGGTGACCTTTGCTTCAGGTTTCTTGGGAAATGGGAATGAATATGGAAGTTTTCATGAGAATCACTGTAACTTAAAAATGTTCCATGTACTTTTGTTGGTGTTGGAAGCTCTAGAAGTACACATCTTAAGTGTAAATGTAAAATTACATGGGCATTTTGCAGTAACGATGGGGGTAACTTGTTCACGAGTGACAAGATTGAGTTCTAGTCTTTTAACTATGTTTGGTCTTGGCTAAGTTATTTATTTAGTCTCTTTGAGCTTCATTTTCCTCGTATATAAAATGAATGATCCTGATCTTATGATTTCCAAAGCCTCTACTAGCTCCTGCATTCTTATGAACCTTTGCTAAAACTTTTTATCTAGAATCCTTCATGAGAGTTACCCTACACCTCCCCCCTGAAAAAAACTGGTCATAGCTGCACCTGGGACATAAGAGATTGGGCCAGGTGATCTCGACCTGGTGGGAAAAACCTGGGATGTGGAAAATCCAGATCATGTAGGTAGAGAAATATAAAGCAAAATAAAATAGAAAGGAACCTTATTCTGAAGGGGTGGGAGATGGGGTGGTACAGAAGCAAGAACTGTGGACCTCCAGTCAGTGGTTTTTAAATCAGCCTGCATCAGAATCACCTGGAGGGTTGTTGAAACACGGATTGCTGGCCCAACCTCCAGTGTTTCTGATTCAGTAGGTCTGCTGTAACACCCCAAAATTTGAATTCTAACAAATTCCCAGTGATGCTGAAGCCGCTGTTTCCAGAGACCTCCTTTGAGAGCCACTGCTATAATTTTCTTTTAGGTGCTGTAGCCCACAGGAGAGTGTTTTAGCTCTAAAGTAGATTCAGATAGCAGAGGATTGAATGGGCTGTTTTTTTCACATCTTTTATAGTTGATTCCAGGCTTGGTATTGGAAGGGACTGCCATCTGGGACAGTGGCAACCATCACTTCCTGTTGCTTTATGTGCTGCAGGAAGGTGGGCAGCTACACATTTCCTCTCTGCTGCCACACAGAGGACAGTGAAAAATAGCACATGGGTTCATTTATTTTTCCATTCAACAAACATTTTATTGAGTTCTTACTATGTTCCATTCACTTTGTTAGAAGCTGTGGATCTAGTGATGAAGAAGAAAAACAAAAATCTGTCTATTCATGAAGTTTATATTCCAGTTCCAGGGTGTAGTGAAGAGAACTCAATGCAAGGAATTCCCTTTGTCCCAAGGAAGACAGTTTAGTCATCAGATATTTCAAAGCTCACCTGCCCTCACCTAGCACCCCGATACACAGGTGAAGCTAAGTGACAATAATATACGGTCCACACATTTAAGAGGCGTAAGGTTTAGTGGGCTGTTAAGACCAAAGCACATGCAGCTACTAGAGTTTGGGTCAGGGAGTATTTATTCAGAATGCTCCATTTTTCATTAAATGCTAAGTTATATGATACTAATTTTAAGGTCAGTAGTTCAGAGGGGAGAACCACCATGTAGGGTGAAGAACCATCAATTTGACTTTTAGATTCTGCTCTCATTATCTATAATGAATACCATGTGCTTAAGGTGAAGCCAGTACCACAGCACAGCACCACACAGCTTTGCACTGCATGGCCCCAGTGTCAGGCCTAGTTCCTGCCCAGATAAACTCCTGGATGTGGTGACCTCCATGTCCCACGATGTAGGGGTGACAGGCACTCAGTCATGTTTATCTAAAGACTCCCACAATTACTCTTGGCTCTCCCAACCCTGCTTTCCAGGGAAATATGCAGGGTAACTTCCACTTGGAAATCCAGCACATGCGCTTTGAATTCAGCGGAAATTTCCTATTGCAGCTGTGTTTTGTCATCATGTAGCTATATTTAACTAGCATGCTTCTATAAACAGAAAAAGGGAGGTAAAATTTACAAAGAGACTAAATTAAAACATATGGATACAAAAGCAACTTAAAATTAAGAAATACCAAAGTTGGTATCAAACTAGCAAAAACAGTCTAATACACAGTAGACAAAAACTGTATGTTGAAAGCATGAATAATTAGTTGATGAACCAATCACTCCACCATATTGTCTCTTTTTGTCAGAGGGAAGCTGAAAAGTAGACAAAGACTTAAGTCTAAATGTTCTTTCAATAACTGGTACAAATCATCAAATCCATTTCATTTTTGTCATTTTGATGCCTTAAAATGGATAAATTTGAATGCCTTGTAATCAACTTGGTGATTATTAGGTACCGATGGGCACTGGCAGGTGGTTAGGTAGTTGAGGTAAGGGTCAGTTGTATTCCTTTTGGTAAAGGCAGTGTGGAGAGCAGTTAAGAACTTGGCTCTGAAATGCAAATCAAAACTACAATGAGGTATCACCTCACACCAGTCAGAATGGCCATCATTCAAAAATCCACAAATGACAAATGCTGCAGAGGCTGTGGAGAAAGGGAAACTCTCCTACACTGCTGGTGGGAATGCAGTTTGGTACAGCCACTGTGGAAAACAGTATGGAGATTCCTCAAAAGACTAGGAATAGACTTACCATATGACCCAGGAATCCTGCTCCTGGGCATCTATCCAGAAGGAACCCTACTTCAAAATGATACCTGCACCCCAGTGTTCACAGCAGCACTATTTACAATAGCCAAGCCATGGAAACAGCCTAAATGTCTCTCAACAGATGACTGGATAAAGAAGAGGTGGTATATTTATACAATGGAATACTATTCAGCCATAAAAACCGACAGCATAATGCCATTTGCAGCAACATGGATGCTCCTGGAGAATGTCATTCTAAGTGAAGTAAGCCAGAAAGAGAAAGAAAAACACCATATGAGATCGCTCATATGTGGAATCTAAAAAAAAAAAAAGGAATATAAATACAAAACAGAAACAGACTCATAGACATAGAATACAAACTTGTGGTTGCCAAGGGGGCGAAGGGTGGGAAGGAATAGACTGGGATTTCAAAATTGTTGAATAGATAAACAAGATTATACTGTATAGCACAGGGAAAAATATACAAGATCTTGTGGTAGCTCACATTATATATATATATATGAAATATATATGTTCATGTATAGCTGAAAAATTGTGCTCTACCCTGAAATTTGACACGACATTGTAAAATGACTATAACTCAATAAAAAAAAGTTTAAAAAAATAATTAAGAATAAAAAAAAGAGCTTGGCTCTGGAATTCAGACTACGATTGTTGAAAGTCCCAGCTTTTGTTCTTAATCATCACCTCCCGTATTGCTTCAAACACAGTCCTTTATACAGAAGACCAAAGTCCAAGGCAACTGTCTGAGAAAGAATTCATGCCTTAGGAGCCTCAACATAAAAATGTGAGTTTGCTTGTTTAGTCGGCTTACTACATAGTGGAAAGGGCATTGGGCTGCAAAATAGGACTCATGGGGCTGACTGTAGCTCTGATACCCCTGTGTGAACTTAACTCTCTGGGCATCAGTATCCTTTTCTGTAGAGATTTGGGAAAAAGAAAAAAAAAAACCTATGTTCATATTTTGTATTTCCTTAAAAATAGGATGACACAGCTAGATTTTATATTCAGCAGCCCTTTGGGGGAATCATTTATGTGGGCGCACAGCATCCTAAGTGAAAACACCCCAGATCTTCCACGTTGCTTCCCCCTCCCTCCGTGTCAAGTGGACTAGCATACAGTGAGCAAGAGAAGGAGGGACAGCACAGAGCAGGGCCTCTCCAGCTGGTGCTCAGCAAATTAACCGAAACTGGTTCATCCACAGTCTTTTCTTGCCCAGGTACTCACCAATAACAGAGGGGAGTGGACAAAACAGGACTTTGTCTTTTTACAAATGTTCTTACAGCTGCAAACCATTTTCTTTCACCTTTTCCCCTCTTCTCTGAGCTGTCTCTGGTGTTCATTTTAACCTGATGCCACCTGTATGAAAGAGGAGGCAAGGACCCTGGCGATTTGTCCTCATTCTACAACCCCTAGGGATGGACTTGCATGTGGGGTCAGGGTGGTTTGTGTCTGAAGTGGTTTGCTTCTTAAATATTAATGAAATCAGCCTCCTCCAAATGTGTCCTCAGATCCCCTGAAGGTTCTTAGATGGTGCAGTTTGCATTTAGTTATTTACATTAGCAAAGACTGCTGTACAAACAGGCACTGGTGGCCTGTCAGTCAGGGCTCTGCTGGCTTCACTTCAGAGAAGGACTGAGAAGTGTGAGTTAAATGAGCCCAGCAGGCATTTAACCTCTGGGTCTGGAAAAAGCCTGACTCACGGAGTGCTTCAGGAGATGGGATGGCTGACCCATTTGGTTAAGAAGCTTGAAGCTTCTCAAAACAAAACCTAGTAATAAAAATACTGATGAATAAAGCTGATGTGGAGCAGTTACTCTGTGCCAGTAACCGTCTAGTAATCCTCAGAGCAACTTATCATATGTTTTATTCCTCTCTTAATACATGGAAACTGAGTCACAGAGAAAATACCTTAACCAATGTCCCAGAACCATGAGTGGTGGCACAGGGGTAAATGCATGCAGTCTGTTTCCAGATCCTGTGCTTTTAACCATTATTCCATATGACCCTGTGAAAAGCTCCTCCCTATAGGTGGGTCTTTGGCATAGATAGTTTCTGGAATAATTTAGTAATACTTATTAAAATAACTCAGCTAGTAACTAATTCAGCAGTTTCAATTATTAATGCCTGCCTCGGAGAAATGCACTCACTCACTCACCATGAAGCACTGGTTGTACCACTGTTTATATAAGCGACCTAAATATCCATCAGTAAATGCATGGATGAATAAACCACAGTTCTTATACTGTGTAATAACACATAGCTATTATAAAAGAATGAAGCATAAAATGGAGGGATCTTTAAGACCTGTTACTGAGTGATAAAGCAAGCTGCAGAATGAAGCAAACGGTATGACACCACGTATGTAAAAAACCAAACACAATATTGCCTATTTTCTCTGCATCTATATGGGTGTGAAAATACCTGAAAGGTTACATGCAGAATAGTAACAGTGGTTATTTCTGGGAAGGGACGGTAATGGAAATGATAATCAGAGGGGTCTGGCCTTCCATGTAAAGTGGGTTTTTCCCCCACGTTTTCTTATTCATATTCCCATTTTCATATTTTACTTACACAATTAAAAATAAATAGAAACTGACAGATAGATAAACATATAAATAAATAGATTAGTTAAAAGCATTTTTAATATAGTATTTCAGCTCTGGAAAACCCCCCAGTAGGAATTTAGAATCTCAGGCTGTTGGAGCTGGAAGGGACCCTAGAGATTTTTTAGTCTCACCTGCTCGTTTCACCACTGAAGAAAGTCAGGCTCTGGGAGATGATGTAGCCTGACTAAAGTCCCCCGACAGTCCTCATCACAGTGAGCCTGGGTTCCGAGCCTTCCAACTCATAGGCAAGACCCATACCCCGCACTGTGAGCTCAACTACCAGTGCTCCATTGGCAGGTGACCCTGCAAGGTGCTGCTTGGTAGAGCCAAGGGGGGGTTGGTCCCATGCTCAGTGAACTTGGTGTTTGTGCTCTAATAGCCCTGAGCACTGAGAGCTGCTGGGCCCCCCGAATGAAACAGCCCTTTGGCCAGATTGTTCACAGACGCTATGACAATTCTCCCACATGAATATTCATTTTGAAGGAGAGTGTTTCTATATTTGAAACTACTTTTTTCGTTGTTTGTTTTGGGTGGCCGTGTGGCTTGGATTTTTGTTTTTAATTCTTCTCTGAGAATAAAGAGAAGGAAAAATCCTACATTGCTTTCAGCTTATGCAGCCTCCCCAGAGGTGTGAGATATAAACACAGTCTGTTTCCTGTATGGGTTTCCCAAGGGCACTGAAAATGTGATGATATTTAATTGGCTGTTCCATGTCTTCAGTGCCTTGGTGAAACAGCAGATATGATCATGAAATGAGAAAGAGCATCTGTGGCTGAATCATGGAGAATGAGAGCAGATCGGGAGAAAAGAGCAGCTTTCGCAGGCAGTTCAGGCCTTGGAGAGATGATCAGAGAGAAGACGTCTATGAGGTTATATTCCCCTTTAAAAAAAAAAAAATCAGCATTTAAGAAGTCTGCTTTGGGAGGGACCACACTCTTCGTTGCTTGTTTGTACACTCTTCTCCCCATAACATGCAACCCAAGCCTAGGTATCTTGTATTTTTAAGAAAAAAAACATTGGCTGTTGTTTTCAAAGGAAAGTGATAATAATAACTAATTTACTGAGTGCTTATTTCTGTTCAAGATCTTGTTTTGTTTTGTTTTGTTTTGTTAATAAACTACTTTTTAGAGCCATTTTAGATTTACCAAAAGTTTCAGTGGAAAGTACAGATTCCTCTATTATTAACATTTTTTCATTCCTGTGGTAAATTTGTTAAAATTGATGACTCAAATTGATACATTGTTAATTAAGGTCCATAGTTTATATTAAGGCTCAGTCTTTGTGTTGTAGGGGTTTTGACAACTGTATAATGACAGGCAGCCGCTACTACAGAATCAAAAGCACAGTTTCATGCTCTGAAAGTCCCCTGTGCTCCACCTATTCATCCCCGCCTTCCCACCCGCAGATCCCAGCAACTACTGATCTATTTACTATTTCTATAGTTTTACCTTTCCCAGAATCATTAGAATTATACAGAAGACTTTTATTTTTAACATTAGGAGGGTTTTTTTTTTAAAGTAAATTCACCCTTTTTAGGTGTATAGTTCTATGAGTTTCAACAAGTGTGTGCAGTAGTATAACCACCACCACCACAATCAAGATATAGATGGTTTCCATCACCTTAAGCAGTTCTCTCATGCCCCTTTCTGTTACGTTCTTTATATGTATATGCTCTTTCAACCCTCACTGCAGACCTCTGAGACAGTGCTCTTCCTATGGTCAGGCACGGAGAGGTTTTGTGATTTGCTTAGGGGCATCTGGTTATTAAAGAGGTGGGGCCAGTATTTGAACCTTGGTGATCTGATTCCAGAGCCCATGTTTTTAATGCCTGGTTGTAATGTCTTAATGTCCTGCCTGTATACTCCAAAAACAATGAAACTGTATTGAGTCATAGAATACAGTACTCTAAAGAAGAATCTCCTAATTTACTAGTCAAGTAAATATGTCCCCCCCCAACCCTGCCCTCAATGGAAATGGCTTCTTCATGGTCCTAATGAGTGAGTGGTAGGATGGAACCGGAAGCCAGGACTCCTGACTTGAAATAAAACCTTGAGAGCATGCTTGGCTCATAATAGGCACCTTATAAATATCTCTTCATTTTAATTGAAGTTTCTTCGAACTCTAGAGGGACGGAATGACGAGTCAGGGTGACTGTACATCGAGGAAGCACTAGGATACTGCACATCTCCAGGCTCTGAGGCCATGCCAGGGTTCTCATCTGCTCCCCTGTCCTAATGTTGTGAAAAAGGCCTGACACAGTAGAAGCTGCTGGGCAGCAGCAGAACATTATGATACATTGCCCTTTGGGTCTTCAGCTTGGCAGCAAGAGATACAGAAAAAAGATTACACATGTGAAAGTAGAAAAATGATACTACATGGTTTCACCTTTCCTCCTCCCTCACCTTCCACCAACCATTTGGTGAAAAGTTTGACTGTAGATAGCCCATCCTCCAGGGTGATCTAGAGCTCCTGTCTCCTGACAGAAAGCTTGCTGGTAGATTACCTGGCCCCTCCAGTGAAGCGATCCTTAGGAAAGGCTTCATGTCTTGCAAGACATTAAGTCTTTATTATGAATGTTCAGTGAGGGGAGGAAGACCAAAGATGGTTCTAGTCTCCGAAAATATTTATGTAAGCATATAATGATGGCTTGTTGTACTACCCATTAGTATGGCTTTAACTTTTGTTTCCTTTGATTTAAGCTTTTCCTAAACCAGAGCTGAAGTAATAAAAGAGCTTTCCTTATTAAGTGATAAATGTCAAAGTTGAAGTAAATTTATTTATTTATTTATTTTAATTGAAGTATAGTTGGTTTACAATGTTGTGTCAATTTCTGGTGTACAGCTTAATAGTTCAGTCATACATACATATATTCCTTTTCATATTCTTTTTCACTATAGATTACTACAAGATATTGAATATAGTTCCCTGTGCTACACAGTATAAACTTGTCATTTATCCCTTTTATATTTAGTACTTAGTATCTGCAATTCTCGAACTCCCAATTTATCCCTTCCTACCCTCTTCTCTCCCCTGGTAACCATAAGTTTGTTCTGTTAGTCTGTTTCTGTTTTGAAAATAAGTTCATTTGTCTTTTTGTTAGATTCTACATATAAGTGATATCATATGGTATTTTTCTTTTTCTTTCTAGCTTACTTTACCTAGTATGATAATCTCCAGGTCCATTCATGTTGCTGCAAATGGCATTAGTTTATTCTCTTTTATGGCTGAGTAATATTCCATTCTATAAATATACCACAACTTCTTTATCCAGTCAGCTGTCAATAGACGTTTAGGTTGTTTCCATGTCTTGGCTATTGTAAATACTGCTGCTATGAACATAGGGTTGCATGTATCTTTTCAAATTAGAGTTCCCTCTGGATATATGCCCAGGAGGGAATTGCTGGATCATATGGTAAGTCTGTTTTTAGTTTTTTCAGGAATGTCCATACTGTTTTCCACAATGGCTGCACGAAACTACATTCCCATCAGCAGTAAAGGAGGGTTCCCTTTTTTCCACACCCTCTCCAGCATTTATCATTCATAGACTTTTGAATGATGGCCATTCTGACTGGTGTGAAGTAATACCTCATTGTAGTTTTGATTTGCATTTCTCTGATAATTAGTGATATTGAGCATTTTTTCATGTGCCTGTTGGCCATTTGTATGTCTTCATTGGAGAACTGCTTGTTTAGGTCTTCCCATTTTTGAACTGGGTTGGTTTTTTTTTTTTTTTTCTTATTAAGTTGTATGAGCTGTTTATATATTCTGGAAATTAAGCCCTTTTCAGTTTCATCTTTTGCAAATATTTTCTCCCATTCTGTAGGTTGTCTTTTTGTTTTACTTATGGTTTCCTTTGCTGTGCAAAACTTATAAGTTTAATTAGGTCCCATTTGTTTATTTTTGCTTTTATTTCTATTGCTTTAGTAGACTGCCCTAGGAGAACATTGTGGAGATTTATGTCAGAGAATGTTTTACCTACGTTTTCTTCTAAGAGATTTATATTGTCTTGTCTTATGTTTAAGTCTTTAAGCCTTTTTGAATTTATTTTTGTGTATGGTGTGAGGGAATATTCTAACTTCATTGATTTACATGCAGCTGTCCAGTTTTCCCAACATTATTTGCTGAAGAGACTGTCTTTTCTCCATTGTATATTCTTGCTTCCTTTGTCAAATTAATTGGCCAAAAGTTTGTAGTTTTATTTCTGTGCTCTCTATTCTGTTCTACTGATCCATATGTCTGTTTTTGTGCCAATACCATGCTGTTTTGATTACTCTGTAGTATTGTCTGAAGTCTGAGAGGGTTATTCCTCCAGCTTCATTCTTTTTCTTCAGTGATGCTTTGGCAATTCTGAGTCTTTTGTGACTCCATATAAACTTTAGGATTATTTGTTCTAGTTTTGTGAAAAATGTCCTGGGTAATTTGATAGGGATCCCATTAAATCTATAGATTGCTTCAGGTAGTATGGCCACTTTGACAGTATTAATTCTTCTAATTCAAGAACATGGGGTATCTTTCCATTCTTTAAGTCATCTTTAATTTCCTTAGTCAATGTTTTATGGTTCTCTGCATACAAGTCTTTCATGAAGTGAGTGAATTTATTAAGCAACAGTATTTGTCAGCTAATACTAATAGGGAGGGAATACCAAACTGGAAATGAGAGGGATTGTCATTAACAATGGATGATGTGAGAAAATGGCCAACAAACAACTAGACAGCAACCAGGTGCTCTAGTATCAGGACAATAGCAGTTTAGAGAAGCACATTCTGCTGAGGACATCAGAGTTTCTGTAGGGGCTTCATGGAGGCTGGCACATCATAAGGGATGAGCAGGATTTAAGTAAGTGGCTGAAACAGTACCTGGTGCTTAGGACTCTCTCAATAAATATTTGTTCAATTTTTAAAAAGGAAAAAAATATGTATCTAATGAGTGGAACACTATGGGCAGAAGCACAGAGATGGAACTGAGGGCAGTCAGCCTGACCAAGTTAAAAAAAGTGAAACTTAGATGGGTGGGGTAGAGCAGCTCTAAACTAGTTGCTCAGAAGGGAGATGACTTTTACTGACACCTTCTGTGCGCCACATACCACTGGACTCTTGTAATAGTCTCTGGATAAGAATTCTTACTATCTCTGTTTCATACATGTGACTATTTAATCTTTGAGCAGTAAAGGAATTTGCTCAAGGTCACACACTCGGTGATCAGATGATTAGTATTTCATCCCCTGTTCTGTCAGACTCTAAAGCTCTGGTTCTTTCTACTTTGTCGCATTCTTTTTTAGGGGATGGATTTGGAACTAATGTGATAAAGCCTAATTACCTCTATTCTCAATCCTTAAGGAGAGAAAGGGAAAAGTAGTGATTTAGGAAATTGTTCACCTGAGTACATCCTCAAGACAGAGTATTAAAAAAATGAGAATGGACATTGGGGGCCCAGCTAAAAAGGCTGAGTCGAATAGTGGCAGCAGTGATGGGAAAGATAAATATAGAAGTTGAGATAAACAGAAGCAACACGGCTTAGGGACAGGTTAGACACAAAGGATGAAGGCTAGGGGGAGCAGTTCAAGTGAATCATAAGATCTGGGGGCTGACAGACTAGAAAAAAATGATACTGCCTTGGAACAAAAAGATAGTTCTGGGAAATAGAATCATGTGGGTGAGACAAAGATGACAAGCTCAGTTTGGGACATGTTGATCTGGAAATGATAACTGGACATATAAATGAAAACAGCATCTGAAAATGAGAGTTAGACAAAGATCAGCCTCACATATAAAATTGGAAGCCTTCTGCATTGAATAATGTCATGACTCCATCAATGGAGGAAATGTAGAGAAAAAAAACCACTAATTCCCACAATAGCAAATAGACAAAAGACAAAGACAATCCAGGAAAGCTGCTACATAGGGAGTAGTTGGAGAAGTGGAAGGAGAACAGAGATGATAGACAGATGGACAGACAGGTAAAGAATTTGTCATGCAGAAGAGACAGTGGACAGTGTATGGGAAAAATAACTAGCTTCCTACTCTGTCAAATGATGTAAAGCAGTGTATTAGTTAGAATACTGGCTGAGATTCTGTAACTGAGAAATCAAAATGGCAGCATGAAATGGTTCAGGGGTGGTCTGTTGATTCCACAATCTTCTCAAGATCCTTCTACTTTATTGCTCTGCCCCCTTAACACTGGGTGCAGTGGGCTGAATGTTTGTATCCCCCAAATTTATGTGTTGAACTCTTAACCCCCAATGTGATGGTACTAGGAGGTGGGGACTTTGGGAAGTGATGAGGCAATAGGAAATTATGGATTGATGCTCTTGTAAGAGGGACTCCAGATAGCTCTCTCTTCCTTCTTCCACCATGTGAGGGCACAACAGGAGGGTGGCAGTCTGCAGCCTGAAGAGGGCTCTTACCAGATCCTGACCATGATGGCATCCTGATTTCAGGTTTCAGCCTCCAGAACTGTGAGAAATAAATTTCTATTGTTTATAAGCTACCTAGTCTATGATACTTTGTTATATCAGCCTGAACTGACTGAGACACTGGGCTTTCTTCTCATGGTTTAGATTAGTTCCTCCACTTGTTGCCATCACGTGTGTATTCAAGCCTGCAGAAAGGAGGAAAAGGGCAACAGGAAAGGCCTACCTTGGAAGTTGTACACATCAATTTAGATTCCATGGCCATACTTGGTTACAAGAGAATCTAGGAAATGTAACTCTATATCTGGGCAGTCACGTGCCCAGCTAAATCTTAACTTCTTATTGTGTAATAAGGGAAGCATGGATATTGGGGGACCACTAGCCATCTTTGTCATGAATGGAAAGGATAATGATAATTCAGAAAAAAAAAATTGAACTTGACAAACAGTTGGCTCCTACAAACGCCTGCTTAACTTTTCTTCCTGCCTCCATTCTTGACGTTGTCCAATCCATTGTCCGTGAGGCCATTAGAAGTAATTTTCCCAAGTGTCACTCCTCTGCTTAAACACTTCATTGCCACCTTAGTACTTTTAGGATAAAGTCTAAAACTCTAAGCATAGCTAGGCTCTTGTGATTAGAACTCTAACTGCCTTTGAAGACTCACCTCTCTGTACTCCTCTCCTTTGCACAGCCTGTTACACCCTACATTCCTCCCTCCTTCAGTTTCTCCCATTGACTGAAATGCAGCATTAATCTCCCCTCCATCTGAGGCCTTGACTCTCTTGGTGCCCTCTTCTAAGGATGCTTTTCCCCAGTTTGCTTGGATTCTTCCTATTTTCCTTCAGGCGAGATACCATGTCCATCGGGCCGCTTTCATTGAGCTGCCAGGACAGAAAGCCTTATGTCTGTGCTCCAGAAGTACCTGGAGTGTCACATGTACCACTTATCCCAATCTGCCTTGTAATGTTTGCCCCTTGCACAAATCTGTGCACCCAGAGGTTAACAGAAGGCCCAGTACAGAGTAGGAGGCCCAAAAGTATTGCATGAAAGAAAGGCACAACTCTTATGAGAGAAAAACTTAAGAATTATTATTTATTGAAGCAGGTGAAGACACTTTGGATTTCCTGCCCCACTTATGGTTGTTTCTTAGGCTCATACCCCTCTGCTACATAATGAGGAATTTGTTAATATGCTGACAAATGACAAAGGAAATGAATCACTTTGACAGGAAACATTAGAATGTAGCATTTATCTTGCAGCCTGAAACTTGTTGGATGTCATGATTCCATGTCTTAGAGTTAGTTGGATTGTTTTTGGCAATCCCCATTTCAAGGGAGGGAGAATTGCCTATTGTAAAGGAAACATCGACAACCCACTGTTTAGCAGAGCTGTAAGAGCATATTTGCTTATTACCATGGCAACCTCCAGCCCAACACTGCACATTAGTGTACTTGTCTAGACAGCACCAAATTCATCAGCACTTCCTCTTTTGTGTGCCTGATTTTAAACAGGCAGGTGTAAATTCAAGGTGCTACTGGGAGAAAAAAAAAAGATTTTTCTTTCCGTGTGGGCAAAGGAGAGTGTTGAGGGCATTCTGTGAGCATCTAAATGGCTAGCATTGAAATCTGTACTAATTTGAAAGCTCTAGTTAGTCTGTGTTTTTCTTTTTTAATAAAACCTTACTAGAAATAAAAAACTAGAAATATATCCATATGGCCTGCCAACTGTGTCTAAAAATAGTTTATGTGAAAGAAAGAGCTTACTAACTTTTAAATTTATGGCAAACTGAGAATCAAAAATGTCTTTTAATTACATTTTTCTTCTTGTCATCAGTATTTGGACACAAGACACCCAAAGCCATAAACCAGATGTTTATTGACTTAGGGTATTTGTAGTTTTCCCTTTGAGGGAGGAATATGAGGAGGACCCAACCCTCTGGACCCAGTCCCTGGAGCCTTGCTGAATCTTAGGGTCTGGCATTCCTCAGGCAGAGCCCTTCCTAAGACTTGCTTGGTCTTAAATCTCTAGCAGTGCTGAAAAATCCCCCAGCAAGTGTCCTCTGGGAATATTTTGAAATGGAGGAGCTAGAAAAGAACACATATATATCTACCCTCAGAGTCGATGCAACCAGTGGTTTTGACCTAGCTTATGGATATGAAGAGAAACTTTGAATTCTGTTTGTATGTAGTTAACTATATGAGTGGTAACTCTGTATGCAATTTATTCTAATTTGATAGTAAGTAACTGGGGTTAGTTGGCCCAGGACATTTGGTCCAGGCCTCACATTCACAAAGGGCAACAAATTTAGAAATCTGACCTTGTTTCTAAATAAGCATATACAAAAAGTCAGAGATGTGCTGAATTAGAACCAGAGAGCATTCATCATATAACTAAACTTGGGTCCTTTGCTGGATCACGCTGCTTTGCAGAGCACTATGAGATAGTACAGTTTATAAATCCTATCATTATTGCATGGAGAAGATAATTATACCATAGTAATTTGTGTGTGTAGAAAGCACTGGTTTGTTAAATGTAAATATTTAATATGGAAAATTAAACATGTTTGTCATGTCCTAATTTTTTGAAAATACATCCATAGCCTCATGAAACTTAAAAGGCCACGTCTCTCTCAAGGCTGAGAACCTTCTGGCGTCAGGCATCACATTGATTTTTTTTTAACATTTTTTTTGAGTTATAGTCATTTTACAATGTTGTGTCAAATTCCAGTGTAGTGAACAATTTTCCAGTTATACATGAACATACATGTATTCATTGTCACTTTTTTTCTCTGTGAGCTACCACAAGATCTTGTACATTTTTCCCTGTGCTATACAGTATAATCTTGTTTATCTATTCTACATTTTGAAATCCCAGTCTGTCCCTTCCCACCCCCCGCCCCCTTGGCAACCACAAGTTTGCCATTCTGTGTTTATGAGTCTGTTTCTGTTTTGTATTTATGTTTTGTTTCTCTTTAGATTCCACATATGAGTGATCTCATATGGTATTTTTCTTTCTCTTTCTGGCTTACTTCACTTAGAATGACATTCTCCGGAAACATCTATGTTGCTGCAAATGGCGTTATGTTGTCGGTTTTTATGGCTGAATAGTATTCCGTTGTATAAATATACCACATCTTCTTTATCCAGTCATCTGTTGAGGGACATTTAGGCTGTTTCCATGGCTTGGCTATTGTAAATAGTGCTGCTATGAACATTGGGGTGCAGGTGTCATTTTGAAGTAGGGTTCCTTCTGGATAGATGCCCAGGAGCGGGATTCCTGCGTCATACGATAAGTCTATTCCTAGTCTTTTGAGGAATCTCCACACTGTTTTCCACAGTGGCTGTACCAAACTGCATTCCCACCAGCAGTGTAGGAGAGTTTCCCTTTCTCCACAGCCTCTGCAGCATTTGTCATTTGTGGATTTTTGAATGACGGCCATTCTGACTGGTGTGAGGTGATACCTCATTGTAGTTTTGATTTGCATTTCTCTGATAATTTCTGATATTGAGCATTTTTTCATGTGCCTATTGATCATTTGTATTTCTTCCTTGGAGAATTGCTTGTTTAGGTCTTTGGCCCATTTTGGATTGGGTTGTTTGTTTTTTTCTTATTAAGTCATATGAGCTGCTTATATATTCTGGAGATCAAGCCTTTGTTGGTTTCATTTGCAAAAATTTTCTCCCATTCCGTAGATTGTCTTTCTGTTTTACTTATGGTTTCCTTTGCTGTGCAGAAGCTTGTAAGTTTAATTAGGTCTCATTTGTTTATTCTTGCTTTTATTTCTATGGCTTGGGTTGACTGTCCTAGGAGATCATTTTTGACATGTATGTCAGATAATGTTTTGCCTATATTTTCTTGTAGGAGGTTTATTGTATCTTGTCTTATGTTTAAGTCTTTGATCCATTTTGAGTTTGTCTTTGTGTATGGTGTAAGGGAGTGTTCTAGCTTCATTGCTTTACATGCTGCTGTCCAGTTTTCCCAACACCATTTGCTGAAGAGACTGTCTTTATTCCATTGTATATTCTTGCCTCGTTTGTCGAAGATTAGTTGACCAAAAGTTTGTGGGTTCATTCCTGGGCTCTCTATTCTGTTCCATTGGTCTTTTTGTCTGTTTTTGTACCAATACCATGCTGTCTTGATGACTGTAGCTCTATAGTGTTGTCTGAAGTCTGGGAGAGTTATTCCTCCAGCTTCATTGCTTTACATGCTGCTGTCCAGTTTTCCCAACACCATTTGCTGAAGAGACTGTCTTTATTCCATTGTATATTCTTGCCTCGTTTGTCGAAGATTAGTTGACCAAAAGTTTGTGGGTTCATTCCTGGGCTCTCTATTCTGTTACATTGGTCTTTTTGTCTGTTTTTGTACCAATACCATGCTGTCTTGATGACTGTAGCTCTATAGTGTTGTCTGAAGTCTGGGAGAGTTATTCCTCCAGCTTCTTTCTTTTTCTTCAGTGCAATGCTTTGGCAATTCTAGGTCTTTGATGGTTCCATATAAATTTTACTATGATTTTTTTTTTTAGTTCTGTGAAATATGTCCTGGGTAATTTGATAGGGATTGCATTAAATCTGTAGATTGCTTTGGGCAGTGTGGCCATTTTAACAATATTGATTCTTCCAATCCAGGAGCATGGGATATCTTTCCATTTTTTAAAGTCTTCTTTAATTTCCTTCATCAGTGGTTTATAGTTTTCTGTGTATAATTCTTTCATCTCATTAGTTAGATTTATTCCCAGATATTTTATTACTTTGGGTGCTATTTAAAGGGGATTGTCTCTTTACTTTCTTTTTCTGTTGATTCATTGTTAGGGTAAAGAAATGCAACTGAGTTTTGAATGTTAGTCTTGTAACCTGCTACCTTGCTGAATTCTTCAATCAGCTCTAGTAGTTTTTGTGTGGACTTTTTGGAGTTTTCTATATATAGTATCATGTCATCAGCGTATAGTGACACTTTCACCTCTTCTTTTCCAATTTGAATCCCTTTTATTTCTCTCTGTTGCCTAATTGCTGTGGCTAAGACTTCCAAGACTATGTTGAATAGGAGTGGTGATAGTGGGCAGCCTTGTCTTGTTGCAGATTTTAGTGGGAAGCTTTTGAGTTTTTCACTGTTGAGTACTATGCTGGCTGTAGGTTTTTCATATATAGCTTTTATTATGTTTAGATATGTTCCCTCTATACCCACTTTGGTGAGAGTTTTTATCATAAGTGGGTGTTAAATTTAGGCATCACCTTGTTTAATGTTTGGTTTCCTAAGTCTTTTTGCTTGGTGTTATGACATTTCATGGATGCTTAACAAAACACTAGTTTAATTAATATATGATTGAATGAACCATGAATATGAATAAACACATTTTGGTTTCTAATCAAGGTCTCTTAAATTATATACAAATAGCTATTAAATGTGCCTTAGGTGGGGCTAGCTAATAAAAGAAATGTCATCTCCAAGGGAAAAGCCCAGGCAATTTTGGTATCATCTCATTGAACTGTACAACCAGGGAGTCACAGAGATTAACACTAAAATATCACTGATTGGGGAAAAAACGGGGAAAGCTAAACTTGAATTAGTGGGACATGAACTGCAAAATATTTTATAAAAGAAGTAAAATTTTACTCTTCTCAAGTTAATATAACTCCAAAACTCCTAGAGGTCAAGCTAACTGCTTAACCAAAACATAATAACAGCAAGAAGCCCTTTGTGCTGTTTCCTATGGCTGGTGTAACAAATGACCACAGACTTTGTGGCTTAAAACAATACAGATTTATCCTCTTGTAGTTCCAGAGGTTGGAAGTCCAAAATCATCTCCACAGGACTAAAGTCAAGGGCTGGTGTCTTCTGAAGGCTCTGGGGAAGGATCGTTTCCTTGCCTTTTCTAGTTTCTGGAGGCCGCCTGCCTTCCTTGACTCACATCGCTCTGATATTCTCCCTCTATCATCACATCTCCAGCTTCTTCCTCTTGCCTTCCTGTTTTAAACTCCCTTGTGATTACATCTAGGGTCTATGGATAATCTCCTTTTTCAAGATCTTTAACTTAATCACATCTGCAAGTCCCTTTTCTCATATAAGGCAACATTAGCAGTTTCCAGGGATTAGGGTGTCAGTGTCTTTTGGAGGCACTATGCAGTTTACCGTAGCTTTTCATCCCATAAATGGTTGTTATTGGACACCTCATTTTGTTTGGGTTTTAATTTCCTCATCTGTGCAATGAGGAGGTTGTATTAAAGTAATTGTTCCCAACTCTTTCAATATTTTTGTGGTAAAAAATTCAAGTCTTCCCTTTCTCACTGCCCCTCCACCTCAACACACACACACACACACACACACACACACACACACACACACACACACACACACACACACACACACACACACACACACACACACACAGAGTCTGGTTAAGAGCACAGATTCTGTAGCCAGTCTGCCTGGCATAGCATCTGCTCTCCACTTACTAGGTGTGTGACCGCATTTACCTCATCTCTCTGCACATCGGCTTCCTCACCTGGAGGAGGAGGATATAATAGTACTTGCCCCCAATAGACTATGTGATCTTGGGAATGTCATTTAAACATTCAGCCTCAACCTCAGCTGGGGATGCATTTGGCTGTAGGTAACAGAAAACTTAGCTGCATTAGTCTCTTCATCAAATAAAGGTTTATACTCTTACATAATAAAGTCCAGAAATAAGCTACTGAGCCAGTATTTTTTTCTTTTCCTTCCTGGTCACATAATGGCTATGGCAGTTTCAGCCCTCACATTCATATACAAAGCAGGCAGGACAGTGGAGGACAGAGACAGCTGTATTAGTTATTTTAAGCAAAAAGCAACACACATAAAACCAACCAAAGATGTCCCAGAAACACTGGCAGTTTTCTTCTTTCTAAGTGCTGAGCCTGAACCATAGTACATGCTCCTAGCAGCAAGACTGGGAACAACAAGTACCTAGACTGAAACAGGGCAATTTTTCTCTCAAACACAATCAGGATTTTGGTAGCAATGAACCTGGGATGGTGGGATGAATGGATGTCAGGTAGGCGCCTAATAGTGTCTGCCACATTCCCACTCTGCAAAATGAAGTTAATAACACCTAACCTACCAACCCTGCAGAGTCCTATGAGATTCAAGGAGGATCACGTATGTGAAAGAGCTTTGCAGAACGCCATGCAAACTGTTAAGCAGCTTATTTTATGGACAGATAGGAAAATATATTCTATCCCACACTGAACTAAGTACATAGTAGGTACACAAGTATTTATTTAGATTTTATATTAAGAAATAAATTTACCTTCTAATTCTGACAGAGGACCTTTACAAAATAATGTTATACAGTGGGCTGGTGTTGTTTTTCTTCTTTTGGAATGTATAGACTATCACCATAGCAATAACGGTAACCATAACAGCAAGACCATCAACATTTCATTACAATTTAATGGCAGGAAAGAAGGAAAAATATCTTGTCATTTTAGTTGTACGGGAAAATTTTGGTAAGAACATACTGTAACTTGGCCAGGACATCTGTACTCTTAAGAAAACAATACAGAAAGCCAAAATATTGGTTTTATAGCAGATTTGAAAAAGTCATCATTTTGAGGCATTGTGTCCTTGGGTGTCATATGGAAACATGAGCCAAGTGGGAAAAATTCACATTTTGAATCATCCACATCATCTCCTAAGACTTAGGTCATTGCCCTTCATGCTCTGGAAGTAGAATGCCTTCTGGTTCCCCAGCTAGTGAGAGCTAACTTCATCACAGCCTCAGATTCCCTCTCATTTAATTTTTAAGACCAACTGATCATGCAGTAAAGCTCTGTTAAATATTAGGGTAAAACTTTGTTACTATTACTTGTTATGCTAGAGATAATGTATATGTCAATGGGGATGAAGGCTGTATATTTCCTTCATTTTACTAAAGGTTGTGACTTCATGTAGATCCTGTAGATTCAGTCAATAGAGTATAATGCAAAATCATCATGACATCTTCTCATCCCTTAATACTTCAAAAGGCATCTTTAAAAAATATTGATGTTTTCCTCCATTGACAAATTTATATTATCCCATCTATCAAAACTGATAATAGCTCTTTAGTTATTCAATAATTCTGTGTTCAAAAATTTCCAGTTACCTCCAATATATCCTTTACAGCTGGTTTATAGTACATAGATATAGATATAAATATAGATTATAATGATAGATATATATGTCATATGTGTATATGTGTGTATATATATATATATACATTGTGTGTTGTGTGTGTGTGTATGTGTGTGTGTGTGTGTGTGTATACACATACCAAGGAATTGGTTAATGGGATTGTGGGAATGTATATAGATATTTGAATATTTTATGGACAGATAGGAATTCAAATATATATGTATGAAAATCAAGGAATTGTTTTATGTGATTGTGGGAGCTGACAAATCTGAAATCTGAAGGGTGGGCTGGCAGGCTAGAAACTCTCAGGCAGTAGCTTCTCTTTCAAGGAAACCTCAGTTTTGAAAGCCTTTCAACTGATTAGATGAGGCCCACCCACATTACCCATTATCTCTTTTCCTTAAAGTCAAGTGATTGTAGATGTTAATCCCATCTATAAAATACATCCACAGTAGCACCTAGGTTAGTGTTTGGTTGAAAATTAGGTACCAGTGCATAGCCAAGTTGACACATAGAGCTCAACATCATAATGTTATTTAGTTTGTTCCTCTAGTCCTGTGATGATCTGTATGGCAGCCACCAGCTTCTGAACACTTGAAATGTAGTCATTCTGAACTGAGATGTGCTGTAGTGTGAAGTCTACACCGAATTTAGAAGACATAATACATATAAAAAGAATGTATATTATCTCATTAACAATTTATTATTATTAATTGTTTTTATTGTTTATGTGAGATGGTAGTATTTTAGGTATGTTGGGTTAAATAAAATGTATTAACTACTACAATTAATTTTATTATTTCATTTTAGTTTTTAAAGTGGGTTATTAGAAAATTTTAAATTATATATGTGGCAACATTTTATTTGTTTTGAGAGTGCTACTCTAGCCTCTGTATTTTCTGTAACCTAGAAATTAGAACCTAAAGATTTAATTATATTAAATTTAAACTTTCCCAGCACAATTGCATTGTAATGATATTTCATATGGCAGTAGAAAGTATTATCTTGTATACTCCTAGTGATTTAGAGTTTGGTCACAGGATTGAGGGGATGACTCTTTGATTCTTCCATGGCAAAATCATGGTTTTCTCTTTGTGATCAGAAAGTAATCCTCATGCTGTTACTTTGCCTATTTAAGAACATCCAGTTTCTCATCAATAATTTACCTAATGATTTCAATAGCCATTGATAATTCTTGCTTAAATACACCAGAGGTTGCATAATAGCTAATGTCCAGTTTTGTCATCCCTTATACATAATTAATTATTATTAATCTGTAGCATAGAGGTTTCCTGTTTAACTCAGACCATTTGGTTGCTATGAATACTTATTGGAAAGATGGGATAAATTCTTGCGTCTTTCCTTTAATTGCCAGTTTTCAAAGTCAGAAATTGGTTTAATGAATGCCATAAATGATGATAAATTACTTTTTGGCGGCTTCTTTCTTTTGAATATCATTATAAGCTCATGGATTTTCTTCAAACACAGAGTATCTTTCAATCAGATTCCATCATTATTCTTTCTGATGCTTGAATTTTTCCATTTGAACCATGGGAGGCCCTTCAATGTGGTTCCACTGCCTTTTGACACAGCCTCATCAATCCTGGGAAGCTTTCTTGCTTTCACCTTGTACCTTCCTGCTCAGATCTTGAATCAGTCATTTCTACAAGAGGGCTTTTATTAGGAAGTATGTTTAGAAACTAAGATCTTGTGCTTAGAGTTATAACTTTTCTTTATTTACTTGTAATGGTATCTGAATTTTACAGTCATAAACTTAGGGATTAAAAAAATGGACTTTCATTCCCCTGTAAGCAACCCAAATTTCCACTGATGTCAGTTAACTGAATCTTACTAATCTAATTAAATTTAGTCCCTTCTGGACTTTTCTTAGGCCTAGTTGGATTAAACTTTAATCAAATTTAAGTCTCTCATCTTCCTCTCAATCCTTCCCTTTTCCCCAAAGGTGGTATAGACTTGAGGGTTAGGGTGGTGATAGTGTTTTGTGCTGTCTTAGCACCTAAAAGAAGGTGTCTTATTCACATGTGGGATGCCAGATTTTCCAAATAAAAACACAGGATGCCCTTTTTCAGTAGCATCCTCAACTAAAACGTACATGTTCTCTCTGCTCTTTGGTCACGAGGTCTTTGCAGACCACTCTGTGTGCTTGTCCCAGCTGCTAGGAATTTCTAGATCTAGTGATCCATTCACAACCACTGCCAACCATATCTGGGGTATTAGAAAATTCAGAATGCTCTCTTTCCCTCCTCTGGGGCTCTGAAAGTTTCAAGGGACTGCTTTTCTATTCGTCACCACATATTTCTACTTTAATGCTGGCTTCTCTTTGAAGTGTTTTGTCTCCTACCCAAGGCAATAAATACCATTAATTCTGGTGTAGGGGGCCAAAGGAAACTTAAGGAAAAAAAGACTTGTATTATTTTTTCTAGATTTTATTTTACTGCACATTTCTTGGGAGAGATTTGCTATTCCTTGCCTTAGCGCCTACCCTTTCTTACCTCCAGAATTTTGCTCATGTGTTCTTTTTGCATAGATTGACCTTTCCCACCCCCTCCCAGTCTCTGTATATTCGGATCCACCCCTTCTTCAGGGCCCACACAAACTGAGAAAATAGTCCTTTCTCCTTCTATTCTAATTATACTTCATCTCTGCCTTTTTTGTGCGACTTATTATTTTATTCATTATTCATTCTATAAACATATACTAAGAACGTTCTACCTACCAAGGTTTGTGCTTTTTAAATCTGAACTAGATTGTAAATTCTTTGGAAGGAGAATCACCATCTAGTTCAACGTTGTATCTCTATACTCGGCAAATACTTCTGAAGGAAGGAATGGCTGAATGAATAAGTATATGAATTGCTGACCACCCAGACTGCAGGAGCCTTATCTTTTCTCCAGCTCCTAGGGCCAGGATGCTGAAACTCTTGGCTTTCCACACTTCGCTTCAAACTTTCCTTTCCTTTGCATCTGTTTTCTCTTTGTCTTTTTAAAAGGAAGAAGGGATCCATGTTCAATCTCAGACTAGCCTTTTTGCTCACCTTCCATCTAGAAACGATCTGATCTCCTAATTTCCCTAAGATCTTGATTCAGCAGTGATCTCTCCTTCTCTGTCCTTCCCTTTTCATTAGCTCCTTCTTTTCAGCATATAAACAGGCCCAAGTGTTTTAAATATTTTAAAACCCTCTCACCGTCTTGCCCCCAAATGCTCTTACCTGTCTTTTGGTTTTCACCTGCTGTTACTTGTAGCCCTAAAGCTATGTTCCAACCATACTGAAATAAATGACCCTCTATCTTGGTTCACCTGTCTTTTTGCTTTTTATATGCCCTTTTGCTTGAATATCTTCTCATTCTTTGCCTCCAATGAACTCAAGCATTCCCTCCTGTAAAAAGTCTTCTAAGACTCCCACAGATGAGCTGGTCATTGCTCCCTTCTATAATTTCACCAGCTTCGGATGTGCTATAATTATCTATTTGTCATCTGCCTCCCCCAAGTGATCGTGGGATCCTTGTGGGCAGTTACATGGTCTTATTAATAACATGGGTATTGCTAGTGGCTGGCTGTAGTAGGTCCTAAGGCTTTAATTGATAAGACAAATTAATGAATGAACCATTGAGACTGACCATCTCATCTATAGCTGCTGCACTGTGTCTGGGAAAAATCCTATGATAGTTCAAGCCAATGAGTGTTCCTTCTGTAGCCAGCACTGGCAAGGGCACCATGACCTTGGCAAGGTTGTGTCATGTATTGAATAGGAAATCAACTAACTTTCCTGTTTGTGTAATATGCTGGCCAAAGGAAAGATGGCTGTGTGTGGTGAGGGCAGCAAATGAAAAGACCTTCTGTGCAAGGAATATTCCTCTCTTACATTTCATTTCACAGAAGTTGCCTCCTTGGAATGTAAACCCTAATTCAAGGAGGGTTAAAACAGATCTTGCTCACAAGGGCTAGGACAAGTCGATGGTTGTGGAAATCTTTATTCCAATGTCTGAACCTTCTGCTAAAGCAAACAGGAAAGGGAATTTTAAAAAACCTCATAATTACCCTTCTTGGCCATAAGTTCTTTCTGCCATTCATTGAAAATAGGAATTGGGAAAAAAAAACTTAAAAATCATCTAACGAAACCCATTCATTTTGCTCACCCTAATTCACATTTTAAAGATGAAGAATCTGAGGTCCAGAGTAGTAGGAGGAAACCTGTTTAAGGTATTATGGCCAGTGATTGGCAAAACTGGTATTTGATCTCAGGTTTCCTGATATTCCACCCAATACCTTTCCAACTTCATTATGCTAATTATATGCATAAGTAGAAAAAGTGCATGGAGAGAAAAAGAGATTGACCGCAACAGCTGGAATATATTATGGTACTATACGATAGTTTGACAGCTTGGGTAGGCTTCCAGACATTTCTGAATTTGTCATTTCCTTACATGGGTCTATGACCTGACCTGGTGTTGACACTTCCTGATACTGAAAATATTTTAGTTTGAAAATAACTAGTTCACATCTTGGTTCTTCAAATGCAAAATGCATGATTCTATTTTGGAAAGACCTTGGAAATTAATGACAGAATTAATAAGAGCCATAATATTTGATGATGAAATGCCAAGTTGCCATTGGATAGCTGTTAAGAGCTGTGAAGGGTCTGAAGTTTTATCATACTTATAATCTTACAAGTTAGCTTCATGGATGCTGAAGGAAGACATGAAACTCTGAAGTTAGGATCAAAGGACTTTATTATTCCTGGCAAGAGCAGTAGCCAGTATATCAGCATTTTCCCCAATTTCCTTAACCTCAATTCCTACAGAGCAACACAGAGAAGGCTGGGTGACATTGACACTCGTGGTGTTGATAGGAGAGGAACCTGGAGCCTAGGGAATTTGAATATTTTATAATAAGCAGTACGGCTGACTGCCCTTTGCTCTAGAGGGAGGCTCCATCTCTATCTCCAAGGCTGTCTGCTGTACAAACATAAAAATATCCTTGAAAAGATAATCTGAAGCAAAGATTGTCAGTACCTCTTCTCACAAAACATGCAAAAACAAAACAGACCTACAGAATATTGTCTCCCACTAATACCCACCTATTCATTTCTAGACTGCTTCGGCTTATGGTGAATTTTCCCATGAGTATGCCACTCCATCAGCCACTCTGACTAATCTGACCAACAGAGGCTGGAACTGAATCTGTGGCATAGTCTTACACAGCATTTAGTTAAGGACACTCTCATCACGACTTCAGGCAATAGGATGAGTCCATCTGCAGTTCTTATTCTAATTCTGCACCCAGAGTCTCAGACCTACCCAACTAAACAAATCCCATAAACCATCAGTGTCTACTGTAGAAAGTCAAGTGTTTTCTCCTTAAATTGCTTGGCCTGAGGCATTAATCCAGGTACAGTGAGATATATTAGTGACTGGACAGATTCCATCTTGACCTGCAAGGAGGAAGGAAGTCTAGGACAATTCTGTCATCGAGACTAACTCTGGCCTATGAATTGAGACTGACCTAAATGCTTTCCAGAACTAAAGTGTGTCATTGGTCAGTGCAGCTAAAGTCGGGGGAAAATGTGTATTGTGTTCTGTAATTAAAAGATTCCTGTTGTAGGGAAAACTGTCTTGAGGGTGCCCATAAATAGCATGTCATTTCTCCCTCTGAGAATTTTCCCTGAGGAACTGAAAGTAGCCTTGTTTTGGGGAGGTCTTTGCAGTAGCCTGAGGGCTATGTGATCTACAGGTGGTATTTAAAAAAATACTTTCAAGTCTCTTAAGACCATCTCTAAGTGCAAAACACTGTGTTTTAAGGAGGAAGGCAAGTTGACTCCTGGCTTCCACAAAGAAGTACAGTCCTGAGTAAATAACTGTTGTTTATAATCCTTGGGGCCCAGTGAGTGGGACCTACTTCAGTCAAGGGCACAGGCTGACAGTGCTTCAAAGCCAGTGTGTTCTCATAGCCAGCCCAAGGTTCCAAGTTTACTTACAGTAATTGGGTCTAATCCTTGTTTTTGGAGGACCTGGCTGGGGGAGTTCAACTTTACCTATTTGTTCATGGAACCATCTAGGTGGCATTTGTCCAACCCATGGAATGACTGAGTATCAGCTATGGGAATAAGTGTGGTAGAGAGATCCAGAGATGCTGGCAGGTGTTTTGCATAGAAAACACAGAAGGTGGGGCCTTTTCCTGCTATTTCTGAGATTCCTCAGTAAGGTTAAGGGAAATGGTAACGAAATTGAGTCCAGAACCATCTGGTAGGGAATGGCAGATCCAGCAGTCAGGTAAATTTGAAGTATTGCAACAGTCAGGGAAACTCACTGGGGCATTTTCCTTCCTGAGGAAGGCTCCAGGTGGTTCTGAAAGACAAAGATCAGTAATGTCCCTCCTTCTCCTATACCTACCGAGGTCTGATGTGTTCCTTCCCCTAGAGCCAGAGTTACACTGCCACAAAATTGGCATGTCCCACTCCAGTGTCTGGAACTTTACCTTGTTTAAAGTTATCTCCTCCTCACCCTTGTACCTTTTGTCTAGAAGATTTCAATACAAGAGGGTAAAGAGTTAAAACTTACAGAGATTGTTTATGTCCACTTTGGCTTGCATGGGTCACTCGGCAAACACTGTACCTAACCGAGTGGCCAACATCCTAGGACCGTGTCAAACCCACAAAAGAACCAGATGGTAGGGCCAGAATTAAGTTTGAACCCTCTATGTTCCTGTTGATCTGGCTGCCACCAGGTAGATGTACTAACAAGGTTGGCTTGAGGTTGCCATTAGAGGAAAGAAGTACCACATCCAGGAATGATCAGGATGGAATCTCAAGTTTTCAAAACAGATGTGCAACAAAAAAATCAAAACACAGGTGCATATTTCCTGATTATTACCCAGGAAGTGTCTGAGGAAAGATGGTTCTTTTTTGGGGAGAGCCACATTTAATGAGCAAACTCCCACATTAGAGACCAGGAGGTGAGACAGCTAGAATCAGAAATACTTTGGAGTGATTCTTTGAGAAGGTCATTCCAACAGTGCACAATATAGGGTGTCTGTGGCTGGTAGGGAGAGTGAAAAGTCCATCGAATACTTTGACAACTAGCCCACTGTTGAGTGGTTTTTGCAATAAAAGTCATGCATTTTCAGACTCTAAAAAACAAAAACATGACACAAATTAATTTTAAGGCCTACAATGGCATGACCAGAGTCAGCTGATGGGACTGGAAGAGGAACACAGAATTCTGTGAAAGTTGCAGTAGCGGAGAGGAACTACCAGTAGCCCCAAGAAGGAATAAAAGATCCAGTTTAGTCAGTCTACCAGGAGTAGGTGGATTCCACATGCACACAGTGTGGTCTCCTTCACCTTGCGACAGATAGGTCAGCTTTGTTGTTGTTGTTGTTGGAGGTAATTAGGTTTATTTATTTTTATTATTTATTTAATGGAAGCACAGGGGATCGAACCAATGACCTCATGCATGCTAATCATGCGCTCTACCACTGAGCTATACCCTCCTCTCACCAGACAGGTCAGCATTTTTTTTTAACATTTTTTATTGAGTTATAGTCATTTTACAATGTCATGTCAAATTTCAGGGTAGAGCACAATTTTTCAGCTATACATGAACATATATATTTCATATATATATATATAATGTGAGCTACCATAAGATCTTGTATATTTTTCCCTGTGCTATACAGTATAATCTTGTTTATCTATTCTACATTTTGAAACCCCAGTCTGTCCCTTCCCACCCCCCACCCCCTTGGCAACTACAAGTTTGTATACTATGTCTATGAGTCTGTTTCTGTTTTGTATTTATGTTTTTGGGGTTTTTTTTTGTTTTTTAGATTCCACATGTGAGTGATCTCATATGGTATTTTTCTTTCTCTTTCTGGCTTACTTTACTTAGAATGACATTCTCCGGAAACATCTGTGTTGCTGCAAATGGCGTTATGTTGTCGGTTTTTATGGCTGAATAGTATTCCATTGTATAAATATACCACATCTTCTTTATCCAGTCATCTGTTGAGGGACATTTAGGCTGTTTCCATGGCTTGGCTATTGTAACTAGTGCTGCTATGAACATTGGGGTGCAGGTGTCATTTTGAAGTAGGGTTCCTTCTGGATAGATGCCCAGGAGCAGGATTCCTGGGTCATATGGTAAGTCTATTCCTAGTCTTTTGAGGAATCTCCACACTGTTTTCCACAGTGGCTGTACCAAACTGCATTCCCACCAGCAGTGTAGGAGAGTTCCCCTTTCTCCACAGCCTCTCCAGCATTTGTCATTTGTGGATTTTTGAATGACGGCCATTCTGACTGGTGTGAGGTGATACCTCATTGTAGTTTTGATTTGCATTTCTCTGATAATTTCTGATATTGAGCATTTTTTCATGTGCCTATTGATCATTTGTATTTCTTCCTTGGAGAATTGCTTGTTTAGGTCTTTGGCCCATTTTGGATTGGGTTGCTTGTTTTTTTCTTATTAAGTCATATGAGCTGCTTATATATTCTGGAGATCAAGCCTTTGTTGGTTTCATTTGCAAAAATTTTCTCCCATTCCGTAGATTGTCTTTCTGTTTTACTTATGGTTTCCTTTGCTGTGCAGAAGCTTGTAAGTTTAATTAGGTCTCATTTGTTTATTCTTGCTTTTATTTCTATGGCTTGGGTTGACTGTCCTAGGAGATCATTTTTGACATGTATGTCAGATAATGTTTTGCCTATATTTTCTTGTAGGAGGTTTATTGTATCTTGTCTTATGTTTAAGTCTTTGATCCATTTTGAGTTTGTCTTTGTGTATGGTGTAAGGGAGTGTTCTAGCTTCATTGCTTTACATGCTGCTGTCCAGTTTTCCCAACACCATTTGCTGAAGAGACTGTCTTTATTCCATTGTATATTCTTGCCTCCTTTAGACAGGTCAGCTTTTAACAGGAGACACAAATATGGTATTAGAAAAGTGTCTTTGCTTTTTGCCCAGTCTAAAATGATGGGTATGTTTCCATATCTGGTGAAACATGGATCTAGACAGGAATCGTAGCAATCTGGGTAGTGCAGGCTTATCAGCAGCTTGATAACAGTTGGTCTCATAGAAGAACAAGCTGTCTCTGGGGGTTTCTACATGAGTGACCCAGATGGTTGAATCAGCAGCTGTAATTTATTTCCAGTGTTCGGGGCCCCAAAGAGGGGCTGACCAAATTGCTAGGCCGTTGGTAACACCCTAAGAGTCAACAGAAACGAAACAAGGTTCATCAAAGGGAATATTGGACAAAGAACAGCCTTGAGTTCTTTCCACTGAGAATAGCAACTGAGTCCACTTTTGGCTGCATTGATGGCATTGAGGTTGAAATACCTCAGTAGTACTTGGACGCCATTTGGTTTTAGCTTAGCTGAGCCACTGGTGAACCAGTCATTTAGGGGAACCTGTGTGTGTTGATCTCATCTCATTGAACTCATGGCTTTTCTTTAGGCAGTGTAGTGGGGAATAAAGTTTCCCCCAGGAGGATAGCTGCCATTTCTTCATGTTGAGCCAAGATCCTACTTGGGCTGGGCTGGCTCTGTTCTCGAATGTACCATTTCCATTTGACAAATGAGGCTTGATGTGCGCTTCACATCTTGTTAGCTGCTGAGTCTGAGTTGATCCACCCCAAATTGTAATTATCAGTCTAGAGAATTACAAGGTCTTCATGGGTCAGATGTTCAGTGTCAACAAGAGCCCAGTAGCAAGCTAATAGCTGCTTTTCAAAAGGGATGTACCCAGTAGTCTTGTCAGGGAAGTGATGAGTCCAGAACCATAGGGGTGGCTCTCAGTGGAGGCTTCCAGATGAAGGCACCGTTTGCCAGAGGCATCAATGAGCCAACTCATCAGAGACAGAAACTTGTAGGTCTAAGGGGCCATTAAGGTTGCTGAGCCCTACTAGGGATAGGCTAGAGAAATGGCTGGAAAGCGATTTATATGTTTCACTAACACTTCTTGACATGCAGCTTTTCCTAATCAGAATTCTTTCTGGCATTTGTGGAACAAGAAAGTACAAGCATATAATATATTAGTTCTTTTTATAGTTTCAGTTGTAGAAGCAACAGTACATTGAGTTTCTCTAAAGGGGCCCACCCATAAAAGTCACATTAGCTTGTCTTTCCCACTGTGGGCCCTACCAGTACTTATTAGTGGAATTCTGATGTCCCCACCCCTCATGGAACTGGTAGAATGGTGAATTGGGCACCTTTATCCAACAGAGCCATAAAAATTTGAGTCTTTCTCCTCCCTAAAATTCCCATACTCAAACGGGTATATCTAGTCATCGGAGACAAAAAGACCTCAGCCACACCCCTTATTATACTTTCTCGTAAAGTAGTTTGGGCTGGAGGAATCCAGGGACATGGAGGGAGAGAGTGGCTCTGTGCCAGTAAGCATGTCTTTGCATTCACTTTCAGGTTAGCGTGTTGTGGTGAGAAATCATGATTCCATCAAATGAATTTCCTAAATTTTGAGCTCACTTAATGCTCTGTGTCAGAAGATGAGATCCTCAGGGCTGATACCATCCCTTTCTGCTTTGGCTACCTCTTGACTCAGCAGTGACAGTCACATTGTTCTCCAGCTCTGGCTGTGAGATTTGTATCTTTTGCCTGACTGGACTTGATTCCTTAAGTAGCACTTTTTTTTTTTTTTAAAGGAATTCACCTTAATCTGGGCCATTTCCTGATCCTATGTCATGATAACATCTCTTAAAATTTTCAGTTGGTTTTAACACGTGATCTAGGAGAATTTTCCAGGGAGGCAGGGCTGATCATGAGAATGTATCTTAATTACTTTCGGTAAGTTTTTCATCCTCTAATGAGTCAGCTTCATCAGCATTGTAAACCCAATCCAGGACAGTAAATACTCATATTGTAGTCAATAACTCCTCTGTGGTTGGAGGAGAGGAGGTATATCTCAGTGCTAGAGTGCATGCTCAGCATGCATGAGGTCATGGGTTCAATCTCTAGTACCTCCATTACAAGTAAGTGGATTACCTAGCACCCCCCCCCCAAAAAAACACAAGCTTAAAAAAATTCAAAAAAATAAAAGAAGTTGACATTAAAAAAAAAAAAACTCATCTATGGTTTCCCACGAGAGTTTGTTTAGGGCATAGTATGTGAGTGAGTTACTGAGTTTAAAGGGTCAGAAATGGGTTGAACAAATTCAGTAGCTTTTCAACATCCAGGTCCTCTGTCCTCTAACACAGAAGAATGTCAGGATGAATGGGATGCTAGCCCTTAGCCTAGGAGCCAAATTCAGGCAAAGTATGGACTCACAGGGTCAGACACCTGATACGTATTAGGTATTTGCTTTCTGAGCTCATCTATTGTAAAGTAAGCAATTTAATGGGGGAACTGAGCTTAGAAGAGAAAGAATGGATATAAGCAGGCAGAATCTGGAATCAAATGTTGAAAAATGGAAGGGAACATGATATATTGAGAAGATGCCAGAAGTATCAAGAAACATTGTCTTTAGGAGCCAGTGGGTGTCAGACTATCCTGGAAGAACAGGTTCAAGATAATCTTCTCTCACTGGTCTTCTGAAATAAAGTCTTAGGTAGTTTCCCTGACTCCAGACTCTTCCCCTGCCAATTCCTCCTCCTTGTGGCTGCCAGAGTTCTGTTTATGAAACACAAATCTAATTATGTTAGAGCACTGCTTGAAAGCCCTTCTTTGGGCTCCCACTGTAAAATAATAAAGTTTAAAATCTTTTGTATGACATTTAACATTCTTCACAAGCTGAACAATCTGCTTTGCAACTTCATCTCTTGTGTCTCCCCAACATGTACCCAATGTTCTAGCCACACGGAATTATATGTTTCCCCCAAATACACCATGCTCTTTCATGCTGGTTTGCCTTTATTTCCTTGCCTGGAATGACCTTGCCTCTCTCTGCTTGGAAAACTACTAGGCTCAGCTCCTGCCCCTCCCTCTAAATGGCTCTGTAACTGGCAGGCTGTGCTTCCATAGCACACGTTGAATAGATGCACATTGAATATGATGCCATGTTAGTGTGCTATGTCTGTGTTGTCCACCACACTGTGACCTGCTTGAGGGAACTTGTCTTATTGATTATGGTAGCCCCACTACCTACTGTAGCCCTTGGCATATAGTAGACACTTACTCAATATTTGTTGAAACATTTATATCTTTATGATGCACCAAATTATTTCCCTGAAGCAGTAAGTATTTCGTTTTATCACGTTAAAAAATCAGATGAGGGTCCAAGAGTCTGAATTATTATAAATAATAACACCAATCCATCAAGTATAGTATTAATGACATTATATTAGATATCTATTTTTCATTTCCAAAGCAACAGCAGTAACTGCTGTAATTAAGCATTCTAATATTTAAGGTTATTAAGTGTGAAATTAAGCTGAAGTCATTCAAGGGACAGCAGGTGAACATTGTTTTAGACAATGAATGTTTGTGTATGGTCTTTCTTAAAGAGACACAGGTCATACATATACTACATTTTTTTCTATGTTACTCTTACATGTTACCAAATGCAGCACCCCCAACCCTTCATGCAACCTTTCTCTTCACCTATTGCCTAAAAAAATACCCAAAGAAAATAGAGATGTTTGTGTCAAATTACCTATTAATACAAAAGAGATCTATGGAAGCACAATTTGAAATATTTTCTGAAGATGTTTGGAAAACATACTTCTTGTGCACTTGGTAGAAAGCATACTTCTTGGGCACTCTCCCGAGGATGCACAGTATTTATTCAACCTGAAGAACAATTTGACTTGACCATTTTCTGCAAAAACATAGTAAATGGAAGATCTTGTTACCTTGGAGGAGTAGCCTGGTTTCTCACTGTCTTAGGCATTGAGTGGCCATTTTGTAAAAAAATTCTTTGACTATGCCAGTGACCCTTATTTTCATGCTAAAAAATGATTGAAGTGGCATTAAGAAAAATTTTGGCATTCCATAACAATCCTTCTTATGTAACACATTGAACTTCAAGGTTCCCTGACACTGAAGTACGAGTATATGTAGGAAGCAAACCAAAAATGCACATCTCCTACATTGATAAATACTGTTCAATAGTGCCTATTTTTCCACTAGTGAAGTTTTATCAAACATATATTTAGAGCAATAATGGTCCTTCAGTTTATAAGAAAGACATCACCAGTCAATCATAACATTTTCCCACTGAGCATGGGAAAAATTTCTACTAATAAGCAATTATAACTGACTTTCAAGAATATATCCATTTTCTGTTTTTACTGTGGTACATGAGAGTACATCTTCAAACAGGAAAATAAATCCTAGTTACAATGAAGGAAATCCAACAAATACTAACTGAGTATTATAACGTATTTTGTACACGCAGTCATTCAATACGCATTTCAACCTTCTTCCAACTTACCGTCTTCCACTAAAAAAATTGAAAAGCTAACAATTATATTTGCATACTCTCTTGCAATTACACATGTGACCTAGTTACCACCAATCAGATGGCCCTGAAGAAGACTTGAAAAGGAAAATGAGAAACTTGAGTCTGTGGCCTTAGAGGGAGAATAGATCTTCTGATATGCACAGTGAAGTTGGAAGCTGGTTCTTTTGGAATAGATGTGGTAGAAGTTGTGGTGTTCACATTAGCATGCTCAGTGCTAAATTTCAGGCTGCAGTCTCAGTGGTTTATTATAAGAGTTTATGGTATGAGTTAGACATTTTTCCTGCCTTCATTGTTCCTGACTAGGTAGTATCCAAATCTGATTCAGGAGACGTCCTGGAGATTTTTAAGCTACCAAAAAAATCCCTTCTGTTTCAACAAACTAAAGTGTCCTCTGTTGTTTGTAACCAAGAATTCTGCTTGTCTTTAGTGTACCAATCACATATTACCTGCTCTTTGGTATATTCTAGAAGGGGAGATAGATATTAAACACAAATAGAATAAAAAAATCACTGCAATTATGAAGTTGAAGTGGAAAAAGCATAGGGAGATATGGAAATAATGAGATTGAATCTTGCAGCTGTGGCCCTGCTCTGATCTTACAACCCAAATACTCACCAGTCCATTTGCAACTAAGGACTAGAGGGAAAAACAAATAAGCATCTTTCTTCAGTATGAGCATTGCTGGCTGGGTCTCTTGCAAGAATATAGAGAAGCTCTGGGCTTAATTTTTTTCCATTAAATGCCAAATGATCTAACATGACTATTCATAAGTATGTATAGTAATAGAATATTGAAGTAGTTTAATGCAAAGGGAAATTAGAGTCTGCATGATAATTTTATAATAAATATACAAATCTCTTAGCTGTAATACATCATTGTCTTCAACTCTGACTAGATAGGAAACACAGTTAATGAGAAATCTTATATTTCTTTTCTGATTATAAATTACTCAAGCACAACAAAAATGTAACAAAATAATAAATGTAATGCATTTATTGAACTGTTCGTAGTACTTTATATAAAGACCTATATCTTAATCCTTTTCGATTTCATAGAATTAATTTTAAAAAACGTATATCCTATGCACCTACGTACTCAAGGCTACCTAACTGGAACACTGTGTGCTAAACTTACCTAGAGAAGAGTTGAAATAGTAGATATAAAAATTATAGATAGAATTCTATACACTTTTGAAATATGAGCTCCAACTTTGATAAACTTTCTGGCCACACTCAAATTTGGAATGTAAAATAAAAATCCTATTAAACTCCTAGCAGGATTATATCCTCATCAATTTTAACATAAATCTGCCCACTCATTTATCTATTTCTATAGATAGAAAGCACAGTGTATTTGAAAGAATATAGGTTTTGAAATCAAATAGAACTCTGTTTGCATTCCAGGGCTGCCATTTACTAGGTTTGTTTCCATGATCATATTACTCAACTTCTCTGAACCTCTTTGTGTAATGGGAAAAATAATACCTGCTTTAGAGGGCTTAGATCTTAATAAATATTATTTCTTTTCCCTTTTTCCCTAATTGCCACTCCTACCTCTGGCCCCTCAGAATTTCTGGAAAATGAGTGTTTATGAATCTGTTAACTAATTTTAAAAATTAAATGTTTATACATATTTTTAATGTGTATAAATATATGCCACCCTAAAAATAAACTCATAAAATACTTTAAAATGCATTTGTAACTAGGAAACATCTAATAAGAAACTAATTGATTAGACTCTTATTTGTCATCTGTCTTCATAAAATAATGATTTTATTAAATTAAGTAAGAACCTGAGATTTTTTTACTCAGAGAATATATTGAATTACTCCAGACTCCTCCTAGAAAATGTAAAATAATAAGAATTAAGTGATATTTTGAAACCCAAAAACTTTGCCTGTGATTGACAGATTAGACTATACTCTTATAAAGAGAGCTCAGCTCTGGTAAATATGTACTTTTCAATAATAATGGAATTATAAACAATCCTAGTTAATGAATAATTTTGTATGTGTCTGATTATTAATCAAGTAATGTAATACATTTGGAAAGTATATGGTATGTATAATGCTTTTATTGAGCTATTTGTAGCATACTATTTTAACAATTAGACATTTTCCTTCCTTAAGGAAAATGTATATGAGAGAAAAATAAAAGGTAAATATACAAGAAGGTTTTAATTGAAGTCAGAATTTAGGTTAATTACAATTATCAGGGAACAGAGCTGGATTGAGTAGTGGATAGACAGATATATATATGAACATATGTGGTTTTCAGTTTTATAATTTTTACTTCATTATTTTTTATAGATTCCAGTTCTCTGTTGATGTTCATCTTGTCATCTATTTTTTGAGCACACTAATGGCAAGTATCTTAAAATACTCCTAACTACAGTATCTGTTTTTTCTGTTGATTTTGACTGTTTGATATTGTTGCCTGGTGTGCTTGGCATTTTTAAATATTATCATTATTATTTCATGGCGGACAATGTCTAGGTAGAGTAAATTTGAGGCTCTGAATGATTTTATGTTCCTACAGAGAGTATTTGCTTTAGATTTTGGCAGGCAGTCAGAGGAAAGCCAGATCACCTTAATCCAGTCCGATAGGAAACAGATATGAAGGTGAGATTCGGTCTTTGTAAGAACTGGTCTGTTTTCTTTCAGCCTTACTTCTAGCATGTAGCCTTTCAGGGGTCCCGACTGATGGTCTGGGGTATTTGCCAAGGTCTTTCCTCTTTTGCAGGCCCTGACCTCTAGTTTTTGTCCCAAAAGCTCTACTCAGCTTCTCATTTTCAAATTTTCCCTCAGTCTCTACTTCTCTCCACCTTCCCAGTCTCTCAAATCTACTGTAAATTTATGAGTAGTACTTCAGGGAAAAGTAACAACAAATGTTGGGCTCATTATTCCATACTTCCCGTCTCTCCAGGGTCTTGGATTCCTAAGCCTTTACTGCTTTGGTCACTCTGTGATGCCTTCAAAGAGCTAATTACTTTTTTTTCTTCAGATTTTCTAGTTGTTTTCAATGGGAGAGTTGGTCTGAAACAAACTAGTCCACCCTAACTGGAATTTGCCTATTTTTCTATAGTTGTAGATATATAGGAAATTTTTGCTAATACTGAATTTGATTAACCTATTTACAAATTAATTGTGGTTTAAAAATAATAAAAAGTGCATTATACATATATATAAAGAGAAAATATTTCAAGTGTTTTCATAGTAGAAGAGGTTGTTGGTGCCATTTAGAAAGTAACACAAGCTGCGTAATGTTACAGCAACATGGTATCATTCTGAACCCTCAAAAAAACCAATATGAACATTTTTTTCTCCTGTAAACAGCCTTTTTTGAGTCCTAAGCCATAGCAGGCAAATAGGGAAGGCAAGAGGGAGTTGAAGAAGGAACTTCCAATACCAGAGTTAGGACTATGATGCTGAATGAGTTAGATGAGGGCAGGAAGGGAGAAAAAGGAACAACCACGAAACTAGTTACATCTCTAGCCCTACTTGCTTCCTGTTTCAATATGTTAAAAGGAAAGAAAAAGAAAACAACAAAGTCCAGCTAAGAAATATCAGTAACAAACATTCTAATAGAGTAACTGTTGGTGTTTGGATTTGTCATGAAATTTCTTTGATGTTTTTTTGTTCCTAAATCCTTGTACTTTAATTTGTTTCACATATTTGGATTCAGATTTATAGGTATAAATGTGTCTCTAAATATAATTACATTGATAAGTTTAACTAGGAGTATATTAAATCTGTTTTAGACCACATTTGTAAGGAGTTTGTTTGTTTGTTTGCTTACGCACATGATTTAAGCAGCTCATTTAACATCAAAGAAAGGAGTTGATTTTTTTTTAAAGAAGAGGTATGACAAAATGGAAATAAAAATGTATGTATCAAGAGCTACATTTCATATTTCATACTCTTGAATGAGTCATTAGATCTCATAATTCCCCAATATCCTAATCAGGAATATAAAAATAATATAACAAAGAAAGTAGAGTCTAACAGGACTGCATCTTTGTACAACTCCAGGAGGCACTGATTGTGGGCTGTGTGCATGATGTCTTCTGAAGTCCTGCAGAGCAGAAGCCCTGTGTTTAAGGCTACCATCTAATCTATTGGTTCTCATTCCTGACTACATATCTGAATTATCCAGTAAGCTTTTCAAAAACTTTGACTCCATACCTACAGAATCACAATCTGAAAGGCTGGAACCCAAAGATCTGTCTGTGTTTTTTGAAAGTAATCCAGTTGTTTTTGCAGCACAGCCAAGTTTGGAAACTTCTGGTCAAAATCATTTCACCTCAGTTTCTAAAGTGCTGTTACAGATTTAGACTTGTTCTCAGACATATCTTCAATGGTTTTCCTTATCTTTTCTTAATAATCCACTTTGATCTTTGACAACTTTTATCACAAAAATTCTTCATATCTTATGTAATAATTCATCAGTAATTTAAGTTTTTTTAGTCTTAAAACAATGAAGGAAGACAGATCACACTTATATAATTTCTTTTTAAATACAAAATATTTTAAGTGTGTGGAAATTCACTAAAAATAATATATATCTATGATCAGCCATATATGTACCAGTTTTCTCTTTATGTATATTTCTAAAAAAGGAAATCCAGTGATAGCCTTCCCTCACCCCTTTCCATCCCCTGTCTTTCTAGAGGTTATCATTATTCTAACTTGGTCTTTACATAGTTTGGTAATTGTTCTATATGTACAATCAATCTTCATTTCTTGTAGATTTTGTATTTGCAAATTTGCCTAGTTGCTAAAATTCATTTGTAACCCCCAAGTCAGTACTGGTGAAGCTTTTGCAGTCATTTGCAGGCATGTAGGGAGTAGTGAAAAATTTGAGTCAATGGGTGTGCACGTCCCCAGCTGAGACTGGCCAAACCAAGGCTCTGCCTTCTTCTTTCATCTCTCATTCTATACACGGATGTTCTTCTGGTCTATTGGGTGCCAGTGTTTTGCATTTTTGTGCTTTTTGTTGGTGCTTTTGTTGTTTAAAATGTCCCACGAGTGTAGTGCTGAAGCGCTGTCTCGTGTTCCTAAGGTCAAGAAAGCTGCAGTGTGACTCTTGGAGAAAATACATGTATTAGATACACTTTGTTCAGGTACAAGTTATAGTGATGTTGCCCATGAGTTCAATGTTAATGAATCAACAATGTCTTTATTAAATAAGGTGTCTATAAGCAGAAATAAACATAAAACAAAGTTATAAAGTGATTGGTTGACAAAAATGTTGTGGCCAGGGTCACAGGAACCTAACTTGGTGTTTCCCCCAGAGCAGTGGTTCAGTCTTCAGTAATGAAGTTTTCATGATGGCTTTATAGGACAGAACTACTAGAAATAATGAGAATCAACTGTATTGATTAATAATAAATGGTATTGTTTTACGTATTTTAGGTTTAAAAGATACCATACTTAATCTATCCTTTTGTACATTTTTTTCATTCAACATTTTGCTGTTGAGATTTATACATGAATATTTAATTCTTTCGTTTTAACCTCTAAAGTCCACTGTACAAGAAGACTAAAGTTTATATATTCTTACCACTGCAATTAAGTTATTTTAATTCTTTTGCCAACAATGCTACAATAAATAATTTGACACATGTCTCTTTGTGCATCTGCATGAGAGTGTCTCTTTGGTATGTTCCTAGATGCCTGCAGTTCTTTAGTCAGTGTTATTTTAAATATTTGAGAGAAATTGTTAACTCAATCCTAGTATGTCTTCTTCATTTCAAGTGAGATATGCTAATTCCGTACATTGGTTTTGGAAAACGGATGCTTTCCGGTAAACTATAGCCTTGAACTCAGCCACCCAATTTACAAATTAATGTCATTGACCACACAACAAAACAGAAAGCCAAAAAACTTCCCTTATATTGATTATGTGAACATTAAAAATAATATTAAGAGAGTGATTATTCTTGGTACATAATCAAAGACTTTACTCAAATCTCTTAATGCCATGTCAGTGCTATTCTTCTGAGGAATGTATTTTTTAAACTTGATTTTTAAAAAAGAAGTCTCTTCAAAATTTTGTTGAAGAAATTTCTTAAAAATTGCATCCTATAATTACTAAAGTTGAAATTGATGACACCTTCATTGACTCTTTGCAAGTTACAATATTAGATTGAATCACATGGAATTAATTAGTAATATCATGTCACTCCAATTTTTCTGAAGAATATTTATTTTAAATGTATGGTCTTACTCATTAAAATTTTTTTCCTACAAAATTGCCTGCAATATTCTTCAGAGTTGCACCTTGCAATTAATAAATTTGAAATAGCTGATAATGTCAATTAACTATTCTGGGTATGCCATAATAATTAATTGGAACTTGTGGAATTTCTGATATCCAACTGTCCTTGACCTATATAACATGGCTCTTTTCATATGATTTGACCCAATATTTTTATTGAGAAAATATTTTCTTTGCGGATATTGAACTTGTAAGCTCAAAGTAATCTTCTAAGTGTAGATTTTTTTTTGTATTTTAAAATTTTTTAAAAGAAGAAAGGCTAAAAACAAGTACTCTAGAAAGAAAGTACGAAGAAAACAGCAAATTAAATTCAAACTCATAATATAAAGACATTCTTTAATCTAATTGACAAAATCTACAAAAATCCTGTAGCACACATCATATTTAATGGTAAAAATTTAAGCTTTCCCTCTGGGATCAAGAATGAGGAAAAAAAATCTACCATAACCATTTCTATTCAGTGATGTGCTGAAGTTCTTGCCAGAACAATAAAGCACTAAAATTAATAAAACATGTAAGAGCTGGGAAGGAAGAAGTAAAATTATCATAATTTGTTGACAATATAATTTTTTGTCAAAAAAATCAAAATAACCTACAGATGAAATATTAAAATTAAGTGAAGTTATCCAGATTGCTGGATTCTAGATCAGTATACAAAAAAATTGTGTTTCTGTATGTTAGAGATGAACAATTAGAAATAAAAATTTTAAATGATATTATTACACTATTATAAAAAGACATCAAATATCTAGGGATAAGTAAGTTCGTTCATGACATTTTCAAACTCCAGTTGTGATTTTTTTTCTTCAACTCATATGCTATTTAAAAATACACTGTGTACTTTTTAAATATGTGGGGATTTTCTAGTTTTCTTTAAATTGATTTCTAGCATAATTCCACTGTGATCAGAAAAATCATACTCCTTATGATTTTAATCTTTTTTCCCCTAAGATGTGTTGTGATTTGATTTATGACCCAGTCTAAGGGTCAAGTTGGTAAACATTCTATGTGCACTTGAGAAAGTTGTGTATTATTTATGTACTTATGGCAGCCAATTAAGTTTATTAATCAAGATGAGTCTTCTTTATTTTCACTGATATATTTGTCCACTTCTGTTATCAGTTTTGTATGAAACTTCCACATATTATTGTGCATCTATGTATCACTTTTATTTCTGATCATATTTTTAATAGTTTGTAGCTAGATTTTTAGTTATAAAAATCTAGAAATGTAATATCTTCATAGTGAATTTACCTTTTTAAAGAATAAGTTTGTTTCTTTTATTTTTGGTAATACTTCCCACTCTAAAGTCTGTATTTCTGATTATTAGTATAGTTACTTCAGCTTTCTTTTAGTGTTTTCATGGTATATCCTTTTCTATCCTTGTATACTTTAAGTTTTCTGGTTGTTATAGTTAATATTTTAGTTTTATACAGTCTGAGAATCTTAGAACTTTAATTGGAAATATTTAGACCATTTACATGTAGTGAAATTGTGATGTACTCAATTTAAATCTATTTCTTTTAATATTATCAGTTTTTTTCTTCTTTCTTCCTTTCTTTTGGATTAATCAATTATTTTTATCACTCTATTTTCCTTCTCTTAGCTTACTGATTGTATATTTTTGTTATTCCTTTAGTGTACCCTAAATATTATGAAAGGCACCTTGATTTATTAGAGTCCAACATAAGTTAGTAATTTTAACACCTCTCAGACAATCAAAAGACCTAACAATACGTTAAATCTATTTACCAACTTTTTACTTTTTTGCAATTATTGCTGTGTGTTTTCAATTGATAGATATTTTAAACCTCACAAGATCTTACTATCATTGCTTTAAATATCTATATTTTTACCTTCTTCTCTTTCTGGAGTATTTTATTCTTTTATGCATTACTGTGCCCCCATCCAGGATTATTTTCCTGTTGCTTATAGATATCTTTTTGGAGAAATTTCTTTCTATATGGGCCCGTTGACAGTAAATTCTCTCAATTTATTCTTTTGGAAAGAATTTTTTTAAAAAAGACAAAAATAATATTGGGGTGAATATTTCTTACTGATTTTAGGATTTTTTTTCTTTCAGTTTTATTGTGATATAATTGACACATAGCACTGTATAAGTTTAAGGTAAACAGCATGATTTGAGTTACATATATTGTGAAATGATTACCATAATGAGTTTAGTTAATGCCCATCACCTCATATAGATACAAAAAAAAAAGAAAAAAAGAAAAAAACGTAGATACAAAAAAAGAGAAAAAAGAGAACTATTAGGATTTATTCTTTTAGCAACTTTCAAATATACCATGTATCAGTGTTACCTATAGTCATTATGTTGTACACTATATCCCCAGCAATTATTTCTCTTTCAGCTGGAATTTTGTACCTTTTGACCATATTTATACAATTCCCCCACCCCCGATCCCCTGCCTCTGGTAACTACAAATTTGATCTCTTTTTCTGAGTTTGGTTGTTTTTGTCTTTTTGGTTTTTGGTTATTTTAGATTCCACATATAAGTAAGATCATACAATATTTGTCTTTCTCTGTCTGACTTATTTCACTTAATGTAATGCCATTAAGGTCCATCCATGTTGTCCCAAATGGCAGGATTTCCTTCTTTATTGTGGCTACATAGATTCCATTGTACATATGCACACCACAGTTTTATTTTAATCTAATCATGTATCAATGGACAATTGGGTTGTTTTCCTGTCTGGCTATTGTAAATGATGTTGTTTGTCTTACTGTTGTCTGTCTGAAGGCCATAGATCTTTTTTTCCCTTTAACTGCTCTTAAGATTATCTTCTTTGTCTCTGGTTTTAAGCAGTTTCACTCTGATGTGACTAGATGTGGCTTACTTGGATTTTATCTTTCTTAGGCTTTATGAATCTTCTTAGATCTGTGGCTTGATGTTTATTTTCTTTTTCTTTTACTCTATGTGTTTCAGTTTGAATCTTTTTGACTGATCCATCTTCTCTGTTACTAATCATTTCTTCTGTTCTGTCTTAGCTTTTCCCACCCCTAGCATTTGAATTCTTTATTTCAGTGATTGCATTTTTCAATTTTATAATTTCTACTTGATTTCATACTTTCTCTATGAAAAAACTTATCTTTTTATCTGTTTTCTTCAGTGTATTTATAATAGTTTAAACAAATCTTAGTACAGTAATCATCGTATGCCTAGTAATTTTCCTTGAGTGACAAAGTTTTTGTTAAAACTATATAGGCTGTAGATAGTTTTATTTCTCTTTAGAGATGACTTACTTTTCTCCTCGAGAGAAATGAAAAGATCATCATCTCAATCCAATCAAATATGAAGTTGACCCAAGGCTGAGTTTCACACTTACCAATTTCCAGTTTTCTCTTAGTAATATGGCATAGCCTTACTGGGTTCTACTCTGTCAACTGAAAGCTTAGGGTTCTTAATCAGCCATGTCCTCCTTAGCAGATCTTGGACTGAAATTCTTACCTCTTTGGCCTATAAGACTGTGAAAATCTGTGGTGTAGCAGGTTTCTACTAGGTGTCTTTCTAATTTTGTCCCCATATCATTTAGGATTTGGCAAATTCCTCAAGGACAAAACTGAGCTGATTTTCTTCTCTAAGTTTCCCTGATGGGTCCAAATTCTTCTTGTATCCTCAGTTCCTTTAGTGTTCCACACTCCTTTAATTTTTTTTTTCCACTGGTTCACCCTGTTCTTTTCATTCCTTCCACTATTTTCCATACTCCTTGTACTGACCTTAAAACCTCCCTAATATTCCTTTCAAACTCAGTATTTCTCAGTTCCTACCACTACTTACCAGCATCCCAATGCCCCTACACCAATCCATTTTCTCCCATTAACCCCTAGACTAATCTGCCTTCCAATCCTTTACACATAGCCCCAGTCCTTCAGTCTTTCCAAGTTTGTTTGGTCATTTCTTTAAATCCCAGTCTCTCCCAGCAGATAATGAGGGAGTTATTTGTCATCCAAAATTCTTCCATAGTAGCCAGCACTATGCCTAGGACATAGTAGTTGTTCAATAAATATCTGTTTATTGAATAATTCAATAAATGACAGACTGTATACATTTCTACACCTGGAGAGTAGTTTAATCCTACTGTTTCTCAAAAGATTGGCAGAAATCAATTAAAAAGCCAATCATTGGAGGCAGTGGAAAGGTAAAATAGTTATTTTTTTGTCTTTGCCTTTTTAAAATATTAAGCTCTTAGCATGGTATATAATTATTATGGGATACATTTATCATATATCCCATAATATATCCTGGCACAAGGATGAATAAGAAATCTTGTTTAAATGCTTGCTGTTCCTTGTGTCTTGATTAAATATTTGAAAATTTGTATAAATAAATAGATAAGTCAGAGACTTAACTCCCTTTGAATAATTTTTCTTTTCTTTTACTGATCACATCTGCAGGTGTTCACTGTCTCAAGTTAACATATCAAATAGTCTAAGGACATTATATTTGCATAACTGAAACTCATGCTTTTTGATTTGCACATGACTACCAGCCTTTGCAGAATCCTAACCAGGCAAATACCTCCACAACAAAGAAAAACTAAATGGAGGTTTTAAGACCCTCTTTCTCCAATATTTGAACAGTTTAGTACTGTAACTGTTAATTAAAATTACTTAAGAGTTTGCACATCAAAGAATAGCAAAGGTGGATTCCACATTTATGGAATCTGAAAATATCAGATACCAAAAGAGCTAAGAAATAGCATTTCTCGTACTTATGTAATTCTTTGTTTCCTGATAGGATGGTAAGATAAGCCAGGTAGGAAATTATTAATGTGATCACTCAAAACAAAACTCTAGCACTTTGTTACAAAGTGCTCTCCCTGCCACCTCTCTCTTGCTCTCGCTTTCTCTGTCCCTCTCACTTTTGCTCTGTGGTACCATAACAACCAGTTCCTTTCAGACAGATCAGTTACTAAAAAGAGTATGACCCATATATCATGTAATATGATCATCTATAAAGCATACTTTGGGCAATGTTCATTTTTTACAGAAATTGTTTTTAAGGCTGTGGAAATATTCTAAAATTAGAGGTTAAAATAAAGGAATGAAAATCTTTAGGTGTATTTAGAAAATGAAATGGAGATGACACATTAGAACATAAATGGTCAGTTCTGTTTTTTTAACCAGTATCACTAACCATCACAATTTATCCTTATGCGGATTTCTGTAGAAGAAAATGTTTGAAGTGTTACTACTTTGCTTATTGAAAGTGAAACAACAAAAGAAAGACTTCTTTGTGCCTCTAATCATAGAGGCCGTATGCTTGAAGGTCGTTTGGGAGAAGTCTGTAAGTGGACTTGCCATCAGGAGGCCAGCCCTGCCACTTACCAGCCAGGTAACCTCTATGGGCCTCAGAATCTTAACTTGTAAAATGAAGTGATAATGCCTACTTCATATGTTGACCCTCAAAGTCAAATGATGTGAACACAAACAGTAAAGTACCTATAGGATGAAATACAGTGTAGTAGTTAAAAGGCAGCATTTTGAGTTAGGCTGGCCTATGTTTAAATTTAACTCAACAATCTACTAACCATTGACTACTGCCAAATTATAGTTGCTCAGATCTTTAGTTTTACACACAAAATGAAAATAAATCATAACCAGCTCTTAAGAAAATGTGGCACATGCAAAGTTCTAGCTAAGAAATATTATTACTAATATACAAATGTGATACTTATGCAATATATGGTATATATAGTAACTAATGATGACAATGAAGTGACCATTATTACTATACTAGAACTCCACTTATACTATATAGAAATGGCCAAAAAAAATTTTGTTTTTGGCTTTAATCAACAGACATTTATTATCTCAGAGTAGGGTAGACGGTCAAAATCAAGATGCCAGCGGGACCAGCCCTCTCTGAAGACTCTAGGAGGAAATCCATTCCATGCCTAGAAATGGCAACTTTGAGGTATACAACCTGGGAACAAGGCCATGGAGAATGTTAAGGATCCCACGTGCTTGGCATAGGTATGACCTATTAGAGGAAGGAGATAAAGATAAAGAATAGGTCCTACGAAATTTTAAAAACCTGTTGCTTTTAAATCATTGGTTTAAATTGCTCAGTAATATGTTGATTATAATGTAGAGCTGGATTTTGTTTTGTGTTAACAGTAATAACAAAACAAGTTTTTTCATTCTCCCTTCTTAGTCATATTAAATGAAGAAATTAATGCATACCTATCATTTTTAAATATTTTGATTTTTAAAGATAGTATTTCATAACCTTTGCTTAGGTCAAAGTAAATATTAAAAATATCTAAGCCACAGTATATTGCTTTCTTAAGAATTAGGGTGGGATTTTGCAACAAAAGTTTGGGGACCAAGCTGAGATAAAACAAATTAAACCCAATTTCATGTCATTGAAAAACATTAGCCTCTAATTTTTTTGAAGTTATATTTACCTTCTGTGAACTGATCATTGCTTCTCCAGGACCAGGCATCAGTGAGACTGAAAATGGATCAGATCACTGACTCTTATTCTGCTTGTTCATTGTATAGAAAACCAAGTCCTTCATGCTAATCCCAATAATGCAGAACTAATGAAAATTATGACCAGGTCTGAGCTTCAGTTTAGCACTGATATCTCTGAATAAAGCCATCACTAATGTCAAGAGAAGAATAAATATCCCAGGAGAATATTTATCCTCCTCCAGAAAACTCTTAAAACTCTTTTGTTTGAAGCCCTTCCTTCTGGAGTTGATGAGATTGCACTTTGATATTCCCTGGGCTCTGAGAGTACACAGAAGGCCAAGGACAGGTTCTGATATAGCTAACTTGTAGGAGGTATATTGAACAGAATTTGAGGAATTGCACACTTAAGAGTTTCTATTTTGAGTGTGTGTATATAAAAGAGATCGCGAAGCCCTTGTTGAAAGAGGTGGGGCCTGAGTTAGGGGACTCAAAGAGAACCTATTTGGAACTTCTCTGCTATAGAGCAGTAGTGACAACTGACCAAGCACATAAAAATATTTTCCAAACTGAGGTTGAAAACAATTCATATGTAGTGAAATATTCACAATTGTTTTATCCTCTCAATGGTGCTTAAAATTCCAGTAATAGAAGTGGCTATTTCAGAATTAATCTGAGACCAGGTCTTGCAGAATAGGAGGCAAAAGGGCAGGGGAACACAGAGATTAAGGTTGATGGCAAGAGGGTGATTGAAGTGAGGCATTTTGGATGCAGACTGGATAGAAAGGGAAATAAGTTTTAAAGGGATCTAAAGTTCAGGAGAAAAGGGAAGCAAAGATTAAGGGACACAGGCCCAGTGTTCATTCTATAGTATTGTACCATTTTTCTCAACAATGTGTAGCTTTGTACCCTACAGTTATTTCATGTATGGCTTCTTGGTTTTTCTTTCCCCAGTGAACACCAGGAATCAATTCCCTCAATTAATTTATGGAGTATTGACCAGATAAGCCAAGTAATTTTCAATAAGTATGCAGTACTTGCAATACACTTGAAAGAATTACTTCATCCAGCATTCAATCTTACCTGTCAATGTTGAAACATAATAATTGTGCTCACACAATTCAGTAACAACTTTGTACAAAAAAATAAAAGACTCAATATGTATGAGACTTGTTAAGAGGGAAGCCATTTTTAGCAAAGCAAGATGCTCATTCATTCTTTGCAGTGATGGAACAGCTTATAAAATTTCAGAACCAGAAGCTACACGACACAGAGGCTATACTGTGGTCAACATGTTGAACATTATTTCTATTTTATGAATTCCCTCAAATGAAATTGAATTTCAGTGTTTTATAAAGTCAAAATGAATCTATGTGAAGTCTTGTAGAGTGACAGTAACAGACGTTCACTCGGGATATCTTACATCAAATGTATGACTATTATAACAGTACATGTGGAAATAAGGAAGATTCAGATGCTGGCCACACATCAGACATTATAGAAATGAAACAAGTTGTTCAGTTTGATTTTGTGGAGACTGGCTTATAGGTCAGAAACTGAAGGGTGACTCACAGTCTAGCACAGCACTTGTTACCTGGCTATGTTATTGCTCCACACCAGCAGACGGGCATTAATTCCTGATTTGCGACTGCTACCAGCTACCTCACATTGTACTCAGAGTGACTCTGTATATTTTTCTGCTTCTTCTTACCCATAGTGTCTGTTGCTTCATGGAATCTGTTATACATGGCTTATTGCCTGCTTCCCCCTATGTATCTGAGGCTTACTTGCTGGTGGAACTCACAGGAAAGCAAAACAGCAATTACGTTCTGAACAGTAAAGGCTGTCGGAGGAGAAGTGGAGAGTGTGAGGGTAGCACACAGGACGGGTACCAAACCCTGGCCAGAAGTTCAAGCAAGCATTCCTGCAAGGGAATATTATAGAAACTGGGACCTGTGAGCTGAGTGGAAATTATCCAAGCAGAGGATGAGATTGGCAGTGGGGGAGGGTGGTATTCAGTTCTAGGCCAAAGAATAATTGCTAAACAAAAAAGAACAGTACTAAGCAGTTCTGCCTGATTAACTGGTATAAGTGAGAAGAAAGGGTTTTTTGTTTGTTTTTTACTGAAGTGTAGTTGATTTACAATGTTGTGTTAGTTTCTAGTGTACCGCATAGTGATTCAGTTATATATGTATGTATATATATTTGTGTGTGTGTATATATATACACACACACACATTCTTTTCCTTTTGTTTTAAACACCGAATGTTCAGCACTGCATTGAAAGCTAGAGCTATAACCCTGAACATGATACACATGCTTTCCCTCCCTGGCAGAGAATTACAACACAGTGGGGAGGGCAGAGGAGCAATTATAGTTAAGTGTGGGAAGTATTTGGAATGGAAGAAGGACCTGAGATGGAGGCCCATTGAAGGACAAGCTAACACAGTCTTGGATGTTGTAGAAATAAAGCTTTGGTGGCATTCCTGTATATAACTAAGGTTAGTCAAGATAAGAAATGAGCGAAGATTCCTGCTCCAGATAGAAAGAAGACGATGTGAAGTGTGTGTGTCCAGAGGCAAGAGAGAGTACAAAACTATGGAGAAATTGTAAAGCAGGAGAAAAATCATCTCTAGCCTTCCCCAAAGAGAAAACTGCATTTATGCTTTATTTAGTTGAATAATTGAGAGTGAAGACCTTTGTTTTGTTATCAAGATGAGCCCTTTCTTCTTTTGAGTACTATCTTGGTGGGTTAACTTCACTCAAACAACTGCTGAGTCATTTTCCATGGAAATTTTTATAAACTTATAAAATGTGCATAGTAAGGCATGTTACAAAAGTTTCTAAATTGTCCTTGGAATCTTTTTTAAAGTTCTCTAAGTTTCTTTAGGGCTTTCAACATATAAATAACTTGATTATCTCAATTCTATCTAATAAAATTAATTTTTACCTTTTATTATTCTTATTCTAAAAATTGTCTTTAAAACCTATTTCCTTTAAAGTGACAATTTCTTTTTTAAAAATAAGCATAAGGATTTTTAAAATAAAATAATTTTAATAAAGTTTGAACTCCTATAATATGATAAAATTGGTTGAATTGTTTTAATCAACATTCATTTACATAATATTTGGTAACTTCTGGCCAAGATTCCTTTGTTTATTAGTTATTCTTAAAAGTCATCTGAAAGAAAGGTTAGGATTGTTATTCTCCAAAGATTGAATAACCTGATGGGATGTAATAAAGTTAGAGATTTTTTTCCATCTTATAAGAGAGTTTGCACTAAAATTGGGCCTGGTACAAAGAACCTCTGACTTTCCAGTTGTTTAGGATTGAATCAACAACAATGAGGTGTAAGATTTTATTTATGGGTTATTTTTAAGCTGAAGTCTATAGTCAGATACATGAAGTTATTTTTTTTAAGATAAATGAGGTTTAATTATCGTACATGCAGCCTCGTAAAGACATCAAAATTTGCCAGCCCACATTTTTTTTTTTAAATAGACTTTCCAAGTAGCAAATTCCCCAGCACAGTCTGTTCCTTCTTCTCCAGCCAAAAGCCACATCAAGGCTGGTTCTCCCTGGAGATTCAGGCGGACCAAGGCAGGTCTCACAACTCTACTCCAGGAAGCATGAGCTCTGGGGGTCTTACTCCAACACCAGAAACCTGTTACTGAAACACATCTTCTGACCCCATTCATACACACAAGTTTAGATCAGGCTTGTGACCCAATCCACAGTTTGGTCCATTTCTGGGGGTTAGGATCAGAGGGAGCCATTAAAACCCATGAAAGAGAAAAAACTAGTTCCTCCCTCAAAATAAATAAATAAATAAAAGAACAGACTTTTGGATTGGCACCAGAATCCAGATAGTCAGGGCTAGAAGGCCTGAATTAGATGTTTAATGTCCTTCCCTTGTTGGAACAAGTTCAAGGCTAAGTTGATCTCCATGGCTGGAGGTGGTAACAAATAAGCTGAGTAATTCACCCCCCACCAATAACACTTGGTGAGAAATGACTTTTCTCTTCTCTATTCCTCTCCATACCCTTGTCAAGGTGCTAATTTACTGTGACAGAATATGGACGCACAGTTGTAAATCATTATCCTTCATGGAAGAGTGCTGGAGGCCTCCGTCTTCTCTGCAGTAGGCCTGTCATCCTTCTTGATGAAGGGTAGCACACATCTTTAAAACCATGTGAATCTCCCTCTCTCTACCCGTGTGGAGATACTCTTGGGCAGCATGGACTATAATTGTGTTGTTGTCAAGGCTATGTCATCAGAGGTAATAGTACTCATCCACAGGGATAGTTGGGTATATGTGTTCTTAAACCCAGAAGAGAAGGGGTTGAGCAAGGGTAGAAATACATAGCTAGTCCTGTCCCTAATATATAGGCTTGTGTATATTATTCTCCCCACACCCCAGCTTTTTATTTTGAAGTTTCAAACGTACAGAAGGGAAGCAATAATTTTATAATAACTCTCCCATATTTTTCTCCTAGATTCACCAATTATTAACATTTTGTCATATTTGCTTAATCTCTTTCTGTCTTTTTGCTATTTCTCGGTAGTAAATACATGCACATTTATTCATTCATTCATTCATTCATTCATTCATTTGCCAAAACATTTTAAGAGCTAATTACAGGCCTTGTAACACTTTACCTCCAAATACTTAAATGTGTATCTGTTAAAAAAAAAAAAAAAGAACAATCCTATATAAACACAGAGCAATTATCATAGTTAACAAAATTTAATATTTATGTAGTACTGTTATCTAATGCACAGTTCATATTCTAATTTCATCAACTGTCTCAGTAAGGAATTTTACAGTTGTTTTTTTCTTTTTAAAATCTGGAATCTAAGTAAGAGCATTATGACATTTTATTGTTAAGTCTCTTCAGGCTTTTTTTAAAAAATCTGGAACAATTCTCCAGTCTGTAAAAAAATTTGTCTTTATATGACATTGACATTTTTTTGAAGAATTCAAAATAGTTATTTTGTGATTATTCTTTAATTTCAATTTGTCTGATTGTTGCCTCATGATTATTTTCAGGGCACACATTTCTTGTTAGGGGATATTGTGTCCTCCTCAATGTGTCCATCAGGGAGCTCACATTTAAAAAGTTACTTGGTTCTTTTTTATTCTCTTCTGTGTGGCTATGTTATTTATTTGATACACAGTTAGGTTCATTTATCTTTGTTTGCATTAAATTTTGGATCCTCCATCCTTTATTATTTAACTTTGTTATTTGATATATAAAGCATTAACACGGCTCAAAAGTCAAAACTATATGAAGTGGTATAATTGGTGAACTCTTATCCCATTTTCTCTAGCTTCTACTCTGTTTCCTATGCACAACAGATTTCACACACACAAGAGATTTCTTCCTATACATAACAGATTTCATTATTTTATTATTGTTTAATGAAGTTCAAATTGCCAATTGTTTCTTTTATTACATCTGGATTTTGAGTCACAGAAAATTTTCTTTCTGCTCTGGTCTTGAAGGAATTTACCTGTGTTTTCTTCTAATCTTTTTATAGTTTCATTTTATGTTAATGATTAGATCACGCATCTATTTGCAGTCTACTCTTGGGTATGTGAGGTAAGGTAGCTTATTTTCTAACTGGCTATCCACGTCTTCCAGATCATTTATTAAAAAGTCTACCTATTCCTCCAATGTTTTAAGATGCCACCTTCAACATATACTAGATTTACATATGCCATCTCTTTCTGAATTTTCTATTCTGTTCTATGGTTCTAACTAAGCACTCATGTGCCAGTACCACATTGTTTTAATTCTAGAGATTTCTGTTTAAATGGCTAATGGAGTAGTCCTGCCTTCCTTTCTCTTATTTTTTGTATCTTATCTTATCTCAAATTTTTCTTCATTAATCCTTTCCTGACCACTCCAGAAAGGATTTTGTAGCAAATTTGGAGTCAGGTTGTTAGTTCTAGGGGGGGAAAAGATCACTAGTTTCTTTGGGGTTACTTTACATTTATAGATTAATCTATGGAGAACTCATATTTTTATGATCTTTAAACATCTTATTCAAGAACAAAGAATATCTTTTATTTGATCAAGCATACTTTTGTGTCACTGAGGAGGACTTTCACATATCATGTTAAGGTTACTCTTGTATATTTTATCTTTTGTGTCTATGCATGAATTTTTTTTGTCTTCCCCCTTCCAAATTTAAATACTAATATCTGTGAGGGACATAACATAAAATGACATTGAAAAAAATTCTATCAGGAAATATAGCTGATAATATATCCAGGAAGTTTTTGGAGGATAGGGCTATTAATAATGCTGAATATCCTTGCTTTGTGATAATAATAAATATTAATAGGCATTTAAAATGCAACCTTGTCTTTCCTACTTGCATCAACATAAATGCTCTGAGCAATGAAAGATAAACTTTACATGCCTACAAAGGGAGAACCCCAAACATTAGAATATTATCAAAATGAGCATGTAATTAAAAGGAAACAGATAAAAGCATCAGGAAAGACAGTCACTGTAAAGATGTGTACAGCCTTTAGACACAGCGATTTGCTGTCTAGTGAATGTGTGTTTTAGGAAAAATATTCAGTTGGTTCCTGTGACTTTATATCAATTTAGATTTATTGAAATCTCTCTGAATTAGTCTTCTCCACCTTTGGTAATCACCTGTCAGTTTTTGCCAAGATCGTCTCCAATGCTTTTCCTTTGGAGGGTTTACCTAATTTTATAACTTCATTTCCTATCCAGATTAAATAAAATCTCTATTCTTAGACTTTACCCAAGTCATAATTTCTTCCTCTGAACTCTGACTGTATGGCTGGTAACAATGGCACTTAATAATTTCCACTGACTTGCTCCACAGTTATATTAAACTGACTTTATCTAAAACCAGATTTGCTTCTGAAATCTTAATTTTTGTCTTTGACACATCATTCTCCCAGTTTTTGATTCTACTGTTTTGTTGTCATTTATAGTCAATCATTCAACAAGTTCTGTGATTCTTCCATGATATTGTTTCTTGTTTCTGTTATTTCAACTTCATTCTTAGGGTCATTGCCAGTCTGGTCCTGCATTGCTCAAAGATCCATCTAAGGAGCCCATGGTCCCTTGCAGTCTAGTAAATATTCTGCAGGATGTTTTGCATTTGCAGAGAAAAAAAAATCTATGAAACTACTTTTTGTATATACTTAGTGTATTTTAAATATAAAATTAATTCTAATTTAAAAATATGTTTTAAAATAATTTTTGTTGTCTTACATGTGCTGAAGACATGCAAGTTTGCTTAGTTCAGGTAGCTGGGTGCACTCTAGCTGACATTTTTCATACCATTAGCTTGTTACAATAGTTGGTCATCTCTTACCTGGAACTCTGTAGTATCATACTCACCGTCTTTCCTGCTTCCCATCTCTCATCTCAGCACTTTTCTACATAAGGCACCAGGTAAATTTCTTAGAAACATTCTGTTCTCCCCCAATGTTTTCAATATTAGACCTCACCCTAAAAGTCTTTAACAATTTGAGGGTCATCCGCTAAGTCATTCACCTATTTCTTTTGCCCAAGACAAATCATCTTCCTGCTTTCCTTCCTGACACTGTATTTGACACACCATAAGTGTTTTTGTTCTTTGGGTTCTTTGCCTTAATACCATCACACTCAACCAAATCTTATTTTTCCTTTAAGGCTCTATTCAGTTCTTCATCATTAAGCCTTTCCTGACCACTCTAGGCAGCACTGTCCTCCCCTAACAGCCTGTGGTGGTGATTCTTAATCAGAGTTACTCATCAGAATCCTGTTTCACATTTAAAATTTTAAAAGTGTAAATGCTTGGGCCCCCTGTCTCTAGACTGTGATTCCATAGGTCTGAGGTTTATAATCTGGGAAACTTGTCTTTAAAGTTCTACCAGTGATCAGAGCTGGCTCCATAATTTGCAGGATCCCATGCAAAACAAAAAAGTAGGGTCCCTTGTTCAAAAAGCAGGGGGAAATGCCATTAAAAGGATTCAAATATAAAGCCTTTTCTTTTTTCCCCATGATCTCTGTCTCTTAAGTTGTCATGTTAGTTTTTGCCTACTATTTAAGGTTGTTATTTTAAAAAGTATAAAATTTTAAGTTGTTGGAATGAATTTTGTTGTTCATCTTTATACTGTACAATGCCAGTTTTAAATGCAAATATAAGGGTATCTAACTTAATTCATACTCCATAGCTTATACATGCATATGTATTTTTTCTTATCAAAACAGTGGAAAAACTACACAAATAACTCAACTGCTTTTTTTCATTTCTTGGCATGCATACAACCTATCAACACTCTCTCCCTTCCACTGACTGAGGAGTAAAAAAAGACTGAAAGAAAAAGGACTTAGGAGAAGCTTTAACTTTCTTTTTCTGCCATCATTTTACACAGAAGTGTTTGATGAACACAGGGAAGTTACACAAGTAAGAAAGGAAATTATATGATTCCGTGATCATCGTTACCTACTTTCTGCAAGTTTGGGCTTGAATAGAATGTGTGGTCTTTTGGAGCTGCCAGCACCCCCCTCCCCCTACACACACACACACACACACACACACACACACACACACACACACACTCTCTCTCTCTCTCTCTCTCTCTCTCTCTCTCTCAATCATATTGTAAGGGCAAATACAAATAAAAAAGTGGAGGCTTAATTCTCCCTTTTGAAAATAAAGGAAGAGACTTCTCCCCTCTTTCTTAGAGCATTTACTTTGGAAAATTTGTCATTACAAGTTATTTTCTCTGTCCCTTTGAAATGTATGTAAATATTTTCAAAGCTAAATAATCCTTTTGCCAGCTTTACAACTCAAGAATGTCTTTCTCAAAGACCTAATCATCATTCATTTGAAATGTAATCATCAAGAAAGACAGAGCCCCCTTGCTCCCAGTTTCCATAGGAGGGTAGGGTACCTGACTGGCTCCCTCTTGAAAACTACCTCCTGTGGTAAAGATATGAAGAGTTTGTTTTTCCTTTGGAGGAAACCAATTAGCTAACTCTGAGGTCACCCCAGGTGAATTTAAGATAAGCTATATATGACAAATGATGCTGTCAAGGCCTCTTACTTGAGGACTAGCTACTGTTTATCTTGAGAACATATATGTATGTAATTGTCTCTATTTGGCTATAAAAAAAGGGTGTGATTTCTTTTTGTCCGCGGTTTCTTTTGTGGGTTGTCTGTGATGCTCATCACATTCTGGTTGAATTCTTATTCAATAAAAAGTTGTTTTTTTTTCCCTCTCTCCCTGCATGGAGAAGTTTCATGGTTTAGGAGGAGACTTTGTTTAAGGACACCTCCCCAGTCATATTCACACAGTCTCAGTGAACTGTGAACTCCACCAGAATTCTCTGCTCATGCAGCATCAGGAACACTGGAGGCAAATAGGGAGGCAAAGGATAGCATGAGACACACAAGTCACATGTGCTCCAGTGTTCCATAGGACCTCACTTACAAAACACAAGTCTGAAGATATAATTATTAAGAATTTCAAGATGGCAGCAGCAGAGCATTAAGCTAAATGTGGGACTCTTCTAAGCACGGAGCCCTGTGTGTCTGAAGAGATTGTATGTCCAGGAAGCCTGCTCTGTTGATGATTCTAATACGAACCCCTGGTTAACAGTCACTGGCTTACAGCAAATATTGTCTAAACCGTTGGCCTTCAGCTCTAATAAAAATTCTTTAAACAATGAAAATGCCAGTGATTTTTCTGCATACTTATTACTTTTTAAATTATATTCATTAAATATCAAATCCCACCAAGTTCTATGAAAATGACAACATTCTTTCACTGAATTTCATTGTATCTACGTTTACTCCAGGGAAGTAGACTACTGGCTAGGTCTTGGCATTTTAGTTACAAATAATTTCTGAAGTAAATAACATCATCCTTTCCTGGTTCAGAGTTTATTGAACCAGAAGTAAGCAACTGTAACCTCTGGACAAACTTAAGTCAGAAATAAGTGGTATTAGACCCAAGTATTTTATTCCTGAGTGGAGACTGGAGCCAACCTCAGACTTTCAGGCAAACATCTGTATCTACAGCACAACAGCAGATTTGAAGCACGTAGGAAACCTAGGCAATAGAGAGCAAGATTATAACAGAGGGAGAAAACAAAAGAGAAAGATTTTAAAGTAATTGTGTTATAGAATCAATTATCTTGGGGCAAAAGGTCTTCTTCTACATCTGTCAATCCCATATGGGATTTAACATTTGATAATAAATACCAAACCTCCCTGGAAATGTTAAAATAGCTATAATATTCTCTGTTGACCAAAGCATGGAATTTTATAATCTATTTCCAATGATTTTTATATTTCATTTTTAGAAAATTTGGGGCTTAATTTAATTTCCCATTTCTTTATTTTCTTATATAAGGAGGAATTTACTCATATTTGTTTATGAGTCATGATTGAGTTTAATCATATTTGTTATAATTAAATTTTGCTTGTCTTTCAAAGTCCAGTTGTATCAAAAGAAATAAGATAAGCTTTTCAAATAACCATTAGAGTTATACTCTTTGGGTCAAAATATCCAAGTTAAGTCATTCAGTTTCAGGGGGAATCTGTGTTATTATTTGATTAGTTCCCAGTAATCTGTACTTAATGTAAAGTCCCAAATAATAACTGTGTGTGAAAGTGACAAAATGAATAATTTCTCTGTTTCAGGCAGACTTGATGTCTTTTCCTGTCAGTTTGCACTTTCTGCATTTTATACATGTTTCTTAGTTCTCCTTCTACCTAGACTCTACTTCCCTTCTTCCATACGTGTATTCTATTGAGCTGCTTAAAATCTGCCTCTTGCTAGTGCATGCTTTTTTCCTAAAAAAAAAAAAACAATTTTTCTAAAGAGAATAAAATCCCATCCTCATCAGGGCCTTTGCAGCTGGAAGGCTATTCCGACTTGTTGAGGCTGCTACCAGCTCTGGCATTTCAATTATCTTATTTATTAGACTCATTTCATTTGAACATAAAGATGGCACAATTTTGGACTCATGTGACATCTGAGACACTGCAACCCAGCAGCCCTGCCACTGGCCTTCCCAGTTTAGCTGCAGAGGCTCTGAGAGTTCCAGCAAGATTATCAGCTTTATATTTAGTATCAGAAAGTGCATATTTAAGTGACAGACTTCATAAATTCAAGGCAAGACAGCCCATCCAGGACACGATCCTTGTAGTCTGGACTCCTGCTCTAGTCTTTTCTTCTCTAAATTCTAGTATGCCTGTGCAGGCCTGATCATGAAATTATCAGCACTTTTCACAGGATAACAACTCGGCCAGTATTCTTCCACTTAATTTTAAGCTGTAAGTTAAAAAATGCAATTGCAAGAAAATAAAATGGCACAGTATAAATACAAGCTATGAGCTTTTCAGTATTTTTTCTCTGGCACCTGTGTAGTACCTATCACATAATAGGTGCTCAAAAATAAATATTTGTTGAATGAGTGAATTGTTGAATCTCAATTTTCTCCTCTCATCTGGTCCCCAGTCTATGTGTGTTTACCTCTAGTGAGTCTTTTGCTTTTTATTTATTTATTTATTTTTGCAGACACTGCACTTGTGTTTTCTTGTCTCTTTGGTGAACACTTTCATTCCCAAGACTCCACTATTCCTCCAGTATGGATCCCACTAATTCTTCAATTTTTAAAGAATTATTATCCAGTTTTATGGCAGAAAGAGCAACCCCTCTGAATACAATTTAGTTCTTATCAGTTTGGTAGTTGTTTAAAGGTTTCATACAAGAAAAGTTGTGTCTGCAATGTGATTTTAAACTTCTTGAGAACAGGGGAAAATGCCACAAACCCCTTTGTTGTACTTATAGGTCACAGCGAAGTATTAGGCAATGAGTAAGTGGTCATTGTATTCTGAATGTTTGATTGACTAAGTCAAGTGAGTCAAATCTCAGCAGTTATTCATTCATTCCCCAAATATTTACTGAGCCAGACTGTGACACCATGATAGGTCTGAGTAGACATTCTTTCAAAATATTTTCCCTTTTTCATGACTGTTCTTGTAATCTCTGTTTCACAATATGATGAAAAATAAGGATCATGTGGAGAAATAGAAGCTCTGAGTCTTATTTTGACTCTGCCTTTTTAACTCAGTGACTTTGGGATGCCTAATAATATAGTGTTTGTGGTAGACAGAGTAATTGTCCCTCAAAGATGTCCACATCTAATCCCCAGAACTTGTGAATATATTACATGGCAAGAGGACTTTGCACATCTGATTACATTAAGGATTTTAAGGTAGGGAGATTAGTCTGGGTTTTCCAGGGCCTGATGTAATCACAAGAGTCCTTAAACCATGGAAGAAGGAGGTGGGAGAATCAGAGAAGGAAGTTGTGAGAACAGAATCTAGAAGTGAGAGAAAAAGAGCAAGGGAAGGAGGAGGAGAGAGAAAGGGGAAGAACAGGAGAGAGGGATTTGAAGAAGCTATGCTGCTCCTTTGAAGGTGGAGGAAGGGGCCTTGAGCCAAGGAATGCGGTTGGCTTCTGGAAGCTGGAAAAAGCAAGGAAACAGATTCTCCCTTAGAGCCTCCGGAAGGAATGCAGGCCTGCTGATATCTTGATTTTAGTTCAGCGAAAGCCATTTTGGGCTTCTGACCTCCAGAACTGTAAGGTAATACATTTGGATGGTTTTAGATTTGTGATCCTTTGTTACCGCAACAACAGGAAACTACTATGGTTGTTACTTCAAGTTTTACTGTTCAAAACCCCAGCTTTGCCTCAGTTCTTCCATCTCCAAATGAGAATAATGAAAGCACATTCTTCTTCAGATTGTTGCTTAGTTATGCTTGAGTTTTAATGAATACTTATTTGCACCAAGTGTTGTTTTCAACAGATTTTAAAGTATTGGTTGAAGCTGTCATTTATGTATTTCTGAGCCATTTAATTAGCCATTCCTTGAAGAATTAGCTAAAATTTACCAAAGCAACCTACTGTCAGAGTACTTAGTATAGTTTAATGCATGAAGTGTTTCATAAATAAATAAATAAATAAATAAATAAATAAATAAATAAATAAATAAATAAATAAATAAAAACTGGATTTCAGGGTTAAAATTTATAAAATCTTTAATTTGAATATTAATAATAATACTAACAGAAACCTTACCTCCTAATCAGTTTAGAAAAGTTAAGTTTTTTTTAAAAAAATCATAAACTATAAAGGGAAAGTGAAGCCAAATCAAAATGATGATTCAAGCAACTGTGGAGAAACTTTGATGTCAGGGGAAATGGTTCAGAATAATTCAGATTGATTGTCTACACAGCTTGAATTTGCCAAATGAAGGCCAAGTTTCCACTCTATTCCTCTGTGCAGGACTTCCTTATGAGGCAGCATCAGCAAAATCACCTTTAAGCTCCTACAGGAATCAGCAGTCTTGAGTAGAGTATAGCCATGAGTTGGCCAGTCCACTCTCTGGCTGCTGACCTTCTCATTTATTTATTCTTGTGTATTCATTTAATAGTGATCCACCTGTGCTTCCCCATCTATTCACACAAAGTGGAAAGATTAAAAGACAGCAAAATAGAGATGCAATATGATAGAATAGCAACATCTCCTCCTATGTCAGTATAATGCTACTTGAATCAAAGATACTTCAGTTAACTGTTTTAAGACAAGGCAATTCTTTACAGCACATTTTTATATTGAATTCTGAATGGAACACTTATTAATTTGTTTTCTGTTAATTAAAGATGAATGCTGTAGGTACCACTTTGACTTCAGAAAGCTTTTACAACAGACATTCACCCATCAACTTTCTTTAATATTATTGGGTGTTAACCACCATGCAAGAGAGTGAGAGGGTTGCTAAAACCTAACACTTCCCAAAATGAAAGAAGGTAATTCAATTGGGAAATACCCATATTTTGTATGAATTCATAGCATCCACTTGACTGAGTGGCTTTTGGAGAGCTCTGTTGTTTGACATGTCTGGTTATAATTTTTAAGCAGTATCACACAACCCCTTTCCCTTCCAAAAGCCCATTTCTATCCTTTGTGTAGTGATGTTCAACTGCAAAGAGCTAGAAAAACTAGAAATAATAAAGAACCACCAAATAACAAGAATTGTCATCACAAAAGAATTTTTGAATCCTAATGTGGCTTTTATATGTGCCAATTAAGCCAACTGCCAACCATATTACAAATGACACACATAAAGCTAGGTTACGGTTGTATCACCAGCAGAAATGAACTTTATTTGTTCATTTCAATTTCTTCCTGTTTTCTCTTCTCCCTTCTTTTGTCTTTTCTCTCTTCTTTCTCTTATTTTAAAATGCTGAAAAATTACCAAAATATTTTTTCTGCTAGTTCTGTGACATCTAACCAGTTTCCTTTCAGAGTATGTAGTTATTATTCACAGAGGCAAAGTACCTTGGAGAGGAGAAAACTGTGCTTTGCCCTTTCCTCATATGGGCCTTGTAAGAGTGGAATCTGAGTTGTTATGTAGTTTGCTAAAGCCGTACCATTTGTAGGAAATTAGGCTACTTTCTTAAAAATTTTAATAAACAAAGTTTAATCTACACAATCTTTACAATATTTTCCTTTTAATTTTAAGATGTTGGTAACAAAATTTATCTTAAACCTTTTCCAAAAATATCATGAAGTTGGATTAGTTGGTTACTTAATTATGGTTTCTCGTTCTATGTAGGATACCTAGGGCAGTGTATTAGACTCTAAATAAAGTAATTCAAATGAGAAAGTCACATATTTGACTAGGAGAATGATACTGGCAGGGTGGCAGGTAAGTATGCATTCATGCAGGCCATAGAGCTTATATGGTTATAAAACTTGGATCATGAAATAGGCTCTAAGCTGTCAATTAAATGTGAATTTCTTATTGTCAGTCCATTAAGAATAACATACTTGTTTGCTCAGAGAAACACGTCGTTTTTCATACTTGGGTCTAAAGTAAATTATTTATGTGTTAATAAAAAATTTTTTTTCTCTCTGTTTCCTTCTCTCCCTCTCTCCCTCTCTCTCTCTCTCTCTCTCTCTCTCTCTCTCTCTTTCTCTCTCTCTCTCTCTCTCTCTCTCTCTCTCTCTCTCTCTCAGTCATACACACACACACACACACACACACCCCGACACACACAGACTCTTGGGCATTGGAGCTGATGTGTATGTGGCTTCAGAATGTTTTTCTACTAAGATCACTGAGGAGTACCAGTGTCAGATGAGGAGCAGTTGTAGAACCTTGAGCAGAGAATTCTACTGGTTGGGATGGTTGAGACTTGGGCAGAGGCACAGTGAGGGAGTATCCAGCAGGGCTGAGAATAGAGGACAGAGACATGTTCTAAGCCAGCAGGTCTCATGGCTGCTGCTGGCTCCATGTGGTCCACTCCAACATACAAAATTTTCATCATTTATTCCCTGCAGGGAGATTAACATTGCCAAGTCTACAAAGATCCTAGTTCCCAAAAGTGTTACCTTCAGTTACAACAGCATTAGTCATGTGTTGTACATTTATTGCATTTACTTCATTTCAAATCTTAAGAAGGGCACTGAATACCCAACATGAATCTGAGGCGAGTGACAAGAAAGGAGGAGGTTTCTGTTATCATATCTGAGCAACATGTGGACAGGCTTGGTGATATTTGGAGAAGAAAAAGAAAACACTTAGTAAGTTCACACCAAGTATTTCTAACTATTTAAGATAGTCACTTTGAAGACTTTCCTATATAATTTAGGAGGTCAGGAAGGAAGCAGAACTAGAACCAAGAAATGGAAGTGAGCACAGAGGACAAATAACTTTAATGAATGTAAGAAAGGACCCTGTAGCAATTAGAGTTGCTTGAAAATTGAGTAAGCTGCTTTGAGAACTGCATAAGCACGCTGTCATTGAAAGCAAATGATCAGAAACTGAAGGAACATTACTGAAAGATAGAGCCTCTTTTAGAGGGAACTGGACAAGGTAGCCTTTAAGGCCCTTTCTGGTCTTCAACACCTTGATGAAAAAGCAGTGATCTCTCTTTATTTTTCTTTCTAGCTCTTGCCCTCATCCTCCTGTGCATGTCCTTCCACCTCCTAATCTGTCTCCTGCTTATAGTACACATATGTGAACAAAGGAGACTCAGGAAGGTGTGCGAGTGCTTTAGACCTCACTCCAGCCCCAGCATCATCTCTCTCCCCCATCCATTCCCACTGATTGCTTTCCTCAGTCTAATCAAATGTGCAGAGCAAGCACAGCTTCAAGTCCTCTTTCTGCTCCCTTCCACTAACTCACCACCTCAAGCCACTTCTTATGTATAAATTCTGGAGTCATCACGGCATGCACCTATTTTTACCAACAGCTGCTTCCAAAACTTGGAGTAATGATTAGTCACTTTAAGATAGAAATGAGTCATGTCTGAGTACTGCATCTCGATGTTTAACAAAGTCATGCTTCTTGTTAATGAAGAAAATCATGATGGATATTTTGTGGTCCAAAGAATCTGTATTAAAGGAAGAAATGAAACAGGAATCTCAGTGATAGATTATTGCTGGGAACACTTCCTCTTATTTCTCTACGGGAAGATAGGATAGAGATTCTGGCCTGCAGTTCATACACATGTCTGATGTTCTGTCTTTGCAACATACTCAGTGACTCTGTGACTCCAAGCCTAATGATGGAGCCAAGGGAGCTCTGAGAATGAAAGCCTTTCCTTGGCTGGAACAGTTTCTCCCTTTTCCAGGCACACCCAGCCTGACTTTGTGGAAAGTAATGTTGTTCTCAAATAATACCATTGTGGGTTTTTTTGTTTTTTTTTTTTAATAAGTGGAATGAGTGATGATTAGGAACCTTCAAAAATGTAACTTTTTGTTTAATTGAGTCATTGAGTATCCATCGCTCTAAAACCCTTAAACTAAGCACTATAGTCTTCATAGATAATTTGCAACCAAATAAAGTTTGGAAATGCTTCACACTTTATGCATTCTTGGAGAGTCAAAATGCACATTAATATATTAAAGGCCCTGAAAAGTCCTATAGGAAAGACAGCTGTTTTAATATGTTTAAATTAACATTGCCTGGACTTACTTGACTGTACAAAACCTTTTTTTCCCTCCAAAGAATATCAATGGTGCAGAACATCATTCCTCTGCTGGACATGGATGAGAAATGCTGCATTATAACAAACCAAAAGGCATATAGCACATGCGTAGCCTAGTACCTGACCTTAAAAGGCCCCCCACAGGCATCTTAACTAAGTCTTTTATTCTGCATCCACCTGGCTGATAAAGTTAAGGATAGCAATGACAAACTGAGTTGAATGTTTGAGCCCCCAAATCTCCTGCAATATATTTTTCCCAACATACAGAGTATATGAGGTAGTCTTGGGAAGATTTTTCACCTTTGAAGAAAATTAAAATGTCAGATTACAAAACAGTAAGACAAGAACTTACACAGGGCACCTGATTTGCCTCAGGGAGTTTGTGCATCTTCCCTGCTCCATCTCTTGAGGAGCAGCAGCATAGAGATTTAAAGTAGAGATGTTATGACCACTTATGTAGCTGGTAAATCTATTGAAAGTGTCACCTAGAGTTTGGGGGCTGTCTCCTGCTGATACTGTAGAATAATTAGGCCTTTCTACCACAAGTTCATGCAAAGCCTGAAAAAAGTGTCTATTAAAAAAAAAATACCATGTGGTTCTTTGTTTTCCTACACCCACTTACTTGAATTTTCCACTTATTGTGTATATTATGGGAAATTTCTGGTTTTTCTCTGCTTTACTCATCAAAATGTTATTTTTAGAGATAATTTAGGACTCTCAGATGCCCAGAGACTCTATTTTCAGCTCTTTTTCGCAGAAGAGTCAAAAGTTTCACATAGTTAAGTGTAAATGAAATTAAGCACTCAAAATGTAAGAGAGTCTAATTGGAAACACAGAGTCTCCAAGTTATGAATATGCTCCAAAGTTGGCAGAATATATGATCATATCTCTAAGAATTGCCGTTTATAATCCAACAAAGGCAGAGGTAAATTCATGCCTTTTTAAGCTGGTAGCTAAGAAATTCCTTTAGGTTAGGACATTTTGAATGAGTTCACTTTTATGGTGAGCTTGCTAGTCACACTGATAAGCTGACAGTTCCAAATACTACAGAACTTTCTGTCCTCTCCTTACGGAAATCCAGGGACATAGCCATGGAAATAGGAATGCAGAATTCAGTAATATAGATTGGCATGTTAGACTAAATACTTGGAGCACTACTGTAGTTACAACTACCACTTATTAAGCCATTGTCTAGTGTTAGGTGTGGTACTAAACATATGATTCGTAACAATAGCTAATGTTTTTAGCATGCTTATTGTGTACCAGACACTATTCTAAACACTTTACCTGCATTTTCCCTATTAATCCTTACAATTGTAAACATGGATTAGCCCCATTTACAGATGAAGAAATTGAGGGAAAAAACAGAGTAGTTTTCCAGTCACCTGGTTAGTCAGTAGCTGAGTCAGGAGGAATGAATTCCTCAGTGTGCCAAGCCACTTGTTCTCTCCTTGGCTCTCCTTGGGATCTGCCTTTTTATTCCTGAGAGATGAACCAACTCCCCTGTCTTAGTCTGTTCTGGCTGTTACAACAAAATACCACAGACTGGGTAGCTTATAAACAATAGGAATTTATTTCTCACGGTCCTGGAGGCTGGAAGTCTGAGATCAGGGTGCCAGCATGATCTGGAGAGGGCCCTCTTCTGGGAGTCAGGCTTCTCATGGTCACATGGTAGAATGGGCCAGGGATTTCTCTGGAGCTTCATTGCTCAGGCACCACTCCCATTCATGATGGCTGCACCTTCATGACTTAAGCACCTCCCAAAGGCCTCACCTTCTAATATCATCACTTTTCGGGGCTAGGATTTCAGCATATCAATTTTGTGGACACTCAAACATTCAGATTGTAGCACATTTCATCCTTCCTCGCCGTGGTGGCCCTTGTCTTTCAGGCTACAAAACCCTTGAAATTCAAAGAATAGTACTTGAGATCTAACAAGTGCCATGAAGACAGACATGACCCAAATATTTAAGCTTTAAGTGGAATTAGTCCAAATTTCATCACAAAGTTTTAAATTTTTTTCTGGGGATCCTCGAAGTGAGGCTGTTTATCTATTGCAGCATAACAAATTTTCCCAAAATTAGTGGCTTAAAATAATTATTATTGATGATTTCATATATATATATATATAGAGAGAGAGAGAGAGAGAGAGAGAGAGAAGTATCATCAGTTTACAATGTTGTGACAGTTTCTGGTGTACAGCATAATGCTTCAGTCATACATGAACATACAAATATTCGCTTTCACATTCTTTTTCACCATAAGTTACTACAAGACATTGAATATAGTTCCCTGTCCTATACAGTATGAACTTGTTTATCTATTCTATATTTAGTAATTAGTGTCTGCAGATCTCCAACTCCCAATTTATCCCTTCCCTCCCCTTGCCCCAGTAACCATAAGTTTGTTTTCTATGTCTGTGAGTCTGTTTCTGTTTTGTAAATAAGTTCATTTGTGTCATTTTTTTAGATTCCACATATAAGTTATATCATATGGTATTCTTTCTCTTTCTGGCTTTCTTCACTTAGTATGATGGCTCCAGGTTTATCCATGTTACTGCAAATGGCATTATTTTATTCTTTTTTATGGCTGAGTAGTATTTCATTGTATAAATATACCACAACTTCTTTATCCAGACATCTATCGATGGACATTTAGGTTGTTTCCATGTCTTGGCTATTATAAATAGTGCTGCTATGAACATTGGGGTGCATGTATCTTTTTGAATTAAGGTTCTCTCTGAATATATGCCCAGAAGTGGGATTGCTGGATCATATGGTAAGTCTGTTTTTAGTCTTTTGAGGGATCTCCATAGTGTTTTCCATAATGGCTTCACCAAACTACATTCTTACCAACAGTGTAGGAGGGTTCCTTTTCTCCACACCCTCTCCAGCATTTATCATTTGTGGACTTTTTAATGATGGCCATTCTGACTGGTATGAGGTGATACCTCATTATAGTTTTGATTCGCATTTCTCTGATAATTAGCAATATTGAGCATTTTTTCATGTGCCTGTTGGCCATTTGTATGTCTTCTTTGGAGAATTGCTTGTTTAGGTCTTTGACCCATTTTTGGATTGGGTTGTTTGTTTGTTTTTCTTATTAAATTGTATGAGCTGTTTATATATTCTGGAAATTAAGCCCTTAAGGGTCAGTCTCATCTTTTGTAAATATTCTGTCCCATTCTATAGGTTGTCTTTTTGTTTTACTTATGGTTTCCTTTGCTGTGCAAAAGCGTATAAGTTTAATTGGTCTAATTTGTTAATTTTCGTTTTTATTTCTATTGCCTCGGTAGACTGCCCTAGGAGAACATTGCTAAGATTTATGTCAAAGAATGTTTTGCTTATGTTGTCTTCTAAGAGGTTTAATGTGCCTTGTCTTATGTTTAAGTCTTTAAGCCATTTTGAGTTTATTTTTGTATATGATATGAGGGAATATTCTAACTTTATTGATTTACATGCAGCTGTCCAGTTTTCCCAACACAATTTGCTGAAGAGACTATGTTTACTCCATTGTATGTTCTTGCCTCTTATGTCAGAGATTAATTGACCAAAACTTTGTGGGTTCATTTCTGGGCTCTCTATTCTGTTCCATTGATCCATGTGTCTGTTTTTATACCAGTACCATGCTATTTTGATTACTGTAGCTCTGTAGTATTGTCTGAAGTCTATGAGGGTTATTCCTCCAGCTTCATTCTTTTTCTTCAGTATTGCTTTGGCAATTCTGGGTCTTTTAGGATTCTCATAGTTTCTTTGAGTCAGTTAGAATACAGTGGAGATGGCCTGCTTCTCCAATGTGTGGACTCTATGCTGGAAAAATGTGAAGATTAAAAACAGGTATCATTAGGCTTGTGTGCCCACATTTTTAGGAGTTGATGCTGGATGGTTGCTTAGCTGAGGCTGTTGGTCAGAATATATGCACATGGCCTTTCCATAGTCTGCAGGCTTCCTCACAAAATGGTGGTGTGATGCCAAGGGAGGCATCCTGCAAGAAAGCAAGAGCCTGATGGAAGCCATACTGCCTGTTTTGACCTAGCCTCAGAAGTCACACAGTGTTACTTCCGCCTTGTTCTACTGGTTGAGGCACTTATAACCATCCACCAGGTTCAAGGAGAAGAAACATAGACTCCATTTCTTGATGAATGTTTCAACATCACATTTTAAAAGAGCATGAGGGACAGAGTATACATTGCTGTGGACTTCCTTGCAAAGTAAAGTTCGCAACAGGTAGCAAGAATGAGAAATTAAAATTTTTTCCAAGTCACTGATGACCCTTAGCTCCTGATTTTACTGAGTTAGTTCCATTAATGAATTGTCAAACTGTTTTTTTATGTTCTCTCTCTACCACATGTAATAAGACTTGAAATCAAGCCTACTTCCAAAATTTACGCACGCAAAGAAATACACCCCCTACCAAATAAACACTCACAAGCAGAAACACTCATTACAGTCTTTTCTGTGCAGCAGTCTTGACTGGGGTTTGCAGCAATGGATGGGATTTGCATTGCAGCCAGTTTAAAATATAATACTGGAAACCTGTAATACGAAAAGCCCTATGGATCCTTTCCTGTGTTCCAGGGCTCTCCTCCCTGGTTTCCTCTATTTTCTTATCTACCCCTACTCTCAGGAGTAAAAACTATAAATACCTTCCATTTTCTTATAAAAATTAATTCATGTTAGCTCTGCTGAATCTCCATACCCCACACTCAACACATAGACTCTCTCTATATGTACAAAGACCCACTCATGTATTCTGCTGAATCACATATGTCATCTAAATCGAAGCCTCACCGTTGCTCCCTCCTCCACCTCTTTCTGCAAAAGAAGCAGCAAAGAGATTTACATCTTCTGTTGTATGCATTATTCCCTATTTCCACCCCTAGCTTCTCCATGGAAAAGGTAGAAGTTGCTACATTTATTTGTGGTTTTAAGTAACATTTTCCCACCCTGCATTACACTAGCGTGCATTGAACTGCAGCCAGCCCTATCCACTTAAGTTTTCCATCTCTTATTTCCAAACCATTCAGGGAAAGCTTCAGCCTCAGACATTATGAATATGCCTCAGACCAGAGCTGCTGGGGCAAGAATCACCAATCAAGAGTGAGTCTCCAACCCTCATTTATTACTAAACCAAATAGGTAAACTCCACTTTTGTCCTCTCTCCTATAGCACAATTCTGGGTCTGTTTGGGTTCCCTTTCCAAAGCCTATCCTTAAATCTTATGAATTTTTAGAAATAGACTGACTCAGGAGAGGAAACATCTGAATATGATAGGGATGCTCTCTGGATAGTTCCTAAATAGCCAGATTCTGGAAGAATATTGCTTCCCATATGGCAGCCATAATACAGATTCCAACTATTTTCTCCATAGTCATGTCCTCACTCCTCCCCTAACCCTCTTAGCAAGCCTGCCCAGACTCTCTCTTCTCCATTCCCGTAGCCCTGCTGAGAGGAAGTCACCTTGCGATTCCACACACTTGCCTCCAGCTGAGTGGATTCTGGTGGAAGACTGGCTCATGCTAATCCAGTCAGATGGTCTTCCTAGGACAGTGGGATAGGACTGAAAATAGTAGCTAAAATAGTCTGAGCACAGTGGAGCAAACCTCTCAGCAACAGCAGAAGCACAAAGTAGATGCTGAGAGATTTTACATGGATACAAACCATTTGGCTTCCAAAACTGGAGAAGGAAATCTAGTTCCCCAAATCCATCTAGTTCCTGCTTTGAGGCCTTGAGAGGTCTGACTCCTCCTCTTGCCCCAGGTTGGCTGAGACATTTCCAAAATGAAACAATAAGCTGACCAGATTGCTTCAGTCACTTTGTAACCAAGGGAACAGATTATCCTATACAGAATATGAGAAAGAAAATGGGAAGATACTTTATTGTCATTAATTTACTCACCTTCTACCTTTTGGGCATATATGTTGTAAATAGTGAAGAATTTTAGATCAGGGAGTTTCAATAAGGTATGATTGTTGTTCCTCTCTGGTACTCTAGGACCGTTAAAAAGGATAAAATATACTTTAATACTGAATGAAATGTCACTGTGAACCTACCCTAGGTAATCAAAGAAATTTCTCAAGAAATGGTGTGCTACTGAAGTTTCTCTGAAGATATTTTGCATGAATTAAGCCTTGGATAATGAACTTTATTTGAGGGGGCTCCATAGCAAGGCTTTGCAAGATGCTAAAGGATATGCTACTCGTCAGTTTTCTTAAGAAATCTTAGCTCCTTAGGGTGAGTGTCACAGCAAAAACAAACAAACAGGCAAACAAAACCAAACTTGCAAAACATTTCTGAGAAATGTGTGCCCATTTCAAGAAATGGGGTCAAATGCATTACCAAATCAAGAAATGTAATGGATTTGGGAAAAGTCTAAAACACAAATAAGGAGCTGGACTCTGTCTAAAGCTGCATGTGTGATTCTTTATGTAAGGAATTCCTACCACTGACAATGGGCCATGTAGTGCAAAAATAGGACATGGTTCAGAGGAAAGGAAGTAGGCTCTATGCTCACTAACTATTAAGCAAGCTGCTTAAGCTCGTTGAGCCTATTTCCATGTATGTAACATGAGGATAACAGCATTATTTACTTCAATGGGATGTTGTGAGAGTTTAACAATAAAGTGCATATAAAGCACTTGGCACACGCATTGCTGTGCTCAATAAATCTCCTAATACTTGTATAGTAGTTGTTATCTTCATTATTACAACTGTATCTGGAATTCCTGATGCAATTTTCCTGATAAATGAAGAGCCTAATGTGCTGGCTGGACACTGGCAAGCAACTTGCCTCTGCTCACTGAGACCACTCTGGTTTCTGGTGTGTGTAGGGGGGCGGGGGGTGTGGGTGTGTATTGGTCTGTATTAATTCCTGTAGTTTCTGCCATCGGGCTTCAGTTTCCTTGGTTTTCTTTAGCTTGCTTTATCCATGAGCAAAATAGAGAAGCTGTTTTGATATTTTGCTGCCCAATCTTTAAAGTTACCCACAAAACAATCATATTCCTGGACCTCCCCTGCCCTATTTGTCTCAATCATCAATCTATTTCATGTGAACCATCACACAGGCAATCAGATGACAATTGGACTAACTGGGAAAACGTGCCCTAACCAGCTAGTTGAATATCTTTGGAGGCTTGCTGCACTTTAACTATGCCCCTGACAAATTTCCCTTTCTTTTTCTCCATTCCTACAATTTCTAGGACTTTGACAGTCTTATCATGCATGTTGCCCTCAATATTTTTACTTTTTCTTTTTTAGATTACTCAAAGTATTATAGTTAGCATCTTGGACTTAAAAACTGAGCTGAAAACATTTTTGTTGCTAAATACACTAACATACATATCTTGGTTAATGTTCAACTATAGTGAAGAATCGTTCCTTTGACTCCTAAGTGTCTCACCTCTCTTACACTCCCACTGTCCCATTTAAAGAGGTTTGTGCTCACAGCGAAAAAAAAAGTGACAAAGAATATATGTACATTCATGTATAACTGAAAAATTGTGCTCTACACTGGAATTTGACACAACATTGTAAAATGACTATAACTCAATAAAAAAATGTTTAAATAATAAATAAATAAATAATAAAAATAAATAAATAAAGAGAACTTTGTGTGTGTTTACATCACATAGTGCACAATTCAGATTGTATGATAGGTCATTCAATTAAAAATGAGCTACCCAGTCCCCTCTCAGAGACCATCACATTAGTTTCTTGTGATAAATATATACTTAAACACAAAAAATGTAGCATGTATTAATATTTTCAGCCAAATTTCCTGGCGAGAATTAATGTCTGATACCCTAAGGCATCAGGTATTCATAATAAAATAATTTTTCTCCTAGGCATCAGGGAGGGTATTATGTACCATGCTTGGGAGAATTGAGGAAATAGAAATAATTTTCCATGTGCTGTGTTTCAGATGAGGAACTCTAGTTGAGAAATGCTTTCATTTAACAATCTAGCTTGCAAAATATATAGATGGGTACACAGAGAGCTGCTCTCCTCCTCTTCCTCTTCCTCCTTGTCCATTTCTGTGTTCTTCCTCTTTTACTTTTTTTACTGAGGTTGTAAAGAAAGTGTGTAAAGTGCATCAATCTTCAGTACACAGCCTGAGGAATTTTGTGTATGTGTACACCCATGTAACCACCCTTCAGATTATGATCAAAAACATTTCCATCACTTTAGAATGTTCCCTCCTGCCCCTAGAGTCAACCTCTAGTCTAACTGCTGTTGATTAGTTTTGCCTGTTTTGAAACTTGATATAAATGAAACCACATTTGTATTTTCCTTCTTCCCCTCCATACTTCAGAGAGATTTTCCATGTTGTTGTGTGTATCAGCTACTATTTTTATTGCTGAGTATTATTCCATTATATGAATAGGTTGCTATTTATTTACTCATTCTCTTGTTGATAGATATCTGAACTGTTTCCAGTTTGGGGCTATTTTGAATAAAGCTGCTATGGACAGACTGGCACATGTCTTTTGGTGAATACAATCATTCATTTCTCTTGGGGATATATCTGGAGGCAAACTGGGTCATAAGGTAGGCCTATGTTTAACTTTAGTAGACATTGCCAAACATTTCCAAAATGGTTGTTCCAACTTTGCTTATTCTTTTTCACAAATGGAAATATTATATGATTTTTCCATGATTTCTTTAAGCTAGCCCACTATTAATAGAAATATAAGTTGTTTCCAAACATTTGCTATTGCAAAATATGTTCCAAATATTGTCCTTTTACATAAATAATTTTCACATATACAAGTTTATCTATAGGAAAAACTGTGATTTGCTGGGTTCAAGGATATGTGCATTTTTAATTTTAGTAAATATAAGCAAATTTTCTTCAAAGTGTTTCACCTACTGGTAATATTGGACTCTGGCTCACCTCATACTCAGAGTACATCATAAAATGTTTTGAAGTTGTCTATCCAATAGGTATAAATTATATGTATTTGTAGTTTTAATTTGAATGTATCTTATAATAAGTGATACTGAGTATCTTTTCACAAGTTTAAAAGCATTTGCATTTCCTTTTCTGCAACTTCTTTTAAATATATTTCACCAATTATTCTTTTGGGTTATTGGTATTTTATTGATTTAAGGGAGCTCTTTTTACATGAAAGAAATTAGTCCTTTCTCTGTGATATGAGCTGTGAATATTTTTCCCCAGATTGTACCTTGTCTGCTATCTCTGTTAATAATTGAAAGAGTAATCTGAAATATCCTTTACAATGAGTTTCTAAAGCGTATTTTACAAAGCCCTAGTCTGCCCTTTCTTCTGCCACCGCAAGATGTGTCTTGATCATTATTTAGTGAGTAAAAAATTTATTCTCATTTATGCTCTAAATGCATTCTCTGGATTATTAAAAATAATCTTGCCCTAATGCACACTCCAGAGAATTGAAAGGAAGCTTGCATATAAAAAAAAGCAATTGGCAGACACACAAAACTTGAGCATGGTTGCTGTCTTAATAATTTTCTCAAGAAAGCAAAAGGCAAGTTGCATTCTTACTAAGATTCTGTGTGAGGGTTGTTTGTTCACTTTTGAAAAGTGTTTATATGTGGTAATCAGATGCCTCATGCTTCCTTAGGGCAGGCCACAAATCAGAGAGAGATTGGTAGGCAGGGCATACTGCTCCCAAATACTTGGTCAACTTGGAGGATCTCTAAAATGCCCTCAAAGTGAGGCATTATTCTAAATAGGGATATCACTGAGATGCTTACAGTTAGCCTCATTCTCACCCACTGACCTCTCCTATTCACATCACAGTGTTATAACCTAATGTTCACTCACTTTCTTCTCCATTCAATTCTTTGCGTTCTGGGATCATTTATTACTTGTATCAGGCTCCTATTGCTGCCATAACTAATTGGTACACATTTAGCCATTAAAACAGCATCCACTTTTAAAGATCTGGTAATTCTGCAAGTTTAAAGTCCAGGTCACCATAGCTTGGCCGAATCCTCCACTTGGAGTGTTGTTAAGACAGAAATCAGGATTTGGCAAGGCTTTTTTTTTTTTTTCTGGTGGCTTTGGAGGTGAATCCATGTCCAGGCTCACTCAGGTGGCTGGCAGAATTCAGTTCCTTGAGATTGTAGAGCTGAGGTTCCGGTTTCCTTGCTGACTGTCAGCCAGGAGCTCCTCTCTCTCAGCTCCGAAAGGCCACCTGAAATCCTGTTTTATTGCCCCCTCCACCTTCAAACCCACAACAGAGCATTGGCTCATTCTTGCATTTTGAATCTCTCTGAATTCCCCCTTGTGTGGTATCTTGCTGCATCTGAAAGAGGTTCTCTACTTTTAAAGTCCCCTGTGATTAGGTGGGCACAACAGGATAATCTAAAATAATCTTCCCTTTTAAGGCCTGTAGCCTTAATCATATCTGCGAAGTCCCTTTTGCCATGTAAGGTCGCATGGTCAGAGGTTGTAGGGATAGGACATGGACATCTTTGAGGAGGGCCGTTAATCTGCCTACCGTATCATTCTTTTTCTTCCTCTTTCCCCCCTTCCCTCTCTCCCTATTTTTAATTCACACTGTCTAGCATAGTACTGGGCTTATACTGTAAGGAGAACTAAGTGAATACTGAATAGTTGAATGATCTTTTTCGAGTTCTTCATCTTGAGGCTTCAGTCTCAATTCCGGAAATATTGAATCCACAATTTCTCAGGTGATTTATAAATTCCCAGATCAGAGAAGAAAAAATACAAGGGGCTTCTCATTAACTTTCCCCTGCAACCTGGGATGAAGGGCCTGCCTGGTCCAGGAGTGTGGTTTTGTTTTTCTTGGTCTAAGCAAACCCTTGGGGTTGTCCTGAGCACCTGAGGGCTGCCGTGCAGGGCTCCAGGGGCAGAGCAGATAGAACCCTGTGATAACACTAGCCAAATTCCAAATCGCCAGGTTTTTTAGAAAAATAGAAATGAATACTAGGCACTCAATAGAAGGCAATATATTTTACAAGAAAGAAATATTGCAGTAGAGGAAGAATTTTAGATCTCACCAAAACCTTATGTTTGGTTCTGAGGTCTTCTTAGCAGAGAGCAGAAATATCTTTGCATGAAAATTTTGATCACAGTCTACCTAGAGGCAATTAAAAAAGAGAAATTCTCACCATCCCTCAGCAAATTTCCCTAAAGATAAATCCTTATGGTTAAATACTCTCAGTGGAACAAATAAACATCTCCTAATTTCTTGAGCAAAGAGATTTCAGTGAATACTTTAGTTTCCACTTCTTGGTTTGAGTGTAATAAAAGGACTATATCATTACTTTTTTTTTTTTTTGTAGTAATCAAGGACTAATTAGTAACCTTCAAATACTACTTATCTTACTGTTTTAGAGAATTAGATATTTACTAGGGTTTTTATGTATGTTTACAACTCAGTCTCCACCCTAGGCTGCACCATCCTTGAGGATTCATCTTTAATCCAAGAACATAGTACAGTGCTTTAATCCAAGAACATAGTACAGTGTTGCGTATATAATAGTTCCTTAATTTTTTTTTAAATAAAGGCTCAGAGAATCAGATGAAAGTTATATAAACTGTAACTTGCCTACTCTGCTGTCTGTTGTGTCCTGCAACCAGAGACAGACAGATGATATATAAACATAATTAATAGTTGAAAGAAAATATTTTTATGTGTAATAAAATTCTGGGATTATCAATACTGTGTTGACTTCAGCTGAATACAGATAAACATGGAACCTAAAATAGATCATTCGAATATCATCATTCTCCTGTTTAAGAGAAACTAAGCAGCAGTAACCATTAGTAACAAGATAACATTACTTAATCCAAAACTGCAATGCAATGAAATTCAGCATCATTTATATTATATCTCTGTGATTAATAATATGTAATAAGAAAGATTCATGAAAAGGAATATTTCAGGAAAATAACATCTCTCAGGTTCTGAGTCAACAGTGGTTCCAGTTATGTTCTTCATGGTGAACTTGGCACTTCACTGCACAAAGGGTATGATTATAGTTCCTTCCCATAAAGAGCCAGAGCCATCCATGTCAGTGTTTGGTGGGAAGCTGGATGAGATGACTTGATTTTGCAGCTCTGAGGCCATACTCTTATTCTTCTGTGTGAAACCAGACTAAGTATGTTCACCAAACCAAACAATGATTTTCTTATTGCAGCTGAAATTTCAGACTTTCAGAAACTGGGTTATTTCTTAGGTAGAAATGTGATTGCCCTTTAAAATAAAACTTTGCATATTAATAACGGAATTCTCAGAATCATTTCTAAAATTTAGTGAAACAAGCACTGGCAAAAATGCCATAGGAATAATATTGCAAAACTACTGAAAAATTAGAAAATAAAAAAAACAGCCGTCCATCCTGTCACCTCTGATTATTTCAGGAATGCAAAAGTAAGGCCCTTACCAAACAGAGTGTGACTGAGATAACAATTTTACAAATTATCACAGTTTGAGGGCAACTAAAGAATTGCATTTAAACAGAAGACCTCACTTACAGATTTTCATGCAGTAATTCCATCCCAAGCTTTAGCATCAAAGGGTTTTAGTGTTAGAACTGTAAAGGATTTGGAGAACTTTCCAGTCCAATTCCCTGTATACATCATGGAATTCCTAATAATTCCATTTCCTCTAAAACTTTTTCTAGTGGCAGTATTTTATAGTGGCATTTATAACAACCTATAAGCTAAGCTATTTCAACAGGTGATATGTATTTTTAGATCATTTTGTAATCACGGTTCTTTTGCTTCAGTGTTTTAGCTAAAACTGCAGTCAGGAAGAACGTTCTTAGGGATTTTGATATAATTTTTGGTTTACGTTAGAGGGGTAGGAAATACTAAATTTTGATAGCACAGTAAAATCCTGCCTCTAAATTTTCTATTGGTTATATGTATATATTATGAGATATATTACATATAATATAAATAAAGCATATATGTGTTCAGTTGTCATATATATATATATATAACTTACAAACTTATAAAATATACACATATATAACCAGAGTATGAAGCCTCTGGTCAGACAGTCCTGCTTTCAAGTCCTGTCTCTGTCACTTAGTAACTGTGTGTGATCTCAGGCAAATCATTTACTCAATAATCTGAGATCTGTTAAAATGAGTTAAAAATGCCTAACTCAAAGAATTTTGTGACGTTTAAGGGGGATTGTGCAGGCACACGTGCTTACCACATTACGACTCAAAACACGTCAGCTCAGTAACAGCTCCTTTCCCCCCCTCCTTCTGCCACTCATGTGCCATCACGTCCTACTCAAACACATTCTGCATCATTTCATTATTTCTAAATGAAGTATTAGTATATTTTCCTAATTGCTGTGGAAAGAAAAAATTTTAACATTAGCATAAATGCGAAAAATAACACTTTTGTTCTTTAGGTGAAAACAAATTTTTCTACCTTGAACATTTCCTTCCTGGGAGGAAAAAAAGTACCATCCGTGAGCTTTGGAAAATACTTTGAAAATACTCATTCAAATCACGCTATAGTGCTTTTTTCTCTTGCTTGCCCAGGGAGAGGGAATAATTGGGAATAATTCATTATTTTTCCTTCCTGAAGTCTAGTCAAATTAGCATCAACTTCATTTCAACTTTGGCACTAAATCAAACTTGAGCTTGGTGTGGATAAGTATTAAGAAAAATAATTTTAACACCTCAAATGAATTCTGAAGCTAAGAGCTGCCTTTACAACCTGAAATGAGAAACTATAGTTTTCTTTTAGAATTCTCCACAAGTTCTGTGCATCTTTAAAGTTGAATATTGATCATTTATTAAACATTTAGTAAAACTTCATTATCTTGAACCAATTAACCACTTTAAACTCTATTTTTAGAGAAAAACATGTTCTTTTATATTTAAATATTATGCAGATATTTTACCTACTTAGTGCCAGGTTTTGTGTCAGACATCAGGGATCCAAAAATCAAAAGTAATAATCCCCAAAGTCTGATGATAAGACAAGCAGACACAATAAAATCTTACAATACAGCATGACATATACTAAACTAGAAGAGTGCCTACCTTTCTGATCTCATCCTTATTACTCTTTTCTCTTCCTCACTACACTCTGGCCACATTATCTCAATCACACTCTTCCTATCCCTTGAACACCCCCATTAATTCATGCCTCAATACCTTTGCACTTGTTTTCCCCTCTCTGATAGGAATGCTCAACCCCGTATCTTTCTATTGTTGGCTCCATCTCATTATTCAAGTCTTAGCTCAAGTGTCAACTCAAAGAAGCCATCCCTGAATACCCCTTCCCTCATCTTGCTCCTAATCTTTGCCACATCATTAAAAAAAAATATTTACCTGAAAACATCTTGCTTACTAATTTTTTACTTATATCTTGAATTTGTGATTGTACTTGTAGAATTAAGTTCCATTAGGACAGTGCCTGCATCTATCTTGTTTATGGCTCTATCTCCAGAGCCTAGCATTTTGCCTTGCATGTGGTAAGCAGATACTTAACATTTATTTGAATTGAATGAATGGTGCCGTGAGGAGTAACTGGGGCCATCAGGGAAGCTTCACACTGAGGGCAATGTTTAACTTGAGGCTTGAAGTACTGTGTTTGAGATATAGGATTAACACCAATTGGGGACTGTTTGGAAGAGGTTAAATATCTCTTTTGAAAGTGAGTATGTGATCATTTGCATAAACAGAGAACAGAAGACAGTCCCAGACTTCCAAGAGAGTTGATAACTTTTGGAGATGATGCCTCTGATCATTCAGGTAGGGATGTGCCATAGACACTCAACAAAGGGGAAAAGTCTGTCTTGGAGATAGAGATTTCTGCTATTTTTCACCTTGTAAAGCCTCGCGGGAGGATAGGAGGAGCAATCCTAAGCATAATCCTTCAGGGACTGTTTTAATAAATGTTTTTTCTTTTTCTTTTTGTACTTTGCAGCACATTTTGTGAAAATTACTGAAAATGTGCTGAAGCCAGACTTTAAAACATAAAGCTAGGCTTTTAAAAGCTTAAATTGTGTTTACCTCATTAATTTGTCTCTTAAAATTTTCCTTCATGTATGTCCCCAAAATACAGCTCTATCTAACCTCAGTGTAGCCGAAATCAAGTTGAAGTATCAAAATTCTTGACTGCATGGATTCCATTTATATATCACCAATTTAGGCTTTTTTTCCATGCGTGTCCTTAAATCCCTGGGGTAGGGGAGAAGTTAAAGTAAATTGCAACTTATGAAATTGGACAAAAAGAATTCAGTACATTTTAAACTGCAAAACTATAAAAAGTAAATTTGCTGACAGAAGGAACAAAGAAGTTTCTGAACCTAGCAACCAATGAAGAATTGCCATTCATATGATTTATGATGGAAAGCAATTTTCTCCCCTTGCCTAGTAGACGGTGGGGGGAGGAAGACCCAGGAAGAGAGGCTTTTATATGTCTATCCCGGGTGGACTGAGTATGTGGGAGGCAATTTAAGATGTATAATAGAAAACCACCTTGCACCACCCTCTGCTCTTGTGTTCTTGATTGTCTAAACCTAAGAATTTTCTCCTTAATGAGTAGCTAGGGTGTTTAACCCTTTCAGCTCTTCAGGGCATAGTTTAGAGATTCAGCTAGATGCTTTCAGGCTCTGATCTTTTGGTGCAAAATGCAAATGAAAACCTTGCAGTTTTTCTCGGAAGTCTTCTGATTTCAGCTTCTTAATATGCACATTCTCAGAATTCTCAGGGAAGTCTCATGGGCCTTCCCAATCACAGAGTCAAATTCTTACTGTTTTATTATGATGCCTTTGAGGATCAACAAAAATAAAACTTTACATTGTTTTAAAAAAAAGATTAGGACACATTTTTCAACTCTAGCAAGGTGTTTGATTTAGAATAAAAGGGTCAACACAAAAACACACAATGCCAAAACCAAGATGAACCTGAAGTTATGAAATTTGTGCAATTTTCAAAGGAGCCAGAAGGATAGGTATGTAAATGAGTCTATGCGTGTGGAGGTTCTGTTTTCTGACAGTGTGTCACTACTAGCATTTGGTAGGGTAACTGGCACCTGGTGTCATTCAAAACCATTTGTAAAATAAATTAATCACTTCAAAGAATCACAAGCTGTTTTAGGAACAGTTTAGGTGCCATTTTGACAAACTCTTCTGCCTGCGGAACCGTCTCATTTCTGTAAATTGCCAGAATTTACGGGGTAGAAGAAGGAAAATGAATCGGTGAATAAGTTGAAGAAGCTAGGTTAAGACCAAGAAACTGAGGGAAGTCAAGGAGTGAAGGACTAACCAGTGTCCACTGGGTCTGGAAATTTCTAGACTTCAGGGCACATCAGGAGAGGTACAAGAGCATGATGATTAAGAGACTGGATTACAGAGTCAGGCTTCTGGGTTCAAGTCCCGGCTCCACTATTTACACTGTGTTAGATAACTAAGTGGCTTACTCTGCACCTCAGTTTTTCATCTGTTAAATGAGGATACTGACGTCACAGAATTGATACAAGGACTATGCGAGCTAACTCCCTGCCTGTGAGGAATGCTTGTCTCAGTTGCTATTTTCTGGGAAACTGAGGGCTTTTGGTGAAAAGTAATGTAGTCTATAGTCATGATTTAGATTTAGATAGTCCAACCAGTGTTACTAATTGGAGTTGTAATCCTAGGGGACTTCTTCCTGTTTTTTTGGTTTTTTGGCTTTTTTTTTTTTTTTTTTTTTTTGCCTGTTTCCTCATTTGTTAAATAGGAATAATAAAATCTGCTTCTTGAGGCTTATGAGATATATATGGGAAGATTTTTACAAAATAAAAAAGAAAATTACAACAAAAATGTGTGTGTGTGGGATTATTGTTATTAAACCCAAACACTTTCATTATTCATCGGATGTGTATTCCCATGATTCCAGACCACAACATCTGATGTCTGAAGTTTCTGGTAAGGGTGTACCTTCTTCAGTATCTCTGCAAGGAGAGGAAGTAAATAGCTCCAGTTTTTAAAAAGAAGAGCCTCAGACTAAAGGCAAAGAGACTTCCGGCTTCTAATCAGCTGTTTCTCTCTTTGGTCAGCCTCCTCCTTCCATCTCCACTCTCCACTGAGTGGTCAGGTGAGAAGGATGGTGGGGTGAGGGAAGTGCCTAATGAGTTGTCCCCAAACTGTAGCCCTGGGTATCTCAGGCTCTACTGAATCCTAGAGTCTGAGAATGACAGATCCCACTGAAGGGGGACAGAACTTGGCTCAGCTGTTAAGGTGCTTGGGTTAATTTTCAAAAATAGATTCAGTATGTACAGAATTTTGTTTAAACCAAGGCACAGTATCCAGGGATATTTAAATCTGGAGACCTTTTTTGTTACTCCACTTCTTAAATAAGATGAGCACTACCTTCATAGAACAGAATAGTTTATGTTCTGTCAGCTTCTTAGAGCCTGTTTCTGCATTTTTCCAGTCTTATGGAAAATATCCATGGATTAATGCAATTTTAAAATTTACAATTTCCCACGGGAAAACCATTCTTCTTTGTTAAGGCTAAATAGCTAACACTCAAACACACATGGGCGCAGACATACTGGGATTTTAAAATAAATTCCTTATGCTTGTTTTGGAACAGCATTAACCACTAGTATTATTTTTAAAGTTTTGCACCACCATTCAGATAAGTTTTAAGGCAAGCAGAAGGCTAATTTTTGTGTCAAGGGCTGACTTTCAATAGATTGCAGCAAGGGAGCTACTCTGCTACATACAAAACCCCAACCCAGAAGTAGGTCATCTACAAATGGTTTCCTTGGGCCAATTTTTAAATGTTTCATACAGGTCTTTTTTGCATAGTAGGATAATCTGAATAAATCTTCCTTTAAGACGTTCCTTCCATTTATCTCTCTGTTTCTGCAACAGCCAGCTTGTTCTTCACCTCCAGAAGGGCTAACTTGACTTTTCCAAGGATTTTCAATGATTTCCAGATGTTGGACAAAGTACGAGCTCGAACGCTTGTGATTCTCAGAAGTTCCTCGTCTCTGACATTTGTCCTTTACCTTTTAAATGCCATGTTCATCATTATGTTTGATACAGTGACATAGGTTAGAAGTCATCCTTTACTCACTTTTACATTTGGATTTCACATTTTGCTAAATGTAAACCTGTTTTTCCTCCTTTCACTGCAAGTGTCCCCAGCATCAAGGGCTCAGTTCTTGATGTTTTGTGTTACTTCCTGAGGCTTACTGACTTCTCAAATATGAGGGCACTCTTCTGAACTTATTCTCAGTGTGGGTTTCTCAGTGGTGAAGTGGAGAATCCTCGTCTGTGCTGCCTTCAGCAGCTGTGTAAATATAGCTGGAAACTTACAAGTGGACAGGGTTAATTGCCAATAGGTTTCCTTATGTGTTCTGGAGCACTGTTCTGAGAACCACGAACCTTGAATTTTAGATGAGCCTCCATCGCCACAACTTTCATGTATATATTTAATGAGACTTTCCAGGTTTGGACAGAGCCATGCCCTTAGTGGACAATCACTTCTTTAGCTTCAGGCTCCTTCTTGGACTTTCTAGTTTACAATATCCTAAAACTCATAACAAAAAGAAGAATGGCAAATCCTTTCCTCTTCTGGATGTTGGATGTAAGGCAGGTGTATTCATCTACCAGGGCTGCCATAATAAAGTCCCACAGACTGGATGGCCTAAGCAACAGAAATTAATCTTCTTACATATCTGGAGATCAAGGTATCAGCAGGGTTGGTTTGGTTGAGGCTTATCTCCTTGGCTGGGAGATGTCCACCTTCTCCCAGTGTCTTCACATAGTCCTTCCTTCCTCTATGCCTATGTCTTCACCTCTTTCTGATGAGGATATCAGTCCTGTTGAATTATGGCCTACCCTCATGACTCATTTTAGCTTAATTGTCTCTTTAAGGATCCTTTCTCCAAATACAGTCACATTCTTAATACTGGGGGATAGGACTTCAACATATGAATTATGCAGGGGCCACAATTCAGCCCATCACAGGAAGGAAGCATGAGGAAAAGGGAGGTAGTGATAAGAAAATTACCCAAAGCTTGCTGTTGAAATATGGAATATATGAGTTCTACACTCAACAAGTATAGAACTGAGCTCATTATCACCCCTCTTCTCCTCCCAAATCCGCTCTTCTTGTATTTTCTGTTTCAGAAAGGACCATCATCATCTAATCAGTCACAGAGCCAGAAGCCTGGAATCATCTTGAACTCTTTTCTCCAGCTAATCCCCAGTATTTTATTAAGTCCCTAATGAGTCCTGCAATTCTACCTTGGAACATAACTTCACTCCTTCCCTCCTCTCCTTTCCCATGGTCTCTACCTTAATTTGAACCATTTATAATTACTCACCTGGATTACTGTAATAATCACCTAATTGATCTTATTTCCTCAATTCTTTCCTTTCTCCAGACTCAGATCCACCCTCCAAATTTCTCTAAGAATAATCTTTCTAGGAAAAAAAATCTGGTCATGTCATTTTCAGATTAAGTTTCTTCAATGGTTCTGTATTGCTTTAAGCGTAGAATTCAGATTTCTTAGCTCAAACTTGTAGTATAACTCTTTCCCTTCCGTCCGATGGTCACATGCTCATCTCTAGCCCATTATTAGATCCAGGCAATTCAATATACTGATTGGCTAAAATAATTAAGATCTATTCCTCAGGGTCACTTTCCCTGGAATTTGTGGGCTGTATGGCGGAAGGATGGGGACCAGAACAAAATCAGGGTTTCATTAAGGATGTGGAAGAGGAAAGAGACAATGGATGTTAGGCATGTAGTCAATAATGTCTGTTAGTCTGTTCCTTCATGGAATTTGCAGTCTGGTGGTGAAGACAGAAAAGCAAAGTCAAAGTTGCACACAGTGCAGACTGATGAGGACAATTGTAGAGTTTTGCACAGGGCGCACAAAGGCTCATTTCTAAATCAGACCAGGGGTTCAAAGAACATTTCCTAAAGGATGTGATGCATAACGCAAATTTGTGAAAAGTGAGCAAGAGTGAACACCTTGAAGAAGAGGAAAGTGGCATTGTGGCAGCAGGAAGAGCAAGTGAAAAGGCCCAAGAGTCATGCAAGAGCGTGACTCACAGGGGAGCTGCACACCACTTGGGCTGACCAGAGAGAAACTGGAGATGGAGCTAGGAGGAGAGGCAGGGCAAGCCACAGTATGTCATAGACGTTTTATTCTATAAAGCTACCTCTAATACTTCTACTATATGCTATAAAGCTACTTTGTATGAAACACTAACTAAATGCCAAACATGGTAGGCAGTTCTATTCACTACAGCACTCTGGTACTATAATATAAACAAACCCCAATAAAAGATGAGGAAACTCAAACTAAAAAGTTAAGAACTTTTCCAGGGTCACAGAGAGCTGGCTCTAACCACTTTTATACATAGCCTTTTATCCAGAGCTGAAATTCATGGAAATTGTTACCTCAACCTAAGCTGAAAACAAATAAACAAACAAATCACAGGAATATACATTTGAGATACATTTGGATATATGAAGATATATTTGACAACAGATACCTAAGAGAGACTGAAGGAAATCCCTGTATCTAAAGTACATCTTCTCCTTTTAACCAAGTCCTCTGATGGACTATTCTTTGGCACATGTGTCAGGGATAGAACATAAGGGTCAGGTTCTGACGACAAGTTCTTTTTTCTTGTATCACCTTGCTGTCAGCAGTCACTGATCAAATTTCTTAGCTCATAATCTGCCCCTGCCTCTTCTTTAATTTGCTTCCTTTTGTTCATTCTTCACAAATTCAGTTGAAGCATCACATCCTTTAGGAAACTTTCTTTGAACCCCTGGTCTGATTTAGAAAGGAGCCTTTGTGTTCACAGCATACCCTGTGTAGAACTCTACAGCTGTCCTGGTCACAGTGCACTGTAACTTGGGCTTTATTTCCTTACCCCCTCGCCCCAGACTATAAAGCCCAAGATAAGGGCATTGCCTTCTTCTTTTTCCTCTTTCCTGAGAAAACCTTGCTTTTGTGCAGGTCTCTGTCCCTCCTCCATTCAGTCCACACAGCTCTAGGGAGGCCACCTCTTTCCTCTCAGGAGTGGATCTGATTATTTAAGCCAGTGGTTCTCCAGGAGGGGCAAGTTTGTCCCTCCAAGAAACATTCGACAATGTCTGGACACAAATTTAGTTGTCTCAACCAGGGTTTGCTATAGGCATCCATGTGGTAGAGGCCACAGATGCTGCTAAACATCCTACAAGGAAGAGGACAGCCCCCTCCCTCCCCACTGGGCCTCTTGGCCCATCAAAGAATTATCTGGCCCCAAACATCAAAACAGCACTGAGTTGAGGCACTCTGGTTTAAGTCAGGGTTTGTGTGACTTTTGTTTCCTGTTAATGGTCTAGGGATGAATATATGTCCTAAGTAATGAACCACACTGAAGCAAAGGACTGACATTCCATGACTGGGAACGAGATGGACGATAAAGCTAGAAAGTTAGATTGCGGTCACAATGTGGTGAGTTTTAAGTGGAAGGCTAAGTATGGTCCTTGTACTGTAATGGAGCAGGTGGTACTACGACTAAAAAGTGTGTCAGCAGAGTGGGTCTACCATGTCACCCCCAAGATAGATGGAAGCAGGACAGAGCATGACATCCAGGAGCACGTGAGACAGCTCTTACTACATTTTCCGAGTAAGGTGACATCATGTGTGTTCCTTTATGTCCCTAGTGGTTAGCAGTCTCCTACATGCAGAGGGACTCAAGAATTTTCTTGGATAGTTGGATTGTAACCGTTTTCTGGAACACCATAAATAGACTACGATTCTGACCTAGTGTTCTTATTTCTTTAAAAAAATCTATGTCACCTGGATGTCTGGTTACAAATGAAGAAAAATTAACATATAATGAATTCCAAATTTCCCTGTGTTTTGAAAGGTTTTCGAACATATCTTCCTGAGATAGATTTTTGGTCAACGTGGCAATGCCCTCTTGGATTTCTTTTCGAGTCTGACTCTGAGGTGAATGCCACAGAACTCAGTGTTGACGTGCCCTTTACCAGCTTGCTGGAGCCTCAGGCCTGCAGAGGCAGCCTCCAGGCTTCTGCCATCTCCCACTGCCCCACTGACTCCCCAGGCCTGCCTACCATCATTTTCCTGGCAAGTGAACACTGGCTCTGAAGGCATTAGGGAAGTTCACTGAGACTTGTTTTTTCCCTTTGTTCCTAGTAAGTATTTTTTGTTTTTTTGTCTGTTTGTTTGTTTTGCAGGAAAGTGACTGTGATATTTTAGATAAATTCAGGGAAGCTCCTAGTGGGCCCCTTAAATATGGCATCCACTGGCAGTCTAATCAGTATTTGCTGCTGCTTTTGTAGTGCAAAAGGAGATCTACAGTCCAGGCAATGAGCTTATAGTTTATTATTTATAATTAAAAGTGTAGAATATTGCTTTTTAAGGTGTACTTTTCTGTACTCAAAAACACTTAAATCTAAAAAAAAAGACATTCTATAAACACATGTTTAAGAATTTAGTTATGTAAATCCACCCCACCTTTTTCTTTTGACTGTGATCATGGAAAACATTGCTTTCAGTGACTAGAAGTAAAATGTTGATGGCAAATTTAAAAGATATTATGACCCTTTATATCTTTTTCTCTTGGCCAAGTAATTTAATTAGGAAATAATCTTCCCCTCTAACATCTGACAGTTACCATAAAATTATATCCTGTCTGGCAACAAAACCAGTTTGTTCGAATTTGTAACAAAAAATTTGAGTTTACATTACTATGAAACGATGGTCAGATTTTAAATAAGATAAATGACATTTTAAAAAACCCTCAGAAATGCAAAGAACCTTTTTCAAAATGCAATGTCCAATTTTATAAAGTACAATTTCAGTGAGGCTGAAAGTGGGGAACCTGCTAAATCTTTCAGGGAAGAAGGGAGCTCCTGGGGAGTGTGTCTTCGGCTGATCACACCAGATCTCAGCTCTTGCAGTTGTGTGTGTGTGTGTGTGTGTGTGTTTTGCAGGCGTGTGTGTGTGTTTGTGTATACGTGCGCGCGCGCAGGGCCGCTGGGGTGCCCGGGCCGAGGGCTTCCACGAGGCCAGGAGCGGGGCGCGCGTCCCCGGCGGGGCCGACCCGGGCCATGCGCAAACGCGTGCAATGCCTGCTCTTTGTGTGTGTGTGTGCGGCTCCGCGCCGCCGCGGGCACCATTTTCTGCTCAGTTCAGGACAGGCACATAAAAGGGAAGGCGGCTGCCGCCGGTCGTCGTCCTCTTTCCCTCAGATGCCCTCTGCTGCAGGTTTATTATTACAGTACGGGCCGCGCCGCCTCTCCCCGCGGCCCTGGCCAGCCGCCGGGCTGTGCAGCGCTTTGGCCGCCTTCACGCCTGGCGCACCCCCAAACCGCCTCCTCCGCCTCCTTATTTGTCTGAAAAGCAACCGCACGTCCAAGCGGAGAAGCCCGCTGGGGCGGGAGAGGCCGGGCCGGGGTGTGTGCGCGCCGCGCTCGGGGGGCGGGGCCGGGGGCGGCGCGCCGATCTTCAGGCCCCTTTGTCCCCCAGGCCCGGGCGGGCGCAGTGGGGGCGGCGCAGCGCGCGGGGCGGCCGGGGTGCTGGGGACCTTAGCGCGCGCGCGTTGGCCGCTCGCCGACCGGGCCCCGAGTCGCCGATTCCTGCCGAGTAAGCAGTCTGGCTCCGCCGCGGCAGCACAGTGGCAGCAAGGCTGGGGCGCTGGCGCCGCGCCAGCCCATCAGAATTAGCTCATTGTTCACTAGCACACTAGCAGCAGAGAGAGGGAGAGAGAGGGAGAGAAACTGACTCTTAGAGAAAGAGGCACACACTCTTGGAGAGAGAGAGCGAGGCAGGGAGACCTTCCCCTCCTTCTTTTCACTAGGCTGCACTTCTTGGAAGTGAAGCCGGTTGGGTTTTGTTTCCCTTCCCCCTCCTCCCTCCTCTTCCTCCACCCCTTTTTCCCTCCCCCTCCCCCTCCCCCACCCCCCAGCTGTCTTTCTAGCATGATACCCTTTTTCATCCACATTTGTGTTTCAGGTGTAGAGAGGAGAGAGTGAACAGGGAGCGGGGCTTTTGTCTGTAAGTATATGCCATTCCCATCCCCGGCCGGGAGCGCTGCTTTCTCTTTTGTGTCGATTTCTTGCCGTTGCTCTTTAGCTGGACCCTTCAACCCTGCAGAGTTCATGCTTCTTCCTTCTAAATTTTAAGGAGCTGAAGCGTGTACCTTGGAGAAATTTTGGCATTTTGGTCCTGCTGCTTTCAGGCTGGAATTTAACTTGGGCTTAAAAAAAATGCACAAGTTAAGAGGGAGAATTCTTTTGGAAAGGGGTGGGGTTTTTTCCTTGTTGGTGTGGTTAATTTTTGTTCTTACTGCTCATAAAGCATTGTTAGGAACTGTTTCGTTTCTTTGCATTAGATGCACTTTGGTGCATGCAAGCCCCCCCCCTTTATAAAATTAATTTGTGTCCCTCCATCCTTAGACTTTATTACTCTTTCAAAGCTGCTGTCGCCTCCAAGGGTCTTTTTAGGCATTCGATCTTGCAACACTTTTTTCTGCATTTTCTTATAAAGCAGTTGAACTTTGGGGGAGGGAGGGTTTAAAAATAAACGACTGCCTTTTGCTTGATGATGACGATAATCTGATTTGCATTTATATGTATCTGTAATACCATCATAGGAAAACTCTAAGAGCTTATGATACCCTGTTAGAGAACTTTTAGTTTCTCCATTCATCTTAATTTTTGTCATAACTTGTGTTAACAAAAGAACTGTGTTCTGATGACACAAAGGATGAGAGGAAAATCACTGCAGCATGTACATTAATGTTTATTTGGTTTAGAGAGAAGGGCATAATGGTGTATATTCCTGACTTTCTCCCCCCCCCCCCCCAGTGTGGGTTTTTGTTTTTTTTTTTAAACACGAAAGGTTATGTAATGCAGTGCCATTTCCAAAAATATCCACTCTGAGGCATTACACTACACGGTGGAAGGCTGATTCCTATTCTGCTGTCTTGATTGCAAATATACTGCCAGTAGTATGTCTGGGAACAAAGAGCAGCCAGAAAACAATCTATTTTTATCACTTGATTCTACTTTTAAGTTGCTAAACCTTTTGAACTCCTGCAATTTAAAGATGAACGCAACACTAAGAATAGCCCAGGACTCTGCAAAGCGAGGTACCAGGGATTCCTTTGTCCCCTGTTTAAGCCTATAGACTAATTGGAAAGCTCTTTCAGAAGCCCCACTGGTTACAATAATTTGCATGTAACGTAGCTTAACCACAGAAAATGATTATTTGTCTGTAACCTCTAAACAGGCATTTTTCGTTTGCTGACCTGTGGTGAAGCAATTTGTCTACTGTATTTAAACATATTTTGCAGGTTGGTTGGTCTCCCTGGACTGAAGAGAGGGAGGGTGCAAGGCCAAGACTGTTAATGATTCTCAAAATGGTAAGAACTGGTCCTCAGAGGAAATTCTCAATTGCTTCTCCTCAGTCTTTATTTCATGTAAATATCAACCACCCACCTTCATCCCGCCTCAACCCTTCATTGTTCCTACCCCATCTGACCTTTCAAAGGTTCTATCTCCAGCATGGGGAGCTTTGCAGCCCAACTGTTTAATATGAATTGGATGCAGTGAATTAGGAATTGGGTCTGTTGATTTTCAATCATTTTGAATAGAAAACAAATTCCTTTTTCAGAAGTGAAGATTTATTTAACTTGAACAACAGAACCTGTTCTGTTCTTTAAGAAGAGTGATATGTTGTGACATGTGTGGAAGAGGTGGCAGCAGTAGGGCTCAAACAAAGCAATGGGTCTTCTATTAGAGATAGCCAGAACTTAGCCAAAATGTGGGCGTCTGTGTCCAGCTTATCCAGCAGCTATAGTATCTGCTATCCTTAAAAGCAATATATACATAGAGCATGGACTTTAATATTAATATACTCTGTCTGTTGTATCTCAGATATAATTAGTGTTTTTTGTTGTTGATTTATAACTTTGGTTATGAGAGACATCTCAGTTTTAGAAGACAAGCATGTTATCCTCTAAATGAAAGTGTAATTATTTCTGACAAGCATTATTACCCACAGAAGAGGTAGTTTTGTGTTTGATGACTAATTAAATAAAGAAATAGGTGAAATATACATTAAAAACAGCTCAATAAGTATATTAATCCTCTATAAAAAATTTCCCCAATGGAACTAAAATTGAACTGAAAAAATAATAGAAATGTCATGAAACTTTTCAGTTAAGTACAGCATGCCCTATTGCAGATGTTTATGCTCTTTGAAACACCTCTTTGCCACTTAGAATGTGATTTACAAATTTAGTTTTCAGTTTTTCTTTTAAATGAGGGTGGAATTTAATGAATCAAAATTGAATCTGATATACTTGATGTTTGCTTTGAGAACAATCCAAATATAAGCTCCCAAAGAGAAAAATGAATCAGAAGCAATTAAGTGAGTTCAGTTTGAATTCTGTTAATAAATAAGCTCTTTATTTTGTGTGTATGCCCCACCTATCCTTTCAACAGATGAGTGTCAAAGCACTAAATAACATAGAAGTTGCTTGGCCTTAGATTGAGAACAACCAAATTAAGGAACTTGAGGTAGAAGGGCAGAGATAAACAGAAAATTAATCAGTGGGTTTTGTGCAGATGGTACCTAACTTCATATTAAATTCCCAGTTAGCCATTGTCACAGAGTTCTAGGATGGTAATAAAATAAACTGCTGCAAAGGATTTTTGTTTATTTAATTACCTTTTACTGTGACTGCTCACATCACCTTGTCTTCTAGCTCTTTATCGGGGAGCCTTACCCTCTGTGACATCATAGATAGACCATGGAGATTCATGTCTGTTGTAATATGTTAGGTGACCAATTTGGTTCAACAGCAGTTTGACCACTGACTCTGCCAAAACTAGCCCTATAGATGAAGCTCAAAGAGTAAATATCATATTTCCACAGTAGTGAGTGGAGTGAGCTTTGTGGAAGGCAAGTGTGTGTGCCAAAGCCGAGAATGAAAGTTGGAACGATTTGAATGCAGAAGAGCAAATTTGAATTGTTATTACATGTTGTTAATTTCTTACAGTTGTCATTTATGTATGGTGGCAGAATGAAAAATCACAATTTGTTGTTCTTGGAAGTATTTTTCCTCATGGAAAAATTCTCACAACTTTTTGGTGATCCTTTCATCAAGATGTCAGTCCCTTTTGGCACAAGCCCATTGCCTGAAATGAAACCACCGACAGTTATTGTCTGTGGGTGATTCCAACTAACTTTCTAGCAATTCTCTTATTCCGGGAGGTCTGAGCTCTTCAAAGTCTTTTCACATATTAAGGTAAAAAGAAGTTTTGATTATGTATTTTTTAACTGGTGTTAGAGGTATCTTACACCTCCCTTTCTCCTTTTTGGCAAAATGAGGTTATTTTCTTTCCTTGATTAAAACTGGAAATATTTTGCTGATCTCTGTAAGTGACTTAAAGACTCAGCCCATATACAATACAAACTAGTGCTAGGGAGGCAGTGGACTTAACACCTACCCACCTCTAGAAAATACATAAACATGCCTTTTCTGTTAAGCATATACTTTCACTTACATAATTTAAAGCACTAAAGAGGATCTAATTTCAGTGTATTTGACCTGTTGAGTAAAGGGCTTATTCCAAATACAAATGTATAATCAGCTCATTCCAGTGTAAGAAATTAACTAGGAGACTCCAGAATTCAAAACAGTTATTCATTATTTAGACATTTGACATACCCTAAAATGATAATGTTTTGCAACAATAGTTTGAAGACAGGAAAGCATCCTAGTGTGCCTTTTACACTATCAAAAAAAACAACCACTTTGTTAACTCTGCAAGGCACTATGAGACCCTTTGAGCACAACTCCAGGGGACGCCATTTCCATAGATTACAGTGCATCTGGGGTTGTGCATCTCAGGAGTACTGTAAAAAGTTTTAATTTTGAGTGTGTTTTGTCTTATCGTAGTTTTCCAGAATGTTCTTTTCAATAACTCATTCCCCAGCTTTTTAAGTTTTCTAGTAAGCATACCTTTTTCCAGTCCTTCTTCCCTTTTGCAATTAACAAGATATTGTGAATTTGCAGAGCTCTTCAGTATTTCTTTAATTTGTAGTTGGCTTTTTGTTAAATTTTAATTTCTAAGGTTATATTTTATGCGGGTCCTCGATATTTACTTAGCTGTTTTATTTTAAAGGTACTTGCTTTCAGATATATCAATGAGAAGAAAATACTTCAGAATGAGCAGTCTTATTGAATAGTTTGAAAAAAATTGTTTAATTCACTGTCAAGGTTAAGTCCTGATTGTCAACATGACTACCCTCTGTGCTGTAAATTTGCCTCCAAGTGTGGATGTGCCATGGACTCAACAGTGGCAACAAGCATAGGCTCGTTATGTTTTAACAGAGAGCTAGGAATTGGAACAATTATTAGATTCTCTCTAAGACCAATGCTGAGCTTTTCAAAAAGATGAGTTGACTCCATTGTACTGTTCATAGAGCTCTGCTTTCTGTACCGTCTGTGAAGTGGCATTCATGGGCTTACAAGGAGACTCTTTCAATTAATCTCTTCAGTAACATAAGATTTTCTTGTTTAAAGAAAGAGAGATTGAGGAGGGAGAGGTCCTAATGGTAGCTGTGCCATTGGGTTTTGGATGTAAATGTACAAGTTGCTCAGTAATTCTTGATTGTGGAGATGCTGAAGAGTACCTAGGAGGGTAATTTTATATGGTACTGTCTTCTTTCACCAGGCCTTCTGGCACATTGTGAGGGGAGAATTGGGAATTGTTTGGGGAATTAGGACAGTAGGGATGATCTATCTGGGTTTAGCCCCAGTTCCACTTCCTCTTGAGCTAAATAGATAGTTCAGGCAGGAGAAGGTATTTGAGCAGAAATCTTGGAATCAACAGTTATTTAAAGTATCATTTTATTTTAACCTGATGAGATTCTTAAAAAAAATCTGGCATGTAAATCAGATCTTCATAAATACACTGAAGGAACTCACTTTATTTTAAACCCTAAGATGAATACTTTAAAATAAGAAAGTACACTTCTGAAGTAGGAGTACTTTACTAGACCAAATGAGTAACCTCCAGGTTATGAGTTTACACTTTAAGTGTTCATCTACACTGTACTGAGCAGGAGCCTTGGAGTGAAGTACTGTGGCTTCCTTGCTCTTGTACATATTTTTTTAGTGCTGTTTCTGGCTGGAAAGTCTTTTAAGGCTTTATCTTCACAACCAAAGTGAAATGGAGGGTTGAAATAATTACTTGAATAGTGATGCTTAAAACAAACAAAAAACCTCCTGATTTTTGTCTGATTCACAATGTTACTGGAGTGAGGTAGGAGTGGGAAGACTTGCCTGAATTACCTGAATAATTCCTTTGTTATATAGGAAAAGACTCAGGATAAGGAAATCTTACCAGCAAATCCAGTTTGAATACATCAGAGGGAAATGTTTTGAATGTACTTGGACTGTGTCATCTTGGTTGATCAAGATATATTTAAATATTCTAATTTTAAACCGCTGTATTGCTTTGAACTGGAAAACAGGTGAGCCATAAATCTCAGCCCACGTCTGTAAAAATTATGGTTATTAAAATATCCTTTATTGGGTCTAAATTTATCTAAAATGGGTACTTCTGGACATATTTTGCACCTAGGGACACTTCAAGAATCTTTCATTTCAGTGGTTTAAAAAACAGCGGTGGTCCTGAAATTGATCTGTTAGTGCATGACGAGTATTAGCAGCTCTAATGGTTTGGGATTTAAGCATTAGTATGGCTCTCAACTAAATTCTAATATCAATTCAGTTATTAGTAACAATGACATGGTATTAACCTGGTGTAACATTAGATTGTACTCTCCTGCATTATTTGTTCGTTGGATCACATGCATTTCTTCCGTTGACCAACTAAGTTATAGGCTCCCAGAGGGCTTATAAACTTCATATACAGTGCTTAATAAAGTATTAAATATATGTTAGAAGCACAGTAAATGTTTGGTCTATGCATGCTTATATCTATTAAGCAGGACTTTCTGCATTTTTTTATTGAAGTATAGTCAGTTTACAATGGGTCAATTTCTGGTGTACAGCATAATACTTAAGTCATACATATACATACACATATCCCTTTTCATATTCTTTTTCATTATAGGTTACTACAAGATATTGAATATAGTTCCCTGTGCTATACAGTGTAAACTCATTTATCTATTTTATATATAGTAGTTAGTATCTGCAGATTTCAAACTCAGTTCATCCTTAATGACTTAATCTTGTTTAGTTTTGGTGAAGTAAAAGTAATTTATATCCTCACATTCTTCTAAAAAGCTAGGGAGTTGAAGTGAATGTAATTTTAGTTTCCATGGCAAATTATTTTCCATTATTTATTAACAAGAGAAAAAAATTGAGATTAAACCATAAAGCCACTTGCCAAAAAAGAGTGGCTTGCAACTGCTCACCTTTTTCAGCTTTTAGAGCCAGCTCTGAACAACCTGGTGAGATGCTAGCTCTCTAGGTTTGATCCAGCTGTGGTACTCAAAACTCACAGCAACTTTCCCTGCAGCCCTAAAAATCACCTCCGGATTCCAGGAGGAGCTTTGCTCCCGGTATTGGAACTTTAAAGCCTTTACTTATTTCCAGTGTAATCTGATTCTGTCATATGAAAATCCCAAGAAAACCAAGGTGCCATGTCTGAGGAAACTGAAGAAATGAGAAGAGTTAGCAGAGGGATTAAGCGTCAATCCCTATGTCAACTGAACAAGTTTTTTTTTGGTTTGTTTTTTTTTTTTTTTTGAGCATTTTCTTTGTGCTGAGTTCTCTGCATTATAGAAGGTGCACAGTTAGCCAGTACCTTCAGTGGATTTATATTTTAGTTGTGGCAGGAAGACTAACATGCATGGTGAATTCAAACAATGTCTTGCAATATAATTTAGTGCTAAATTGTAAGATGCAGAAGGGTGGTACTACTAAGGACTGGGGAACCATAGGCAAAAAAAATTTTTAAGGAGGTAGAAATTAAGCTAGACCCAGAGGTGACAAATACATAGCGTGCTTGCCACCACTGACTCCTGCTCCGCCTGTGGCAGATGTCGCTAATCGAGGCCTCGGCACTCATTATTGTTATTCAGCCTGAATATGATTTCAGAATCCTCCCTATATTGTTCCATTAACAGTTGGTTGTCAGCGGCACAAAAATTTGCAACCAGACTGCTCCTTGAGAGCAGGCACTATGCCTTCTTAAGATTTTTAAGGGCTGAGCACCAGTCCTAAATAAATACTGCGTGGATGAAGGTGAAGAATAGGCTCAAGCATGTGCTGTACAACATGAGGAATATCTTCAATATTTTGTAGTAACTGTAAATGGGAAGTAACCTTTACAAATTGTATAAAAATAAATTTTTTTAATTTAAAAAATTAGAAAAGAATATTTGCATAGATTTAGATGAGAGAAAAGCATATTTCAGACAAAAGGAATACAGTAGAAAGGAATGCTTACAGGAGTGAGCACCATGCATTTTTGCTGCAGTAGGGAATGTCCTCCTCCCTGGTCAGGGCCTCTGCTGTCAGACAGACCTAGCAGTCAGGGACTTGAGGTGCTGAGCCCGAGGAAGCCCTGAGCAGGCACCTTAGAGATGGCCTGAGGCTCTCACTCAGGTTCCAGCCTGTCTCTCCTTTGATTGTGCCCAGCAGAAAAGAGTACACACACTCACTCACATATACTTTCTCATGGATCATAAGCTTAATTTGTTGCTGCCTCTCCCTCTCCTTGGGCTGGGGTGGAGTGGCGGAGAGAAGGAAGGTGCCCAGCTGGAAGGAACTGGGAAGGAGGAAGGGAGCACACTTAACCTCCTTCTCAGGAGAAAGTGGCAGCACTTCCCCTGGCAAATGCCAGCGGATTCCTCAGTGTCCCCTTGGCCAGCGCAGGTGTGCTGCGGCGCCAGCTGCGTGAAGGACGCCCCAGGCTTCCCGTCTGCGAGGCTCACTGGGTGGAGCCACGTTGCTCATCAGTTGTAAGCACGGGCACCCAGCTGGGTCTCTCTGTCCTTCCTGATTAGCCAGACCTAGGTATTCAGCGTTCAAGCCAGCACTTACATCATGATAAAATTGTTTACAATTTGAGGCCTACAGGCTGTTACTCATTTAGCCAGTAATCTAGTGACCATCTTCAGGGAATCTCATCACATGATACACATCAGTTGGCGTAAGCCAAGTCGATGAAGGATTTTTCTGGATCTCCTCTGGAGACAGCACAGACTCCTACCTTAGAAGGCATCAGCTGCAAGGTTTTTAGCAGGAAACGATTTCACTAGCTCTTTTAGCCCCTGCAGATCCCCAGGTCCCTCAGTGAGTGACATAGGTAAGCACTGTTCCTTGGATTCTTTATGCCTACTCCCACCTCATATTTTCAAATAATTTTTTTTTTCAACCTCTGTGTTCAGACTTTTGTAAATTTAATTTCTGTGGCTGGGCAGCCATGCCAGGAACTATGTGAACTCATCTTTTCTTTCTCTACTGTAGAATATATTTTCTTAGAGGGACCAGGCCACTTGTTATTCCAAACACACCCCAGGAGTCCCTCCCTCTGTGCCTTTGCTTACTCAGTCCTAGAAAGAATGCTCCTCCTGACAAAATAAAGCTCTTCTTCCAGACGGAATTTAAATGCCAACTCCTCCATGAAACTCACCCCAGAACATCCAGCAGGAAAATCTCATGCTGCTCTGTACTGTCATCACACGGCATCCCACTTGTAGCTGGCTTACTTCTGCATACTTTTCTATCCTCCAAGATTGTAAACTTTGAAACACAAACATTGATTGTGAGTATGTGAGCATCAGCCCTCTCTTTATGGTACCAGTTGAAGTTGTGATGCCTTTTTTTTTCCTTTTCCTCTGTCGGCAGAATAGTGAGTTCAGATGTGGAGAAGTTTCATCATTGAGAGGGAACTCTAGAACAGCTGGTGGAGTTGACTGGCATTCTTTTCCTGCAAAGTGGAAGGAAACTCTAAACTTCTTTGACCTTAGAATAGATTGCACATCCGTAAACCAGTCTGACCACTGCTCCGATACCTATCCAGGAGCTGGCACATCCTTGGTGATCAGTAAATGTCTGTGGAATGAATGAATGAGTCAGAGTTCATGGACGCATGGAGGTGTATTAGTTCTGGGTAGAACGAGGTGGCTCACCTTGAGACTTTGCAGGGTTGTGACAGTTCAGATTCTAAAATGCATAGCCCAAAAAATGAGATCACCACACACAGATGATGAATTTGCCACTAAAAACCCCTCTTACTGGATAAAGAAGGCTCAGGGTCAGGGAGGTAAGAGGGGAGAGTTAAGTGAAATCTAAGCACAATACAAAAACAGCTCCTCAGTTTTGCGCTCCCTTCTTTGACACTTCTGTAGACAGAAGAGGCCCTGAGAGAGTCCAGAAGGCTCGTTTGGTATGATTGGCTGGAAGAGGAATGTCACTTTAGGGTGGAGTCATGATTCCCATCCGGAATGTTGGTGGTGGGTGCTGTTGGGTTCCAGGTTATCAATGTTGTTTTGCATGCGTCCCACTGTTTGTCTCTCGGCAGTCTGACTGAGGCGGTCTTGACAGTACAGCATAAATCTGCTGTGGTTTCCCAAGGTAATGAAATCTTCATAAATAAAATTATTGCCTGTGATTACCTCAGATTGCTTTCCAATCTAAGCTTTGTGCCTGAAAAGTGTTAACGATTATCTAGCTGGAGATAGTTTTAAATTCTTGATTTTACAGTGTGCTTGTTCGGTGTTCATCCTCACTTTCATAGACTAAAGTACAAACATAGCTCGTGTTCAGAAAGGAGAAGGGGAAGATATATAAGAGAATGTGGCTGATGAAAGGAAGGTCTGTTTGTCCTTTAAGCTGAAATTGGGAACCAGAGCCATTGATTGGAAAGAAGGGGAGAATAGTTGCATAGCCATTGCCAGTAAAAATACAAGCCGAAAACATACCAACAAGAGGGAGGTTCATAATGTGCACTGAAGATCTGGTGTGGCTGCCCCATTCTAGCTCTGCTCCCTTCTCCACTCCAGCCCTTACTCAGATCACCATCACACACCCCTGTCCTTTGATTACTGGGGCAGGTAACAGCCTTCCTGTCTGAATTGTGTTTGATACAGTTCCAGCAGGGAAAAGTACTGCAGTCCAGTGGCTGAACAGGGAGAAATCTACAAAAGTTGTTGTGTTTAAAATGGGTCCAGGCCTTTTGAGGTCACTTTTATTGGATGAAGTCAGTGTCGGATATAGAACCTGCTCTTGGACAGGAAAGAGTAGAAATTAGGAGAAGATACTGCATGGTTGGCAGCCAGCATTCACAACTGTCAAGGAAAAACTAGAGTCTGTAGTTAGGTGGATAAAACTTATTGACTAAAATACTTACAAACATGACTCAAGGAAGGGAATGCTATTAAGTACTTTTCCAAGAAGTACTGTTTCGTGCCCTTCATTAAGTCATCATGGTGAAAGTTACCAAAAGGCTTCCTGAGACCATGATTGGAAAAAAGTGCTCTTGTGCACATTGCCTGGCAGTTGCTGCACCTCCGTGTTTCATTGGGCCATGTGGGTTTGGCAGCACATGGATGAACACTTAGCCTAGTGCCTGCTGCATTGTAGGGACTTGGTTAATACTGGCTGGAAGAATGAATACTGGGCAAGAAATGGAACAGCTCTTTGAAACATGCAACATCATGGACTTTCTGTGCTTGTATGGTTAAAAGAATTTGAATTTGAAAAGATGAATTCATTAACTAGCCTTCTCCTCTCCTGAATAGATGTCCCAGGATTTGGTGGCTTAGCTCTAAAAAACTTTTTTGAAAAATAAATGTGTTTTCTTTGCTACTTTGGCACTTCCAGCCCAAACTAATGGGGCATCTTCTTTGATAAGATGTTCATTCTCTAGTATTGAAAGCTACCTACCAAATACTCAATACTTCACAGAAAGTAAATACTTAGTAAATACTTGATTTATTGATTGGATAATCACTTAATATATATACTCAACCAATTCAGTTAATACAGCATCAGAAATTCTGCCCACATCTTCTCTGAGCCCTTCACATCTTTGTAATTTTAATCCTTAATTACCTTGGTTTGACTGTTTCAGAAACCTGGATGCTCTGGACCATAACTGAGGGTCCATTTCACGGTGCCCTGTGGAGACTTGGTTCTAATTGTCTATCATGAAATGCCTCTGGCCCTTGGATATTTTGCTCACTTCTTGATAACAGAATCTTAAATTGTTCTGATCTTGTTATCAAGGTCTGGGAGCCAAGTCTCCACATCTTTTCATTTCATCTTCATTAAGTCTATTCTTTTCCTTTTTTTTTTTTTTTTTTTGTGAGGACTGCTTTTTAAACTTTAATTTTATTATACAGGATTAACTGTCTACACTGTCACAAGCAATTCAATCAGAAATTCAATTAAATTTGGTTTTTTGGCATCATAGAAACAAGTCATCTGATAATTAATGTGAATTTTTACCAAATTGATCAGCTATTCTTACATTGTTTAGACAAAACCAGAGGGCTACCACATCTTTGTGATTGAATGCAGTACTCTACATGTAGTCTAAGGATCCAACGCTACTTTTCTTGTTACTTGCTATTTGTTACTTTCATGATAGTAATAACTAACAAGTGGTTACTTACCCCATCTCCATTTTTCCATTTTTCTGTCTTTAGAACTGACTGCATTTCTACTACATTAATTAAAAGTTTCCAAGAGTGGTCAGGTTAAATTTGTTTTTCTTTCTGAGTTACCATTCTTAATAGTTTCTACACTGCCTCTGGTCTAACAAGTATTTATTTTCTTCCTCTTCAACTAGGATCACTTTATATTTATATGTAGAGTATGGTTTGTTTATCTGCATATCATTGATTAAGATAAGAGTTTAATTCTCCCTTGACTAAACAGTTTGTTTTCCAATGGAAATTTTAAAAAGCAGAGTTACAGTGAACATGATTTCAAATGCATTTGTTGAAAGATATTCTGAATTAAGTTGTCCATTGCTAGGCCACCAGAGAAGTTGTTTGAAAGTTCATTTAGGGGTCATATTCAAACAATTTGGTTTCTCAGCAAATGCCCCTTGTAATTAGGTGCTGTGTTTGCTAGGTATTTGTATTGTGCTGAACATTTCCTTCTAGGGAAAATTGAAAAAAGACAAAACTGTAGTGACCAGTGTTGCTTGGGTTTAATTAGATCCAAAGTCCTAATATAGCCAAGCCAGAGTTGCTGCTATAAGAGCAGTCTTTCTCAGAGAAAAAAATGTGACAATGAGTGTGTATTTGTCCATGAATAACTGAAAAATTGTGCTGAACTCTGGAATTTGACACAACATTGTAAAATGATTATAAATCAATAAAAAAGTTAAAAAAAAAAGAGCAGTCTTTCTCTAAGGGCTGTAGAAACACATGGACACTGGGAGGCACACCCTCTGTGCCCTCAAACAGTGCTGATTTTTTTGGGGGGTAAGTTATTTTGAAGGGCAGCTATTTATCAGAAACACAGGTAGTAGAGCAACAAATACATTTGAGAAAACTGCTCTTGATAGCAGATGTCAGAAATCCATCTAAATTTCATCACAAAGGCGCCAAGTGGAGATGCTCAACACCTACTTGGGGGATTGAGACAGCCCCCAGCTCTCAGGGTCTAAGTGGTGGCACTGCAGGGAAAGGGCAGAGAAGATGAATATTGACAGACTGTGCTCTCTGAGAGGAGAGGCTGGGTTTGCATTCTGTCTTCTCCATTTCTTGGTTATGTGACCTTGAGCAGGCTCCCTGACTGCCCCCCTCAGCATCCTCATCTGTGAAACGGTGAGGAGGGATGACCATGACAGCTAACCCAGATCCAGTGAGTACTGCGCCAGACCCTGTGGCCGTTACTTTACATCTGTTGATGCATTTGATCCTTGTAACAGCGCCCTGAGGATTAAATGAGTACACATGGAAAACATGCTTAAAATCAGCAGTAACAACATTATAACGAACTTCAGGATTCATTTTCACAGAAAACTGTGGGTCTCCAAATGTACATACTCTGCTGGTGGGTGTGGGTTCCAATAGCTCACATATAATGCTCGTAGTTCTCTTCTTTTGGAGAAGTATAGTTTTGCTGATTGGTTTACAATGGAAGAAGGACAGAGGGGGAAAACCCACAAGATGAGGTCAATGTATTCTCTTGTCACAGAGTGCAGTCAGGACTTGGATTGAAGTTCTGAGTTTCCAGTGCTGTCTTTTTCATGTTAAGGAGAATATGTGATCCCTTTCCCAGGGAATTTAGCCTCCTGGTTTGGCATTCCTTTTGAGGTATTCATTGGGTGACTCTCCGTCTTTATCCATTTGGGCAGGTGGCTGCCCGCTCAGGTCTCCTCTGCTTCCCGTGGTACTGCCTGACCAAGCCCTCATCAGGGAGAAGACTGCTGAATTAAACCATGCTCCACCCAGTGGGGCTGAAAATCCAGGGGGTGCACAGGGCACATCCATCCTAATTTAATTGTATTCCTCTTGTACTTTTAGCTTTTTGCCGGTTTTCATAGAGGGCAGGTTATGCGAAGCCTCTTGGTGTCCTCTTTGTGACCTGAGCACTTAGAGCATGTGGATACAGATCTGGCTATATTTTCCCTTTTTTTTTTTAAAGCCAAACTTCTTAGAAGATAATCAACTAGGCTCTGGTTTAAACCAATTTTAATTACATCCTCCCTACAATAGAAATCCACTTTACCTCTATATTTGGTGATCTGTTATGATGCCGTTTGCTGGTGAAGAGACAACAGTCTTTAAATGACCAAGACACAGCAAGACAAGCATTGAACTGTGAAATGACTTTTGCTAAATGCTAAGCGGTTTGCAGCTGCCAGCAGAAGAGGGTGCATTGATGGAAAGAGTGAATAACTTCTTTTGGAATGAGCCCTTGGGGAGAAAATGCACACTTTCTGGAAAGTTCAGTCTTGCACGTGGCAGCAGGAGGAATGCTTCAAAATGTCCACAAACTCCTCAAAAGCAACTAGCTATCTCATCATTCACCCAGACCAAGAAAGCCCCAAATCCTTATGTCTAGATAAGTACTTGTTTCACCAACCTTTGATTGAGGGCTTTAACAAAAGGAATGAGGACTTCTGTCACGTTGAGGTGACAATTTTCATAAAATTTTAATGGCTAGCATGGTAACTTAAGGACAAGAGGAAAGAAAACTTAGCATTCTTGGGGAGTAGAAATCAGAATTTTTATAGTTATTTGAAGGTGAAACTCAGCATACCTAAAATTATTCAAACCAGCTAATAAAAGCAAGTCTCAATGTTTCCTATTAACCTTGGAATGTGCTTGGAAAAAGTCCTGCTAACTCCAGATGTCTGGTATTGGAAAGCACGTCAACAGTATTACTCTCATTTGTGGAAGAGAATACAGTTCAGAAATTCACAAGTGCAGCTTGCTGCACTGGAGACGACACGGTTTTTGCTTTCCTCCCTTCTTTCCCCGCTGTCTCTCTCCCTCCCTCTTTCTTCCCTTCCTTCCTCCCTTTCTTCCTTTCTCTTCCCTCTTTCCCTTCCCTTCCATCCTTACTTCTTCCCTTTCACCTTACAAGTAGGAGAAACATTGCAAGATGTGTTTGTAATTTCTTGGGTACAAATGAAAACCAACTTATATAAGGGAATGAGGTGGTCCAGACTTAGAACTCAGATGTGTTAAGTAAATATTTACTCTGGTTCTACTCCAGGGAGGTAAAAGATTTTATTAACATATTTGTTGAGGTCATGAGGCAAGGAAAAGCTTATGCTGTGCTTAAATGCCTGAGGGGCTTTTTTTTTTTCCTGCTAGTTAACAAAGGACAGTATTTTTTTTTTCTGCTGAAAAGAGCAAATATCTTGTTCTGTGGCCTTTACTTTCTTATTGTTCACCCACAAACGGCTTAATCTCAAACCAGAGTCTTAAAAATCTGCTTTGTTTTTTTCCTTTTGTTTGGAAAATCTCTTCTTAGATATCCCTTATGAGTTTTGTTTCCAAGCTTTATTCTTGTGCTTTTTCTCCCGGTTTACTTAGGGCTGTTATCAGCTGTTTGTCCTTTGTTTTGTCTTCATCTCTGAAAAGAAAAATCGCCCGTTTAAAGTCAAGACTTGAAGTGTTGAACTTAGTTCCTTGAGTCCAGTCCACAATTTGGCTCTGATTACTGTACCAGGCTGACGTCCAGGCCAGGGGAGGGTGCCTTGGCAGAAATCTGAGAATTCCTCGATCAGTAACTCCCTTTTTTGGATTTATGGAGTCTTTAGGTGGATTGTTTTGTGCTAAGCATGTTCCTTTTGGAAAGGAATGAGGCTGGGATGAGAGGAGGAATTTGCGCGCACAAACGTTCGCAGCTGACCTTGGGGTTCACCAGGGTGAGCTCGCCAGCTGCTCCTGCTGCACCCCGCCTTGAACCACACATCGTCCAAACTCCCAAAACTCACGTAATAAACGGTTTTAAAGAGTGGTGACAAAGCTGAGTTGGACAACATTGTTAACCTTCTGTGGCTTGCTCCTGCCTTGATTCCTCGCTCCTCTCCGCCTTTGCTCTTATTCTTAGAAATCAAGTTGTAAAAGACTCAGCAGCCAAACAAGCAGAATATTATATTGTGGAACAGGGTGACTGTAAAAAGCTCTTTGTGCTGACGATTAATTTCACATGTAAACACTTGCATTTTGTTGCCAGCGAGGAGATTTCCTTTTCCTTTCTCTGCCTGGTTGAAATCTAGAAATAAAATTCCACAGCTGTCAGGTTCCCACATAGTCATCAGCGGCCTCTCAAGATGGCTTCACAGGGAGCAGAGTGGATTTGGAGGATTCCACTGTAAAACTCTACACAGCTTGTTTCAAGCATCCCAACTCACAAAGAATTACAAATCCTTTGCCTGCCTGACATGTCATGTTGGGCATTAACGTAACCTGCTGCATAATATTAATAAAATGTGGACATTTTCTGTACCATTAGTAAACATATGCACCGGAAGCAGAGTTAATGCCAATGGGCTTAACCAGTTTGTGAGCTGTGAACCCCAATTGTCTCTTCCATTTCCACAGGTTAAGAACTTACCAGGCCATGGACAAACTGAGAGTGTCAGCAGGTGTAATATAGCAATGGCCTAAAAGTCTACCCTTCCCTTTCCAGCAGGAGGGCATTTATGGTTGAGGGCAATAGGCAGGTGTTTTTTTACTGTTTTCTCTGTGATTATCCAGCTCGTGCGTGCGTGTGTGTGTGTGTGTGTGTGTGTATTTAAATTAGGTCACTGCATGTTTCACTTAGTTTTTAAACCAGAATGTTTGCCAACTTAGGGACCAACTAACACTCATTCTCCTTTCCAGAATGTGCAGAATGAACAATATCTGAATGACCCAGTGTTCTGCATGTTTAGCTTTTTGTCTTCTCGTTGCAATGCATTTCTCCCACTGTGTACTTCATCTCCAGGCAGCATTCACGGGCTTAGGCAGATCTCTAAGACTGGGTCTCTAGAGAGACAGCTCAGTGCATCATCTTTTGGCACCATCTACTCTTTGATGTAATGCTGTTCAGAGAAAATGATCCTGTAACTCATTTATGGTTTCAGTTTACAGTCTGCCCTCTCACGTGACCAGCAACACCTGGGAGCAGACTGGCTTTTGAGGGAGATTCTTATAGCACCACTTCAAAAGGTATCTGCAGAAATGAAGAGCACGTATGTGCACAGAAATTCTCCTTGTATTACAGCACTAGGTTTCACAACCTCCTAGCCAACTAGGCAGAATAGAACACGTATACATGCAGACACATACACACTGTTTAATTGGCAGAGAGATTATGGAATATACTTCTTTGTGCTCAAAGAATTAATTATGCAGGGTGAACACCTGCTGCTCTAGTCTGCTCTCCTAACTGCAAGGGGTGGGCACCTATCCTTGGTAAGTCATGAAAGGGCCATTCCTTAAGCACTTAGAACCCCACCAAAGATAGACAATAATATAATTATGGTCGTTAACAACCAAGCCATGCAACATCTTCAAAGCAGCTTTCTGAGAAGGTACGTTAACAAATGCACTAAGCAGCACATGTCTGTGATATACTTAGGCTCCGAATAAAGCATGACCCTGCCTTTGAGGATCATGCTCATAGAACAGTCTCCCCAAAGAAATATTGATAAAGACAGTAAATGAACAGAGGAAAACACAAATTTAGAAACAGGTAATAGATATAATTCAAACTTTGCATGCAGTTTGCTGAAAGTGATAGGAAGCACGTCAGTTAGATTGATTCTGGATATGGGCTGTACTGTTGGAACATAAATAGCAAGTTTTGACATGAAAAGCTTGAGAAATTAAAAAAAAAAAAAAAGAATCTGAGTGGTAATCTAGTTGGCATTTTGTGGGAGAGACCTTGCAGGAGTGGTCTCTGATTTCCTGCACATTTTGTTTTTCTACTTTGGATACCAAGTGATAATCATTGGCAAGCTAATTGCTTTAAAGACTTAAAAAGTGAAGTTATTTTTCACGATGCATTGTCCTGTGAATAAAACAAGCCTTGAAAAAAGAAAGATTAAAAAGCAAAAACCATGAGCATTTTATTCTCAACTTGTATGCAGTGATAGATAATTGAAACTCAAGTGCCCTACCATCAAATACAAATAGTACATCAAATAGTACATTTTTTCCATAAAACTATATTTAAATATATAGTGGGTTAAAATATACTTGAAAGCAAAAATCTGGCTTTACCTCAGAGTTGCTCATGGATATCTAAATGCATAGCTATCATGATTAGTGTTTTTAAACCAGTGTGATTCTTCATGTCAGTTCTGTTGTTTCTAAACCTAGTCATCAGTGAGATAACTAGCATTATAGAAAAAGGCACAGCAACTGACGTTCAATGAGCGTAAACTTTGACCTTCCCCAGAATTTATGGAAAACCTTTGCATGTTCTCCAATTTAAAACAATAAAATATTTCCTTCCTCTGTATTTTCGCAAACACTCATGCTTTCTTAATTGCTGTGAGTATAACTTGCTTCCCAGATTTGTAACTTTTTAAAGAGCAGTGTCCTCAGGATTTTGAAGATATTTTATACTTTTTAATACTCATGTTCCTGAGTTCATTGGCAAAAAGTCCTTGGCTGTTTTTCTTCAAAAAAGTAAAGTTCTTAGAAAAAAATTGTAATAATAAGTAAAACAATTTCTGAGAGACAAGCTATTTTTCCCTAAAATCAGACTTGGGTGGCTTCAGTATTGATGCTTTGGACCTAGAAGTTAAATGCTGACATAGTGTCATTTTGTTAAAATGGAATATCATACACACACAAAAAGAATACCACAGAAAAGCACAAGAACACAGACATAACATTTACTTGATTTTGCTTTTCATTCTGTCCATGTGCCTACTAAATTTCTACATGTATTTTTATCAATTTTGATTTACAGTGGAACTTTATTTCTTGCTAATATGGGTAATGTTTTAAATTATACTTAAAACATACCCTTAAAAGCAATAATGTAGAGATGTCATTTTACATATATTTATATTAAGTGAATTTACAGTGGATCCCAATTTGGGGTCTCCTAAAATTGCCCAAAGTGGGATTTTGTGTGCTGTGACTTTCTTTTCATCCTTAGAAAAACATTTCTTAGATTGTAGTTTTGTTTTCTTCATCCATTCCTGGTTAAAGGGAATGTCAAGGGTGACTGTCCCAAACAGGCAGATGGTGGAATTCTCCTGGAAAGAGCTGAGCAGAGGAGAGGAAGACCAAGCAAGAGTAAGGAGGTTGGGGTTGGGGGACCCGTGTGGCCCAGAACGCATTTTCTGGCCCAAAGCCAGAAAATAGGTACTGTTCTTGCAGGATGAGCCCTCAAACATTAAAGACTTACTTGTGTGGTGGCTGGGGACCGGTGTAATTTTGAAAGTGGGATGGTAGGCAATTTGCATTCTGGGGTAATTCGAGGGCACTTGGGATTGTGGGAAGAACTGAAATTTAGAACCGGGAAACCTGGCTTGAGTTTGAGGCCTGTCCTACACAGTGTGACTTTGGGCGAGTCGGGTGACCTTTCTGAGTTTCAGTTTCCTCTTCTCTGTAATGATAAGACCTATTCACAGGCTTATCATCAGGATAAAGTTGGTAATATAGGCAAAACGGCTCTGAAAACTGGGGTGTGCCCTGAGCGTTACCAGGACTGAGCACAGATGCTTTCTGTCAGGCTGTCCCCACAGAGCCAGCACAGCCATCCCTGTTTCCCCCTCAGGCCCCACCAAGCGATTGACTCAGACATTGGGAACATGCAGGTAGCCTGGTGATTAGGTGGCCACATCTTGCTTCCCGCAACAGAAAAAGACAGATAAGTCTGTTTGTTAACCTATTAATGAGATGTGATTCTTATTACTACTTATTCAATGTGAAGCTTATTTACAGCATTCAGAGAATCAGATCTGGAGGGAATCTTACCTAATTTCCTCCCCTCCTTTCAAGCAGGGCTGTATCAAATGTAAATTAGCCCTGACAGATGGTCGTTGGATTCGGTTTCTAAATTTCTTAAAGAAGATTTCACAGTTTTCCTCTCTAAATTCTTTTAGTAATTTAACAGTTCTTGGGCCAAGCTCTTCCTTATAGCTGACCTAAATCTGTACTTGTAATTTAAGTCCTTACCCCCACTCCTGTCTTTACAGAGATGGAGAACAGCTGGTCAGCAACCTTCCTATGATAATAACCCTTTTTAGATCGAAAGAATTGGACTCACTCTGTCCACCTCGTCCCTCCCCTGCCCCACCCCCACATTCATGAGCCAGGGATCACCCTGCCCCACCCCTCTCTGTCCCCTGGCTCCTTCCCGGCAATTGGGCAGAGTGTTGTCCATGGACACGTGGATCTGGGGAGAAAGCACATCCTTCTTCCTTTCCTTCTTATGCTTTGTGCATAATCTCGAGCCTTCTCATAAAGGATCAGGATAACCCTTAATAGCGTTCGGTGGTTACTTGGCACATTTATCTCATAAATATGGAGTTTTGTGAGGATACTTATCAAAGGACACTTTGAAAATTAGGCCTCTCCAGTGCCTTAGTTTGCTCAGCCAGTCGAGCTGTGAAGCTGTCACTTTGCATACTGAAGGTAACATTGAGTGATATCTGCTTGATTGGACTTAGTCTTGGAAGACATTGAGCGAAAACTCTCTGGAGTGCAGTGTACATTCAGAAGCACCCTGACAGTCTGAAAGAGCTGAGGGGCTTCCCCAGCACTCAAAAGTTGCAACTGGGAAATAAGTGACCGTTGTGGGGAATTGAGCTCATTAAGCTGATCCCATGTGGTTTCAGGGTGGCTCCTGTTTTTAATCTGAATGTGTGTGCTTTTCTCTCTCTCCAGGTTTATTACCCAGAGCTTTCTGTCTGGGTCAGTCAAGAACCATTTCCAAACAAGGAAATGGAGGGAAGACTTCCTAAGGTAAGTTCTCTAGCTGACATTTTGTTAAGATTTTTTTCAATTTAGAAACAATTTTTTTTTAAAGAGTTTTTCATTTTAATACTCATTATCGTCTACTATAATAATCCCTTAACCTGATACTGTTATGACCTTGGCAATAACATATGCTACAAAAAAGAAAAAGAATATTCTAAAGTCCTGTGACTCTTACAGCTTGTATTATCTTCCTTTCTTAACAAGTCCAAAGTTCAAAGCAAATTTTCATTTAAGAATTATGGAACCAATTTACCAAATGTACATTTTACAGGTTTTTAATTTGCTCCATTCCTAGGCAGATAAACTCAAATATGATGATCAAACTAAAAGATATCTTAAAAGTATAAGATAAGGACAGTTTTGTCTGGTAATAATACCTGAATGTCTGATAAGATTGCCCATGAACCAAAACAGAAAGAACTTAAAAAAAAAAGTACTGTATTTTTTTTCTTCTAACTTTTAGGCCTAAAAATATTTTCTACAGGCTTTCATTGTTCTGATATCTTAAGTGTGACAAATCTCTGCCTGAAGAAAATTTGTAAAATTTACATTTTAGGTTTTAGCAACATTAAAAAAAAAAAAACCAACAAAAACATTTACCAGTCTTTCCTGTAGATACCTTTGGACTTTCTCTGTAAGGGTAAATATCAATTTGACCTTAAGCAGGAGGACTGTACTTTTTACCACTGACTTACTGATTTTGGAATTAATAAAAAAAGAGTCCTTTGAAAATAAAATTTCCATTTAAAAATTGCACAAGTGTAATTGACCAACGGAGAGGACTCCCCAACTATTACTGTCATTTCAATTTTGAGAAACTCTCTTATTTACCCTTAATGGTTTTAGCAATTCCCTGTCTTTTACTGACAGGCAACATTAAAAGAGATTATGCCAACTGGCAGTTTGCACTGAAAGAAAACAATTCTGAATCACCTTTAATCTTTCAGAGAATTCCTGAAGGTCAAGGTCGAAATCATTGGCAGGAAAGTAGGTGAACAAAATGATTTGGGCCCTGCCTAAGCTAGACTTGTTCTGGCCTCATAGAATTGGAGTGGAAGTGAATTAAAATACTGGAAGTCTACTTAAAAGACACCCACACCCCACCACCTCACCACCCACCATACCACCAGCAAGCACAGTGTAGTCTACACATTATTTGCTCGGCCACCTCAGGGCATAACTCCCCTGGGTAGCTGAGGGTATGATGTGATTATGGAAGGGAGAGTATAGTCTTTTCATTAGTTCTTGCACCATTCAGGCATCCAGAGGTCCTCTCTTTGATACTGGTGGCCTCAACCAGAAGGGCAAGACTGGGTAAGTTCTTTAGTGAGGTCGTCAGGGCCTCCCTTTCTTCTTGGAAGGCCAGGCTGGGTCCCCGGGCCTTGCCTGCACTGAGGTAGGCTCCAGGAGACTGGCACAGAGGATCCTGGGATTCAGGTCTTCTGCTATTTTAAGTTCTTTCCTCTCTAAATATATGAAGAATATTTTAAGCATAACGTATTTGTGCTTTTTCTAGCTGTTACCTTCTGGAAAAGCACATCTTTGCATAATCATACGGAAAATAATTTTGACTTACTTGGTCCAAAGCACATTACTGAGTAACCAGAGGTTTCATATACTAACAGTCATCAGCAGAGAGGGCCGTCCAACCAGAGGTAGATCAGCTTAGGGGACATCCAGGAAAACAGTCTGCAGAGCCACTGGCCACATCTCTGCCCCCTCCACCAGCCTTCTTGATTACTCAAGTTCCTCAGTCCTACAGGGACCATTATATGCTGGATGATGGAGGAAGACAGGACAATTTTTGTATGAATTCTTGCAAGGCCTGACATGTGGAGAATAACACATCTTTGTGTCTCCTCTTTAAGATACCTCCTAGCCTTGCTGCAGAAACTTAAAATTCCTTTAAAGGGTAAGGAAAGACTTTTGTTTTAAAATGAGGGACAGGAGGTAAGGACTGAAATCTAGTAAATTCCAGCCTCCAAGGGGAGGATGTACAGAATTTTATCTCCCCAGGAGCTCCCCAGGGCGCCTCCTAGCAGACCTCCCTGCAGGGTTTCCCGCCACTGCCTTGCCATTGTCCTGTTACTTGGATGTCTCCCATACAGCAAGTTAATTAAGGTCAGGCCGGGCAGGGCCGGCTCTTGTCTGTGTTGACTTAAAATCTAGCAGAGTGCTTGATCCAAGGCACTCAGAACATGAATAATGAAGGGAAGACATGTGCAAATATTTGGAGGCCTCAAAAGAGAGAAAAATAATAATAAAAATGGTAAATACAAATCTGAAATACCTCCACATTTTTTTTTTTCCTGGAAGGACTTCTTTTCAAATTACCCAGATCCCACCCAGCTCTTTATTTCATTTTGTTGTGTATTTTTTTTTTATAGAGATAAGAGATTAGTAAGACCGAGATAGGGACTGACTAGTGTTCTGTATACTCACTTAAGAATAAGTCTGAAGTAGGCAGTTTTAAGGCCACCCTTATATGCAAAGAGTATAGTTGTTGAGTGAAACGTTAAGAACTTACGATTTCCCTTTCCAGGCCTATGACAGTTAGCAGTCATTGAATTCTCCTTTGTCCAAAACTTAAGTTTGTCCTGTTCCTTAACCATGATGCTAACTGGTTGACGGGGGAGGAGGAACAAACATTATTTTAAAGACACCCAGATTACAGTGAATTTCTTTTTTTAAATATTGGGATTGCAGGCTAAAATTTCAAGATTGAAATTGTTTTCACAAATAACAGGAACTGCCCAATATGATGCTTTCGGAAATTTATCTAGATCTTTAAATGTGTGTAAGTGATGAATTATATTTTAATTTAATTTTCTGGTTTGGTCCTGTTGGTATTTAATGGCACCAAAGCAACCTCTAAATCACAAAGTAAAACTGGAGCATTAAACTAAATACTGAGTGGATTTTATATACATTCTAGAAATGTATGATCTCAAAGTCCAAGATTTTTAAAAACAAAATTTAGGTGCACCAGATGTTCAATATGGGAAAATCTATACAGTAAATAAGACTTCTTAAAGTTGAATTATCTGTTATATTTGGTTCACTCTGGGGCTACTGAAAACAGTTTTTTGGTTTCAAGTTGTTTGGAAGTTCCTGACTTCTGAATTCTTAAAAATATTCAAATGCAATAATTTGCAGATCACAGATTATCACTTTAACCCAAGTACTTATATCCAGTCAAATTGGCTTATTACCACTATCCTGTTAGAACATGTGGCTGAGCAAAAGGAAAAAAAAAAAAAAAACAACTCAGCAGATCTTTTAAAACCATGAGGGATCATTTTTTTTTTCAAGAATACTCCAGTAATTAATGGTTTGGCTAAAAGAGACTCTTGTCAAATATTCACTGTTTTCATATCTGAGTGGGGTATAAAATCTAGCTGTGATAAGACCTTTGTTTTCTGTCATTGTCCTGTCCGCTTGCTGTTTGGTTGTGACAGAGAGCTTCTCCCCGTGGGTGCTCAGTGGCTTATCAGTCACGTCACGTTTGGATTCTCCTAGTCAGAAACACAAAAACCACACTCATCAAAATTGTGAGGAGGGACTAGAATACCCCGTCAGCCCAAGCTAGCTGAATCTCCCGTTCTCCTGGGCTTCCTCACTATCTCCTCTTTTCTGCAATCACTGCCTGCCTCCCCACTTCCAGCCCACATGATTTCCCTCCCAAACACTCCCCGGCCTTTGGTGCCCACTTCTGATCCTTCCTGTAAGGCTCTCTGGACTGTTTGTCAGTCGATTCTAAAATAAACCATACATATGTTACACTGGTGCAGTTGTGACATGCTTTAAACATTTTTACTATGTATTAGAAGACAGTTATCCCCCTTCCACCACAGCCATTGAACTCTTTAAAAAAAATATGTTAGTACTCCTACGAGCACCTCCCACCCAGCCTCCTGTTGGGCCCTGTCTGATACTAGAAACTGTCTTCAGAAACCTGACTCTGGGGAATGCGGCCTCCTCCATCGTGGGGCCCAGCCTTTGGAGAAGCACTTGATTCTACTAAAGCCAAGACGGCTAGTGTTTAATTACTTCATGCCCCCACAGACCTAATGTTTACATTCAGGTGAACTGTGTTTAATATGTAAACTCTGCAAAACATGGGGAGTTCAAGGATAAAAGGCGGGAGGGAGAAGCAAAAATTTTCCAGTGGTTTTAGAGGCATGACTCAATGTGTCTCTTTTGTGTGTGTGTGTCCGTCTGTCCCTGTGCTTCTCAGGGAAGACTTCCTGTCCCAAAGGAAGTGAACCGCAAGAAGAATGGAGAGACCGAGGCTGCCTCCCTGACTCCACTTGGTGGCAATGAACTCCAGTCCCCAGGAATCAGTTACCTCCACTCTTTTTAATCACCTCCATTTGTATTACATATGGTGTATGGGTATTGATGAGGTCATGGTATCATATATGGGATTTTTTTCTGTGTAAATCATCAAGTATAAGAAGAAACTATGGGACTCTGAGCCTTGCTTTAGAGAATTTACAGTGGACAAATAGGTATCATCAAACCAGTTTTTAATCATTCTGACTCCAGTGAAAACCGCTCAGAATTTCACACTGTGAATCCACGTTTACAACCCTTACAGGTGGGCCTTCAGGCCTGGTTCGCTACAACGTCTTCCACAACTCAAACTCCCACCGCTCTCACACGACCGGTCCACTTCTGCCTTTTCACTCACACAGCTCCCGACTGCTTCTTGCAGAGGCTGAGAGTCCCCATTTTTTTTTTTTTTTCATTTAGATGTAACAAGCCTAGTAGTTTACGTTCATCAATTGTCTGTATATCTCTATATTTTATCCATGTACTCTTTTGATGTATAGAAGTAGTTTGAAACTCATTGTTTCCTTGTGGTAAGTGACCGAGATGCTGCCACAGGACCTGAGACACTGATGAATGGTGCTATTTTGGACTTTCAACATGCTCCTTGGCGAGGTAGCTCTGATGGAGTTATTTTTTATTTTCATGTTCTAAGAAGGTGTTGGTACTCTGTTTCCCTGGATGTTGTTCTCTAGACTGGATTGACTTGTTTTCCTTGTGTCTTCAGTGTGGCTTTCTTCTTCAGCGTTGTAGGTTGAGTGAGCGCCGCCGCAGAGCGCGGGGGAGCCTCGCGCCTCACGGGCTGGCGCTCGTGGACACGCAGTCACTGTAGCGGGAGCAATCACAAAACTGTAATTTCCTTACCAAATCTCTTCCTTTCAGTAGCGTCGCCTGCCTAACTTGGAGAACGAAAAGCAATAATTTGACAGGCGTTTTTAGGTGTCTCTTTTAGTTCTTTTTGTTTGAAAGAGTATTTGGGGAAAAATAGGGCAAACTTTTTTTTCTTTTCTTTTTTTAAATAAATGCCCTCTGAAAAAACTACCGCCAAACAGGCATCTCAGTAGGAACATGAAAATTACATCTTTCCCAAAAATTAGGTTGGAAAAAAAAGTCTTTACAAAATTTAAAAAAAAAAAAAAAAGAAAAGAAAAGGCAGAGCACTCTTTTTCGGCAGTTCTGATAAGCAAGGTGTAGATCTTACATTTTTGTCCTTGCTCCCAATGAAATGGAGAAACAAAAATATAATCAGACAATACCATCTACTCATGGAATGTTGTTGTGTTAGCCAGTCTGAAAGCCCACCTTAATTTTTATATAACTGTCTTTCAGCTCTTCCTTTGACAGGGCAGGCTTTGTTCTGACTGTCCCGCTTCTGTTACACGACGCATGCGCTGCTACACTTCTTCCGTCTCCTCTCGCTCGCCCATTGGCCTGAGTTTCCTGTGCATTTCCCCTCCCTCCGTTAGATTAGGTGTATCCGCAGTGTAAATAGAGCAAGAAAACAGTATTCTGCATCTGTGGCATTTACGTAGAGTTGCAGTTGTGTACTGCTGAATATGCAGGCTTTTGTAACAATGTGATCTTTACTGATGCACTCAAGACAAGTACCCAATGTATTTTAGCTATTTTAGTAGTATTTGTTCAATAAATATGCAAGCTGTATGGTAACTGGCTTGGCTCGTCATTGCAAAGGCCTACTTTGGAATGCTTTCACTGATTCATGTTAATTCATATGCTCTCAGAGCCCCATAAGTAGACCCAAGGGCAAGTATCAAAAGAGATTGAAACAACTCAGCCTTTCGTGCATTTTCCCTTCTGAGGGTTTTATGAGATTAGAGGCTAGGCAGTGTGGCTCATTAGGATGGTATTTGCAGAGCTGCCTTGGATACAAAGGAGAATTTAACCAAGACCCTTTTATTTCTAAACTTTATTTTTCCCTTTCAGCGCAGTCCCACACACCTCAAAACATTCTTTCTTACCCTTTGCCTTAAAGACCTCCTCTTTGGTCTTATTTACCCATGCCAGAAGATACCTGCCCTTGATGCTTCATGGAATATTTGCACTTACACACAAAAGTGTATAAGTGTATAAGACAAAAGGCCTACACTTGTAAATGAATAAAAATTTGAGATAGTGTTTTAAGTCATGAATTCATATGTACCCAGCTACCTGGAATCTAGCAGATGAGAAGATAAGCATCACCAGAACCTTCTAGAGGGCTCTTGTGATGCTGAAACCCAACAATTCCGGGCATTTATGCTTTTCCTGTGTATGAGAAATGCCTGCGGCTCCCTCCTCATACGTAAGGAGAGCGAAACTTCAGCTGGGTTTACACACCAATTGTTAAATTGACAGGCTGGGTTCAGATACTTGGGTTTCACCTGAACAGAGACTAAGGAACAGATCTCTGAGTCAGAGCTAGAGAGAGATAGGAGGGGAGCAGAAGGTAGCTTGCCCCATCTTGGGAGTTCAGACTTTAGAGCAGGGGGGATCAGATGCTCTCTGAGAAATCTTTTGGTTCTTGACACTTGTGTGCCAGGAGGGACTTGCAAATTGGGGAGAAACTTTAGAAATTAGTGCACAGCTCAGATTTTGGTTAAGTTTCTTATTTTCCCTCAATTTTTAATCTTATTAAGAGAAAGGAGCCTTAGGGCAGAACTGCCTACCAGAAAGAAAACATCTCAGCTGCCTACCGGATAAGCAGAATTTGTTCAACCTGAAAGAAAATTTTAAAACAGAGCTACCACTACCTCTTTTGGGCATCCCACCCAGAGGTTCATACTTCTGAAGGTAAGAGAAGTCCTCCCCAGATTTAATTACTTTTCGTTTTATAAACAGTCACCATTTTCCTCACCCAAGAGACTCTCATCACCTCTATGTTGTCACCGCTGTGAGGGGTTCCATGTTGCCTTCTTGCCCTTGGTAAACTAGAAACAGAGAAAGGGGATGAGGCCAGGTGATGGGGGTGGTGGCTTGGGTTGCTTTATGCCCCTCTGGATTAATCTCTTGCCACATAACAAATTACAACCACACTTGGCATCCAGAATGAACAGATCTTTCCTATCTCATAGATGCCATTGGGCAGGAATTCAGGAGCAGTTGCACAGGCTCTCTCACACGTTTGCAGTTAAGAGGCCAGCAGACTGCAGTCGTCCAAAGGCTTGACCAGGGCTGTAGAATCTGCTCCCAGTGTGCCTCGCTCACATGATTGTTGGCAGGAAAACTCAGTTCCCCCAGGCATGGGCCTCTTTACAGGGCTACTTAAGTGTCCTCATGACCTCTGGCTTCCCCCAGGGTGAGTAATTCAAGAGAGCTGGGAGCAAGCCATAATACGTGTGACCTATTCTCAGAAGTCACCATCATCCATCATATTCTATTCATTAGAAGCAAGTCACTAAGTATAGCTCACATTCACAGGGAGGGAATCAAGCTGTACCTCCTGAAGGGAGGATTATCACAGAATTTGTGGACATGTTTTAAAACCAGCACACTGTCTGAAGTTAAAGAAAGCCTCAGGGTAATTGCAGGTCGGGGGCTGGAAGTAAGAACAGCTGATACCAGACTCAGAGCTGCTGCTTTTATTGAAGACGTTTTTACAGTCCTTGGAGCTCCAGAGACTGATGGCAAGTGAGGAGAGCATCCAGGAACTCAAATACTGGGGTTGTGTAGCCTCCATTTACTAATCCAAGTGCTATTAGCCCTGAAAGGAATATTTAGAAAATGTTACTGGAAACTATAAAAAATAGGGAATCTGGAATAAATGATGCCTAAAGTTCCATCCAACTCAGTGGCTTGGGTTTCATGGTGACAACTCCCTTGGTCCCCACCAAGCTTGAAATACTAGGTAATTAACCATGAACTTCACTCTAAACTTGGAGGACCTGCGTGTGAAGGTCAGCCATGGACTTGTTAAGGGTTAATAAACTACTGAAGTGGAGCTGAGAAATTGGAGCACCAGCTAGAGCCAGAGCAGGAGACCTAAACTTTGGCTAAAGACTCTGCTTTGTTTTCTCTCTAGAGGTGAAAATATCACCGTGTTGCCTTTGGGCAGAGATTGCTAACCAACAACCTGGACCAGGTATGACCTGTAGATTTGTTCTGTTTTGCTTGTGATGTGTTTTATAAAAATGTTGATTTAATGGCCAGCATTGACCAATTGAAAGAGTTCACCTGAACATTCAGGTTTTTGGCGTCTCTTGAAAAATGGGAGCTGAGTAGCAGCGCCCATCTCTGGTGAGGCACAGCCCCTCCCTCCACGATCCAGTCCTCACACTGCTGACCTCCTACTCTGTCTGTTCCGTTCATTCACATCACCTGCCTCCCTCTGTTGCCTTGTGAGTTTGCAACTTGAGTCTCCTAGTTTCAGAGGATGGGGATATGCTTATTTGCACCAACAAAGGGCCAGGGAACCATGTAAGATTTTTCTGTTTCATAGCTGGAGCACATGCAATTCTGTGAATGCCAGGAAACAGGGGCTCCTTATTTCTGGTTCCCAAACAGGGGCTGCTGTTGTTCCACCTGCACCTCTGGGTCCTCTTTTCAACTTCTCTGTTACCTTCCCCCTGTGACTGAGATCCCAAAGCTAAAACATCTTGGACTGGGTCAGATTACGCTACATATGGGTCTGACAAATGCATGGTTTTCAAATCAGAGTATGAGTACCTCAGGGTATGTGAAGTCTTTCCAAGGAGTAGATGTTCGTAGATGGTTGTAAGGGAACTCATTTCTAGATCCTCTATGTCTACTGTATCCTTTCCTAATGTTGTTCTGCCGAGGATGAGCCTGTGTTCATAATAGTCCTCTCCCCATATTATATATATATAAAAAAATAGGTCTCATACATTCCAACTCAATATTACACATTCCCCTTAAAATGACACAAAAACCCCAGATGTGGCAAAGAGAAAGGTTCCTTTAATGATTAATCGTAAATCCATAGTATTTTGGGCTTTCTCTTCTTAAATACACATTCAAAGTGATATACTAGAAAACATAGAAATGAGGTGTTTGAACTCATACGGGTTTTCAGAGTTCAGTTAATATTAGTAAGGTGGAGTGATGCAATTAATGACGCTTTTTATTTAATGCTCTGTCCTCATCCTCTTTCTGACTCTTGTCAAAGAATGCCTTGTTCTTAAGAGTCCTGAGAGAGGGAAGCCAAGAGAAAATCAGTAGGAGACATCAAATACCAAAAATGTCTTGGAAAATAATTGCTCACAATTACATGAACAATTATTTTCCACTATTCTCCACACTTATACCTAGAAAAGTTCTTAACTGGGTTGAAAGTAACCTAAAAGCTACAGCCATAGGTTTGCAATGCTGATTATTTTAAATGTAATAAGAATGCCTTCTGAAAATATCCAGTTTTTACAAGATAAAATGGATAAACCTGAAGGATAAAAAACTTTCATATATGAGTTCTTTCAGACTTGATGTGCATTAGTTTATAAAGTTTTCAATACCTGTTGCATCAAACCATAGCACGAAATACTTGTTTCAATTGTAGTCAGTTCTCATCATTTTCTATCTTATAAAATAATGTCTTTTGCATAGTAACAACAAAAAATACTATGTGCTGCTAGACTGATTAGCAGCCTGGAACCTTTCTATTATTAGTGGTGTTTCTGGTTTTTCTAGTAGTTCTCATTCTCCAAAGCCAATAAGCAGCGTTCAGTAGTATCACTCAGTTTTACTAGAGATGCACCATGCCTTTCATCATTTCTTATTGAGAAAGTGTATTGATCATTTTAATTTTATAACATTTAAACATGGAATGCTTAATTATATTAGATCTATATCATTTTAATTCTGATTGGTTTTAGTGATCAGTCTTGCAAGATATGCTTTTAATTCTCATTGAGTTTTTGTAATAATCCTCAGATAGCTAGTTGAACTGAAAAATGCAATCAAAGATTTTTTTCTGATGGAAAGTGTATCTGATTTGGCTAATTGGTTTGACACTGAAGGTTGGCTGTGCCATTAAGGTTTGTGATGGACATGTTCCGTAAGTGAGCTTAATCTGCAACTCCACAGTAATGGTAATAAAGTTAAGGCAAGAAATAAGATCAAAGCGTTTTATCAAAAAGTGTTATTTTGGCAAAAGTGTAATGAAATTAATAATATATCTGTTTTTCCTTTCATTTCTGAAGACACAGGATTTTAAAAGGTGGGTGTAGGTGAAAGTGTTATAGCATAATTAATAAACATTTGATAAACCTTAGCAAAGGTCTTTCTTCTCAGAAATTGAGAAAATGAATTATTCTAATGATGAGAACAAATCTCTCTGCAAGTCAGGTGCTTTTCAATTCGTTCCTTATAAGAAAAACATGGAAGGACCTAATCAAGTTGTCAGGTGAAAGAAGATTTAAAATGTTTTTTGATATCAGACCATTATATGAATTTTGGTATATAACACAGAAGGATTTCAAAGAATTGAATTACATTGCTGTAATAAAACATTTTCAATTCCTGTAGTTTATAGCATAAAACAAGTAAAAGAAATAGAATTGATGACAACCCCTGTCTCATTCTTGTGACAAGTAATATTCATCTACAGATACATTAGGTAATTGAAAAAATCCATCATCTCATTGAGGTTCATTTTCATTATGATTTCAATTTTTGTGCTTAATAATTAGAGTAATATATTCATGTAGTTTTAATCAGTAATGTGTTCTAATAATGCTAATTCAACCACCCAGATTTTTTTTTAATGCTTACAGTTTTATGGTCACAGAAAATAAAAGTTTTAAAATTTAGATACATTTTTATTGAAGATCAATGTGATAGTGATCAATAAAGTCTTTTCAAACAAAAATCACATTAACATAAAAATTTTAGAGGGAACTAAAATAAAAATTTAAGTTCATGGAAAAAAAAGTCAAATTTCTGTAAGTTAAAGAATTGTTTGTTCTTAAAAATGAAATAATGGATTATTAGTGACCATGGTGTTTAGATTGGATTGTGTACATTTACAAAAGGAATACAACTTTTATTTTAAAATGGAAACATTTACAATATGCTCCAAATTATAACCCTGGAACGTATTTAAACTTATGATGAAACACTTTGCTATTAGCTTAAAAATTACATGATAGAAATACTGTATCAAGAGTCTCTTTTTCTTAGAACAAAAATGTTTTAAGATCTGTGAGTTAGACAACCACCAATGTGCTGTGCTTTGAGGAACTCACTTTCGGCCTGAAATACTTCTCATCCAGCCACAATGCCTGAATTCTCCCATTGTTCTTCTGATGGAAGAAGCCTGGAAGTTTTATGGCCATGAACTTAGTGCACCATAGTAGTGAACAAAGCAGTAGTGAATTTTGATGGGGAAGGGAAAGAAAGAGCCAGTCTCCGGGTCGGTGAATGGTCCTCTGAGGCCCTGACTATGCAGGGAAATGGCAGGAGGGAGATCCCAGAGATCAGTCTTCTTGGGCTGCGAATTTGATAAGTCCTGGTAATTCAGTAATGCTTCTTAGAGCCTTTACTTCATTCCCCTACAAGGTCACATCTCTTTAGTTCTATTCCTTGTATTCCAGATTCTTTTAAACACTTCATTCTATCTCAATCCAGTAAATCCAGAAGGGCAGGGTCAGTGGTGGTGGGAGAAGGGCGCCCAGGCCCATGAGAGCAGTGGGATTACACAGCAGGCCCCCAACCCTCGAGAACTGAGACCCCAGCACTCCTGGAGAAAAGCCCCTAAAGCAGCAGGCAGCTCGTGCATCAAGGCACAAAAGGGGGGGTCGTCGTCTCTTGCATGTGTCCATTAGGCTTGCCTCCGAGCATAACTACACAGAAGCAGTACAAAACTGATCCATTCCCTCACACAATGCCCAGTGCCATTAATGCACAGCTTAGCTATTTCACTGAGAGACTCATGTGGCTACGTGAAAGCCTTGTGGAATAGAGAATTTTAAGAATGCATTAATTTGCTGATTCCTTCAAGTTGGGCAGCTTTAATCATTAGTTGGAACCATTCTGAGCCTAATACTTCTATTACTTTCCACCCACCCTTTGGTCCTAGCTGGGTTCTCAGGGTTACAGAGACTAAGTGGGTTATTTCTCCCACACGGCAGCCTTTCCTGTCCTGCTCCCTTTGCCTTTTTCCTTTCCAGGCTGAACTGCCTCAGTTTCTTTAGCCAGTTTCCCTGTGATCTGTTTTCTAGAGCTTTCACCATCTCTTTTACCCTCTTATAAGAATTTTTGCTTGTGGCTGACCCAGCTCCTTATTAAACAGGGTAGCCAAGGTCTGGGAAGGATCGAGGGCAGAGGCTGCCATGAGGGACACACTGCATGGCGTGCTGGCCGTCGCAGTGTCCTGTGGCATGGCTCAGGGTGGCAGTCCCATTACTGTCCCCACAGCAGCTGCAGGGCCCCATGCGCTCTGCTCCTGGACACCTGGGACAGCCCCAGTCCCCAGCCAGGGCTCCACACACCCTTCACTACAGGCCACTCCCAAGATCCCTGAGAAGGAGGGAGACAGTCACATCTTTCCTCGGAGATCATTGGCCTCCTCTTGCTCCCTCCTCTCCCTGGGCTGTTTATGCCAAAGGTGCCAGATACCTGGGAGAGGGGAGCAAGCCAGGGTGCCTCCTCAGGTCTCTTTAGAGGCCCTTTCCCTGTCTCACTCCTTAACATCCCAAAGCTGGTTTCTGAAAAGCAAATGTTCCCTGCAGAGCTGAGGGGCTCAGCTTTCTAGGAGAGCAGGGTGACTGGGATGCTGTAATTTGTCATTAACAGCTAGGATCTGCTTTGTCAGATGTGATAATGCGGGAGCATTTGATGTGAGTGCTTGTGGAGGATAAACTAGCTCAGAGGGACATTTAAAAAGCATGGCAGCAGCTCCTGGGAAGAGTGTGAAAAATAGCTGCTTGCTTACTGTGTGTGTAGAACACTTGAGGGGCCGTCACTTATATCACTTCACATGTGACCCCTCTGCAGCCATGTGAGGTCAGAATCATTAGCTCAGCTGAGGGATAATTAGTTGCCCAGAGTGAAATATCTTGTCTAAGATGGCAGAGCCTTTTCCTTAATCTTTACGTGTCCTACACTCTCATACAAGGCTGTTGAAGATGTAACATGCTGTTCAACATAGAGTTAACCTATTACTCAGCAATTCTACACCTAGGTATACAGCTTGAAAACATGTGCACAGAAAAACAAATGTACATGTCTGCATAATTTATATTAGTCAAAAGATAGAAATGACCTAAATGCCTATCAAGTGATGTATAGCCAAACAAAATGTGATATATCCATACAATGTAATACTATGCAGCAATAAAAGAGAAACAAAGAAGCACTGATAATCTACAACATGGATAAACCTTGAAAATGTTATGCCCAGTAAAAGAAGCCATGTGCAAGAAGTTACATATTGTATGATTTTTGTTTATAATAGATGTCCAGAATAGGCAAATCCATAGAAATAAAAAGTCAATTCATAGTTGCCAGGGGCTGAGGAAGGAACAAATGGAGAATGATAGCTAATGAATATGGGTGGTTACCACGTTCTGGAATTACATGCAATGTGATGGTTACAGAATCTTTTGAATATACTTAAAATGACTGAATTGTACATCTTAAAAGAATGAGTTTTATGATATATTAATTACATCTCAGTTTTTAAAAATTCAACCGTGAAAAACCAAACAATCCAATGAGGAAATGGCAAACAGCATGGAGAAACATTTCAACATAGAGAATATACAGATGGCAAATAAGCACATGAAGATTATTCAACATCATTAGCCATTAGGGAAATGCAAATGCAAACCACAATGAGACACCACGGCACACCTATCAGAATAACTAAAATAGAAAATAGTGCCAACACCAAGTGCTGATGTGGATGAGGAAAAACTGCATCACTCACACATTGTTGGAAGATAAAAAGGTACAGCCCCCCTGGAAAATGGTTTGGCAGGTTCCTAAAAACTAAGCCTGTTACTAATGTACGACCCAGTAATTGCACATCTGGACATTGATCTAAGAGAAATGAAAAGCTATGTTCATGTAAAAGCCTAGGCATGAACGTTTGTGGCAGCTTGATTCATAATAGCCTCAAACTGGAAACAACCCAGGTGTCTTTCAATGGGTTGGTTAAACAAACCGTGTACAGCCATATCATGGAATACTACTTAGCAATAAAAAGAAATAAATTATTGATACTTGCAACAACCTGGATGCATCTCCAGAGAATTACGCTGAGTGAAAAAAAGCCAATCCCAAAAGCTTACATATGTATGATTCTATTTATATAACGTTTTGAAATGACAAGTCTAAAAATATAGAATAGATTAGGGGCTAAAGAGGGGGTGTGGGCAGGACCAAGTGAGTAAAAGCACAACATGAAGGATCTTTACAGTGAAGGAAATGTCCTGCATCTTGACTGTCTCAAAACCAACATTCTGATTGTGATACTGTGCTACAGTTTTACAAGTAAAAGGAATCTCTCTGTATTAGTTCTTACAACTACATGTGAGTCTACAATTATCTCAAAATAGAAAGTTTGATTTAAAAATAGAGGAAGAAAAAAACTTTGAATGGCTGCAAAATATTCAGTTATAGCAAACTTCTTATCTATTAACTTATTTTTCACCCTCTAAGCAGTGCCATGATGAATCTCTATGCCCCTAAAGCTCTATATGTATCCATCATGTTTCCTTTTATATTTTGCCAAACTGCTTTCCCAAAAGCTTGTACCAAGTTACACTCTTAAGAACAGGGTAGTCACCAATGCTCATCCTAGGACATCCTCCCCAGACTTGCAGTGCTCCTGGTTTCTAATCTGCTAATTTTGTAAGTGAAAAATAGTACCTCCTTGCTTATATTGTTTTTTTCTTTTTCTTTCTTTCTTTTCTTTTTTTTTTTTTGTATTAGTGAGGATGAAAATTTTTTAATGTTTAAATCATTTATATCATTTTATGATTAAACTATTCATCAAGGACCAATGGATTCCTCTGCCTCTTCATGCATGAAGCCATGGGCACAGGAAACATTATGAGCTGGTTAAAAATTGATTATAATTTGTTAAAAGTTACAGCAAAAGTAATAGACAAGCTTGGGTGTTAGAGGAGTCCGGAGGTGAAATATAACCAAGAAATGGGGAGCATGAGCAGACATAACCAGAGCACATGATTTAAGCCTGGGGGAAATCAGGAGGTCTTTCTGTACAGACAGCAGGATTACAGCAGAGGCTTCATAAAAAAAAGAGTTTGATGTAGCCTTTCCCAGTAGAGCATGAAGGCAGGTAAATATACAAAATTGAACAAGAATCAAATGGCATAAACATACAAATGCTAGAGAGGTAGCCCAGGGCACAGTTTTAATCCCAGAAACAAGGTCCTATTGTTTCAATAAACACCTACGCTTTGAAACAAATATGGGGTGAGGGTTGTTTGAAGATGTGTGTGACCTCAGATGTAAATCGGGGAGTGGGAAATGTCAGACTAGCGAATGTGGATGCACCTGAATGAAAAATGAAAGCAAACAGTTATTCTCCCTGCTTATCACAGGAACAAAGATGCAGCAGAAGAGGCTTTTGATTGTTTTTCAGGAAAAGGACACACAGTTGGACAAGAAGAAAGAGTGATGTCTATAGACCAACCTTTTCAATCTGTATAAACTACAAGACTAGAGAACCCTCCTGTGACTACACGTGGATAATCACATCTAAATTACACCTACAAGGAAAGAAAAGGGCGCGAATACTGCAGAGTCCATGTGCTGGAGAGAAGTAAAGAAACCTCTCCGCAACTAATCTTCTATCCTCAGCAGGAATCTCCTCTGAAACCTTAGATAAACCTCTGATAAGACCATAGACAGTTTCATCTTGAATACTGACCTTGATAGGAATTTATTTCAGCAAAAGCTAGCTTCATCTATTTTTTGTAATGCTATAATTGCCCAAAAAAATTCTTTTTTTTTTTTTACTCAACTCACTGTTTTCCTATTTCTGATTCTTAGCCGTAAATGCTAGTTTTCTCCCTGGAATCACACAAAATAATGACAGCAACAGTTTATATTTAATGATGCTGGCTATTTGACACTATGTACATTACATGCATTGCTTCCTTTAGTTCCCACAACAATCTTAAAAATTAGATAGTTTTTATTATCCCCGCCTTGCAGGTGAAAAAATGGAAGGCAAAAGAGGTTATGTAACATTCATTCCCAAGTTAGTGTATGGGGGCAGTCAATATTTGAACCCAGACTTTTTTTCTGAAGTTAGGTTCTGCTAAGCTGCCTCACAGGGCTAAGCCTGTGCCCTTGGTGGAGTCCTGTAAGTTCTGGAAGCCTGCTCCTCCATAAGGGTTACAGATATCTGCCACTAAAATATGCCTCTAGAAATTTCTTCAGGAAAAGTATGGTCAGATTACATAAAAGGACAGAAACCTGGCATATCAGATTGTATGAACTGTTTTGTGCCTACTTATTTATAGATGTTTGCTTAATACATGTCTGATGGACATGTGGCAGAACCTGCTTTCATTGTAACTTGGTAGTGACTTTGTGGGAAGGTAACTCATCTCACCCATTTCCTAACTCTTATCCACCAAAACATCTGTCATCCACAAAAACAAACTGAAAATGAACCTCAGTGAATGATCAAACTGACTCAGGACAGTTAGCAACAATTGGTTCTAAAGACAGGTTTCCAGGAGTGAACAGAATATGCCAGCGTTCTGATCAGTGCGGAGAGGAGGGAGGCAATCCAAATCCGATCCTCTCTGCTCAGACTGCAGAGGCTCTTGGCGGGTCCAGAATCTGAGACCTCAACCTCCAGCCTCAGTCATTTTCACACTTGCTGCTGGTCCATCCCGACCTTGGGCAAGCTGATGTGAGTTCACTCAAGGATAGCTTGTCTACATAGAAAAGACTATTCAGGTGCCTGTTTTGTTTTCAAAAATTGATACTCACTTTATTAAAGTTGCCACCTTTTAATAACATCAGTCTTCCTTAGGCTTTAAGTTCAGTTTCCAGATCCTGATATTCCAGTTATGCCTAGCAATTTTAGCTATCACTCTAATGGCCTCTGAACAATACTTGATCACATTTAAAACTAGTTAATTACACACTTTCACATATTTTACATTGCATTTATAAATGTAATATATTTTATTTCCTTTTAGAGTAATTTGATTGCCTGATTAGCAAACTTTCCCAAGTCCTAAGTAACTCATAAATCTAATAAATTAAATTTATAAACATCATGAACTCTGAGTTACGTTGCAATGTTGTATTATCTATTTAGTAAGAATTCCACTGCAAACCACAATTCTGAATTAATTCGATATTTTAAGTTGACATTACAAAGCTATTATTCAAATGCAATTCCCAAACATTACAAGTGCATAAAATAATGAATTTTAAGTTTCCTTGATGCAAAAATAATATCATTGGGTTTTAATTTTCTAAGATATTTCTCTACTCAGTTTTAAATTCTGAGATTGAGAGATGCTTACCTTCTAAGGAGGGCAAGTAGCATTCTAGCTAACTAATGACCAGAGTTTTGGGCCTGGACCATGATGGAATGCAATACACCTTATTTATACCTGATTCCATAACTTCAAGAGGGTATGCTATGTGACCTACATCTTTGGATTCAAAGTCATACACATTATCTATTTCTTCCTGAGTCTACTCACAGAAATCTGTAACTCCCTGTTCATGTGCCAAAGTGAACACATGATTGATGCTTTGTCTCGCAAGATCTGTACATAATCGTCTTCCTGCCCAGACCAAAAGACCTTTGACCATGGCCAAATCCCTGCATTCCTTTTCATCGACTTTCTAATATTATGAACAATAAAATGAGTTTTGGATGTCTCCTCTATGACTTGAAGTCATAGGTGATACAAAAATTCCACAGACAGGGTTGGTTTTTTTTTTAACCTAATCTTTGGTCTTTATCTGGTTAGACTTAGGCTGAGATCATTTCGGTTACTGACTGTGCCATCTCATCCAGTTTCACGTCATTCTTGAATTTGATAAATGTCTCATCCTTAGCTGAGACACTGATGAGGGGGTTGACTGGAACGGAACACTGCATGGCACTTTGGGACGTCTCTCTTCAGTTTCTTTGATCTGTAAGTCAGCTTCCTTCAAAGATGTCACACCTGTCTGCTCATGGGAGTCATCTGGGGAGCTTACCGAAAACTGAGTTTTGGAATTCACTCCATAGCCTAAGGAGCTGTGGCACAGGCATCGTGGACCATTTAAAGAGCTCCCCAGGCTACTCTTAAGCAACTGTTTTGGCACTAGTTGAAGGATTAGCTTTCACCACTACTGCCTCTATTTCCCTGACTTGATTATGAGGACAGAATTTAGACTTTGTCAAGTGCCCTGCTTAAGTCTAGACTCACCAGGTCTACAGCTCCCACATCTATCTACCTGCAGAGTAATCATAGACATAAAGGTAGCCATAGGCTGGCATGACTTTTCCTTGTGACACAGATTGGCTCTAAAAGATGACCTCGTACCTCATCATGTGCTCAGGAAAAATCCCCTGAGATTGATGTTAAATTTACTAGTCTTCAGCATCTACCTTATTCTCCCCTTTATAAAGTTAGGTCCTCACCTCCCTCAGTATCACCCTCCCCAACCAAGTCCTCCAGTTGGTTAGTTTCTCAACAATTATCTGTGATGAATCACTAGCCTTATTGTCAGCTCCCTTTTACCCATGAATGTAGATTTTCCAGGTCTGAAGAAACACACACAAACAAAATAGCTGTGTATTTAAAAAATAAACCCATATCAAAGAGAATTCCAGCATAAAGATTAAAAAAAAAACAGGCCCTCCATTAATGACTCTAGTTGTCTTGGATACTTAAAAACAATAACTTGTCTGGTTTTTATCTTAAATGCACTTTGGCAAAATGACTTTTCTGCACTTATGATTGGTACTAACTTTGTTGCTTTTACGGTTCTCTTTGTGTTTTTATTTTCTGGTATTCCTTAAAGCCTGGCCCTTTCCATCCACTGCCACCTCCCTCCCTGCCCCACCCTGCCACCATCAACTCTCATTACCCTCTTTTTCTAATTATTCTACACATTCAGAATAGAAATACATTTTATCTCATGGAACATAGTCACTAGAACTTGACCTCATGTGTGAATATCCTTTTCTAATCCCCTTTATTTCCTCTCTTTATTTCCAATTCTCTTTATTTCCTCTCACAAAAGACCTTAACGGCCCAATCAGTAAGAGACTTGACTCTACTTTAAACGTGAGCCCAAAACTTTCACATCAAAAACACCTGGCTTCACTTCCCTAGTGTAAGGCGGTTTTAATCCTCAGCAACATTGTTACTTGATTCACAGCCTGGGATGAACAGCATCTTTGCGTTCCATCCTGGAGAAGGTCACTTCCTATCTTAGAATTTGCCAAGAAATTAAGAAGGAGTTGAGATTTTATCCCTAAAACGTGTTCATTTGTATCCTGAATTATACATCATCAGCTCACCTATAAAGGTGAGGGTCCAGATAGGTGGTAAGGGGGTGAGTGGGCAGGAGGTGAGATGGTCCTGGGTCAGGAGAAGGAAGTGGGAGGCTGGGGAGTAAGAGGTGGGAGTCTGGGTGGTACTCTGCAAGGCTGGGTCTGCCTAGAGCTGGGAAGATATTTGCAGCACTCCAAACCTCTTAGAATTCTCTTATCCATTATAACTTATAAACCCAACCACTTGAATTCCTTTCTTCTTTCTTCTCTTCCTTGTGCTTGCAATCTTCGCTTGATACATTGATTCCTGATAAGAGTTCTGTGATTCTGTAGAGAAGAAGGTAATTCTAAGTAAAAATAAATAATACCAAGTTTTTGTGAATTCTTAATTGTTATTATGACATTAAGCAGAGCTTTTTGCAAGGTTTTGGAATTCTAGCCTCGTCATAGCATAAGACATTGTATGCAAAGCAGATTGCCAGTAATGGAAATGAGACTCAGAAAAAAATAATAGCAGTGTTTTTGAACACTATTGAATTAAATTAAAATTTTGAATAAACAGATAATTGGATTTATTATTCTGTAAGAGACGAATCATGGTACTAGACAGAGGATAAAGGTATAATCTGTGGTTTTCACTCCAGGGATATCAGTGGCAGTGTTGTTGACTCAAGTAAATGGAATTATGCTCATTTAAAAAAGTACCTACAGCTCTCTTTAGTTCCCTTCTTCACGTGGTGCGGGCGGGAAGTGACGCACGCGGCCCGGGAGGTGTGGACGCGGAGGCCGACAAAGCCGGAATCGCAGACGCCACGGGGTCTCCGGGACAGTCAGTCACACTGGACCTGAAATCGAAGGAGGAGAAGGATGCTGAGCTGGACAAGAAGATCGAGGCTCATCGGCGGAAGAATGAGACCATCTGGCGCTACCAGGAGATTGAGGAGGACCGTAAAAAAGCTGAACTCGAGGGAGTAGCGGTGACCGCTCCCCGGAAGGGCCACTCGGTGAAGGAGAATGTGGCAGTTGAAGTGGAGAAGAACCTGGGTCCCTCCCGGAGGTCCCTGGGACCCCCCGGCCCCCAGGGGCCAGCAAGGGAGGCCGGACACGCCCACCCCACCCCCACCCCCACCCCACGGCAGGGAGGCAGCCTGGATGAGGAGCTGGGTGCCGTGGCCGGAGGGGTCGGAGCAGGGGGGTCCCCTCATCTGTCTGGAGCTGGAGGCACCTCAACTGCCGACCGCAAATCCAAGGAGTGGGAGGAGCGGCGCAGGCAGAACATTGAGAAGATGAACGAGGAGATAGAGAAGATTGCGACGTGTGAGCGCAATCAGCGGGAAGGTGTGCTGGAGCCCAACCCGGTGCGGAACTTCCTGGACGACCCCCGGCGTCGCAGCGGGCCCTGAGAGGAGCCTGAGCAGGACCACCGGGAAGGCGGCCGGCGGCACGGGCGCAACTGCGGGGGTGGGGGGCCGACTTCTAGCAGGTGCGCTGTGGCCTCGAGCAGGAGCAGCAGGGCCGCAGAGCCAGCCTGGATGACACCGGGGACACGACGCCGTCCATGACGGGCTGGGAGCGGTCAGAGTACCTGCGCTGGAAACAGGAGAGGGAGAAGAATGACCAGGAGCGGCTGCAGAGGCACCGAAAGCCCACTGGCCAGTGGCGGCAGGAGTGGGATGCTGAGAAGACTGATGGCATGTTCAAGGACGGCCCGGCCACTGCCCTCGAACCATCGCACCACTACAACGATCAGGCCTGGGCCCGGCCCCACAAGCGCCCCACTTTCAGGGAGTTCCTGTCCCAGCACAAAGCTGAGGTCAGCTGCAGAAGGAGGAAGAGCAGCCGACCCCAGGTCAAGGCAGCCCCCACACCTACAGTGACCATGATGACCTCTGGGAGACGAAGGAGGCAGCGGCCCTTCCACCTGAGCCCCCACAGCCTGCTACCCCAGAGGAGACCCCCACACAGCTGCCCTAGACCCCGGCCCAGGACCATCGGCCTCCTCAGGACGAGCAGGAGGAGGGCGAAGGGGAGGATGAGGACGAGGAGTGAGAAGATGTGAGTGGGGACGAGGAGGAGGTCGAAGATGAGGAGGCTGACAAGGAGGAAGATGAACCAGCCCCAGACCACCTACCCCAAGAGGCTGAGCCCAGCAGGAGCCCCACCCCGGAGTGTGGTGTCGAAGAGCCCACCAGGCCCGAGGAGCCCCAGCAGCTTCCCCAGGGCTCTGCCACTCCTGCTAGCCCTCTCTCGTCCCCCGGGGGTCACAAGCCCGTGTCCGACTGGGGTGAAGAGATGGAGCTGAATTCTCCCCGGACCGCCCACCCAGGCGATGCCCTCTCTCTGGGTGAGGCCTGGTCTTTTGAAAATGCATGAAGTGGGCTGCTTGTGTATGTGCTCTAGGGGTGCATTGGGGACCCTCATGCTGGGCCCTGGGACACTGTGTGCCCCACGGCCCCTGTGGCTAGGGAGGACGGTCCATGCCCATCTCTAGATACCCTTCCCCAGATCCTGCCCCTGCTCTGAACCATTCAGGGCCCCCTTCCCAATAAAGAGTTCACATCCTCAAAAAAAAAAAAAAGGTATCTACAAAAAACTCAATTAGAACATCACTATTTAGGACTCACTGAATGCATCTCCTTGGTCTCCTGCAGGATTTGATTTTTAGCAACTTTAAGGAAGAAAGGGAGGTTGGTGCTTAACATCCACTGCCTACCCACACACGCGAGCCACACAACTTTGGAACACCTGGAACCACCCGTAAGTCCTGGTTTTAAGTTCAGGGAAATTTTTTTTAAGTCTAGAATTTTTGCATATATTTGCATGTTGACTTTTAAACATATGGAATCATACATACAAAAATAAGTTTGGTAGCATCCTGCTGTTTTGGAGGCCAAATGCAATTCAAAGAATTGTCATGTGTAAAGAATTCTAAATTGATTAGATTCTGGAGTATAGGAGAAAAAAAAACACATACAGTGATACTGGGACTGAAGAAAAGAAGAAAAGATACTTAAAAGCCTTCCTAAATTCACAAATGGAGCCATTTAAAAAGAAATTTACACCATAAACAGTCTAATTAAATCCACTTTAAAAATATTACCTGTAATTCTGTGCCCAATTCAATAATAAAAGAGTGTTTTTTTCTCACTTCGCACCCTGGGAATTCTGGGAGATTTCCTTAAGCTTATTGTCAAGCTGCAGAAACACCTGAAAAGAGTAGAGAGCCGTGGAATCTTGACATCCTAATATCAAAGAAACATTTTTATGTAATTGCTGTCACTTTGTGGAAAAGAAAGTAAATATAAAGCAGTTGATTTCAAGGAGGTTAACGAGTGGGTAGGACCTCTTTCTTGGCTTTCAGTTTCCTCTGAAAGAAGAATGTCTTGTGTTTTGGTCTCTTACCAAATTCCTAGTATTGACCTCCCTTGTTTCCAGAATTCACATAACATCTGTTGCTGTATTTTTCAAAATAGGTTTCCTTCCCTTCTTCCAATTATACAAGCAAACTGTAACTGTAAAATCAAGTTCAAATGTTTAAAGAAGGTGAAAATGTTCCAAAATTCTGTGGGCAAGTGATAACTTCTTTATCTTCCAGATCTTTCCATTTGTGTATATAACCTATTACACATACATCATGATTTATTTTCAAAAGCCAAATTGTTTCAGATGCACTGCATGGAACTTGCTTTTTTTCCTCACTTAACAACATATTGTGAATGTTTTCTATGCCAGTTTATGAATCTCCCTGTTGTTTTGAATCTCTTCTTAGTATTCTGGGTTTTTAACTATATCATAATTTAATCAACTAGTACCATATTGATAAGACTGTTAAGTTGTTTCCAGTGATTCATTACTATAGGTATTTCTACAATGATCATACTTGTATAAATTATCTTTGTGCCCATATGTGGGCATTGCAGTGGGGAAAGGGGGTCAGACTGTTCCTAGAAATGGAATTGTCAGGAGAAATATATATAATGGAATACTACTCAACCAGAAAAAAGAATAAATCTTGCCATTTGTGACAACATGGATGGATCTAGAGGGAATTACACTAAGTGAAATAATAATTACACTAAGAAAAAAATGTTGTAGGATCTCACTTATATGTAGAATCTAAAAATTATAACAAACCAACAAACATAACAAAATAGAAACAGACTCATAGTACAGAGAACAAACTAGTGATTACCAGAGGGGAGGAGGGGAGGGCATTGAGTATAACAGGTGAAGGGGATTAAGAGATACAAACTTCCAGTTATAAAGTGTATAAGTCACAGGGGTGTAATGCATAGCATGGGGAATATAGTCAATAATGTAATAACTTTGGTTGGTTATTACAACCAACTTTGGTTACTAGGCTTATTGTGCTGATCAACTCATAATGTACATAAATGTTGAATCACTATGTTGTACACCTGAAACTAATGTAGTATTATATATCAGCCATAGTTCAATGCAAAAATAAAGAGGAAAAAATTATATTTTAAAACATGAAAGTAACATGAAATTCAAATACCAATGTCCAAAAATAAAGTTTTATTGGAATTTTTTTAAAGGCATTTATCCTGCTATGAGGATACAGATGGTCTCTGATGAACCCTGAATTCCCGGTACTCAAACACAATGTTACAAGATAACAGAAATGAAAAAGATGGATTCTCTGTTAGGGGCATCTGTAGAACCTGCAAATATATTACTTTACATGGTAAAAGGGAATTTGCCAATGTGATTCAGTTAAGGATCTTGAGTGTGCATTGCTGGTATAGTGGTGAGCATAGCTGCCTTCCAGTTAAGGATCTTGAGAGGAGGAGGTTTCTTGGGGTATTTGAGTGGACCTGATGTAATTACAGGGTTCTTGTAAGAGGGGGGCAGGAGGGACAGAGAGGAGGCAGTGATGGCAGAAATGGGGAGAGATTTAAAGATGTTATCCTGCTGTCTTTGAAGATGAAGAAGGGACCACAAGCCAAGGAGTGTGGGTGCCCTCTAGAAGCTGGAAAAGCCAAGGAAATAAATTCTCTAGAACCTACAAAAGGCACGTAGACCTGCCAATAGTCTGATGGTAGCTCAGTGAAAGCCACTTCTGACTTCCAGAATTATAAAATTTTAATTTTGTGTTGTTCAAGCCATTAAGTGTGTGGTAATTTCTTACAACGGCATTGGGATACCGAGGATTAGAGACACTTTAATGGGATCTAGTATTTCTGCTCAACTTGGATCTGTAGAGAGGTTTCTAATGGGCAGAAATGAGGAATGGGATTCCGAGCAGGAGAGCAGTGTGGGCAAAGGCACAGAGGTGAGGATGTACGAGGTATGTCCAATAGTTACTTAAAAGCACGGAAGCCACTAGGGAAGGATAGCCGGGGAGACATACGTAGGAGACAACACCTGACCTTACATCCTCCGTGCGCGTGCGCGTGCGCATGCGCGGGAAGTGCTCCGATGACCTCGGAGAGGAGGCGGAGGCGAGCCTTCTCGAACCAGGCTGAAGAAGAAGAATGCGGGTCTTGTTCGGCTCGGTTTGCATTAGGTGAAGAAGGGCGTGGGAGGGGAACTTTGGCCGAGAGGAATGGGATAGCCAGCAGCAAGAATCCAGCGCTGACAAGAACTGGCCAGGTAAGGAGCCGCTGAGGGGAAAGGAAGCCGGGTCCTGCGGCTAAGGATGCCTCCAGAGGCGCCACAGGAAATTGTGAGGCAGCACCCCTAACATGGAGGCAAGGATTGTGAGCTTCTGCAGGGAAACAAATTCTGAAGGAACTTGACACCAGTAATACATTTGTTATTTGTATTCCTTTGTTCTCTGTTGAATGAGAGTGCAAAGCCTTTTTAGCTGCCCCAGGGGCTGGCCAGTGAGGGAAATGGACAATTCTTGAGGGAGAGAAAAGTAGCCTCAGGCTTTTTGGCAGCTCATGTCCTCAGACCTGTTATTTTGTTTGACAGGCAGAGAGCTGACTTGTGTGGTTTGGAAGCTGGGTGGCATTGTAGGATGGGCGGGACAGCGGAGAAGCCCTGGCAAGCCACGTGATATCGTAGCATGAACCCCGGAACTGGAAATCAGGGGTCTTGAGTTATTGACTCAGCTTTCTAGAAATGAGCTACGCAAACTCGGGCAAATGACCTTATGTCCCTTGTACTCAATTTCCTCACCTACGAAATAGGACGTAAGCTGGGCTATGCTTGGCTATTGTGGGGACTGCAGAGCGGCTATGGGGATGACTCCTGAAGCATTTACACTTTGACTCTATGTCCAGAAGCCCTGGGTTTCCGGGTTGATGAAGATGCTTCCAACATGCAACATGTATAGCCCAAGCCCATCCTCAGCCACTTGTCACCCAGTGACCACGCCTTGTGTTCTTTGGTTGCAAGCAGCAGGTCACTAAGCAGATCTCCCCTCCTATTTGGCCAGTAGCACAAGCTGGGAGTCCAGGGCCAGCACTGACTGATCCCACTGCTAAATTGCCAGATGGGAGGCAGAGGGCACTGTTGGGTGGATGGTGTTCTTAAAGGCATGGATCCTTCCCGAAGACTGAGAGGAAGACAGCAGAATGGGAAGCCACAGAAAGTGGGGAGCACAGCAAAGTATGCTTTGATCATCCATGTAAAAGTGCAACAAAGTAATAAGCAAATATTCTAAAATAAGCAGGCAGCAAAATTTCTAATGTATCATAAGAAAAATAATTGGGCTTCAAAAAAAATTCCCCTGGAAATTTGCATTGAGGACCGCCATTCATCTCCAGATTTCAAGGAATTGACCATATGAGTCATACATTGAGAAAGAATTTTTGAATCAGCCATAGGCTAAGTGTTCTAGCTGTAGGCAGGACTAATGCTGGAAATCAAGATTTCAAGGGTAACCTAGGGTCACCACTCAGAGTTCAGTCTGTGTATTTTCTTGGAAAATGTTAGACTACTAGGCCTCTTCCTGAGACTGGATATGGGGCAGGTGATTCAGTAAGACTTAAAGTTAATTCAAGTTCAGACACTGGCAGTGGGGGCGACTTGACACAGGAACACCTTCCTGGCAGCAAAATGTACAGGAAACACTGCCTTTCTGCCCTGGAAAAGTTAATGGTTTTGTTGCATTGAAGTTGTACTGGCAGATTTAATTGAACAATTTCTTATTGTCCTGTCTAATTTGATGATTTGGTGAATCATGTAGGTCTCCTTCGATGTCATCAATCAAGGAAACTAAAGGAGAACTTGGGGCCATGCCAGGTAAGTTACAGCGTAAGAAGAAGAACCAGAGCGAAGGGAGGTGGCTTCATATTTTATAGAAATAAGTTTTTTTTTTAATACATTGTTGTTGTTATATCTGTGAATTGAAGAAAGAAGCCTGTGCCAACTAAACTTATTTCCTTGTGGCCATTAATTGTTAATTGCTAAAAGACAGATTGCCTTTGGCATGAAAATCCAGAACTTGCTTTCCATTGCCATTAAGAATAACTGCAGGGGCATACCTGATGCTTATGCCAAGAAACTTGTTCTAGAAAGTAGAATTCAGAGAACTCTCGCGGGACTTTGAAGTAGCTGGTGAAGCAAGTAGCGTGTCAACATCCTGGATATTTTGTGTTCAGTCACCATTAAGGAGAAGAATCAAGCTCTGGAAACCTGCCAGAGAAATAAATGTTCAGCGAGGTTGGAGTGCTTTGCTTTGAGTGCATTTGAATGAAGTGATGGATGCCCCGGAGGGGGTTGGGAAGTGGAGTGCAGAAAGCAGATTTGTGTGCAGCACAACTGGTCATCTCTCAGCCACACTCTTCCTGCTGGGCTGAGAGACCCGAGGCTTCCTTCATGTCCTGATTTCAACCCTGCAGGCCTTCCCACCACTCCATCCCCTGACCCCTAATTGAGATCTCTCTTTTAAAATCTTCAAGGAAGTTAGCATTGAGGAGACAGCCTAGGATTTTCAGAAAGACAGGCAGTTAAAAATGATGCCACGCTTTGCAGACAAGAGAGAGGATCAGAATAAAGAGGAGAAAGGCTGTTACCCTGACATTCATGTCACCTGCATCTCCTTCTTTTCCTTTTCTAGACTTTAGGGCCTTGATGTTAATACTTTCTGACATCTGTATTAACCCCTGAATTGTGTCCCTTCTAAATTCATATGTTGTAGCCCTAGCCTCTAGAATCTCAGAATGTGATATTTGGAGATAAGGCCTTTAAAGAGGTGATGATGAATTTGTAAGTGAGTCCTTATAGGACTGGTGTCCTTATAAGAGGAGGGAGAGACACCAGGGGTGTGTGTGCACAGAGGAGGGGCCACGTGAGGACACAGCTGGAAGACAGCCAGCCACAAGCCAAGGAGGGAGGCCTTGGGAGAAACCAGTCCTGCTGACACCTTGATTTCAGGCTTCCAGCCTCCAGACCATGAGAAAATGCATTTTGTTTGTCATGCAGTCTGCAGTATTTTCTTCTGGTGGCCCTAGCAAAGGAAGACAACCCCAGTGTTGGCAACATTGGCAAACAGCTTTGGGGGTAATTTTTCCTTTTAATTCAAACAGTAATGACCATAAACAAAAAACACAGTCAATCGTCTGGAATCCTGTCCTTTGCCACGTGGGGATCTGGTCTCACATTCCTCTCCATCTTCCTACCACCCCTAGTGAGCTTTTGAGAGTTTGCTTAGGAATGTTGTCATGTTCCATTCAGTGACTTGGTCCCCCCTGCACCCCTCAGCCGGCTTTCTTGCTCTGATAGTCCTTGCTTACTTGTCATTCATCTTTTGCCATCTCGTAACTTGCTTCCTCCTTAAGTGCTAACAGCGAACCCTCCCGTATGGACGTGGGTAATTCCTCCAAGTTGCAGAGACTCTGCAGCAGTGTTTAACAAAGGCTTATTGAAGTATTAGGTGGAAGAGGAGGCAATAATAATGCAAAAAGAGAAAATTAAAAGCTGGCTTCTGGATAGGATGTGTCTGTCCTAGCATCTCCTTCTAGAAGCTTCCACAGGCTGCCTGGGTCCTGAGCTCCCTATACCCTGTTCTGAAGGGACCACCTCACCTCTGTTCACAGGACTGAGCCTGTTTTCCTTTAGCCAGAATCGAGGCCTGCATCCTCGTCTCAGTCCCAAGAAAAGGGAAGAGTACTACTAATGGAGGTGGGATCAAGGTGGGGCTTATTTTCTGCCCTGGGTGTTTGGGTGACCCAGGAAAACCACACCCTTTGAGAACATCCCACACCCATTCACAGGGTCTGACTCACCCCCAGCAAGGCAATTCCGTGATTCTGTGCTTCATTCCTCCAAGCCTGGCACACGGTTGTAGAACTAAAGGGAGTAGTATGCAGGAGATGGCTCATTTGATCATTAATTAAAAATTAATTTTAAAACAATCACAAAATGACTGTGGTGTGTGAGAGTAACGAGCAAAAGAATCCAGCCTCAGGTTACTGCTTTTCCAAAGGGTTTCTTCATGGTGGCTGAAAGTTGTAAACAAAAAGAAATCTTTCCCCGTGAAAGAAGAAAGTTTAGGGATAAGGAGGGACATGGCTCGAAAGTGTATGCTTTTCCCATACTCTTCTTTCCCAACTGTGATTTTCTAACACACCTTCTAGAAAGATGGCAACCATCAAAGAGATGTCCCGATGCAGACTGGAAACTGCACCGCACTGTAAAAATAACAACAGCAGCAACCATAATAGTAATAATAATATAGGCACCATCTATTTGGGTCTTATGTGAGAGGCATGGCCTTATTGCTTTTCAAACATAATCTTGATTAGTCTTCATCTCAACCTATTCTGAAGTAGGCAGTATTAACCCCCATTTTCTAGATGAAACTGGATTTAGAAAGTGAAGCAATTTACCCATTAATCTCACCTCTCAGAAAGCATTCTTTTTTCTTTCTTAACCTTTGCTCTTTACTTTTTTCTTCCTAAGCTGATTTCAGGGATATTTTGTCCAAGAGAACGTGACATTGACAATATTTCACTTACTTGGATACTGATATTCCTCTTGGTCAGGGTCATTCATAATGATAGTTTGTTCTTCCCAGGAAAGCCTAATATCCTAAGTTGATTTTGGAAAACTAAAATGATTTTAAGATAAGCTTCTTTTAGGTTGGTAATTAAATTCATGTTGACCAAGATTCAATGAGGGGCTACTAGAAAGGCCACCATGTACACTGTGCATGCGGATACCAAGTTGAACAAGAGACCATCCCCACTTCAAGGATTTTGCATGAGTGTTATAAACTAAAGCCTCCTCTTTAGGGGCAAGTTCTCTGTACATGCTCTGGGCTTGGTACATGCTGTCTGTAGAATGTTTCAGGTAGGATGATTTTAAGCTCATCCCTGATACTCTGAGAATAGGAATCAAATTCAACCACATGATCCATTTGAAATATCATCTGGAAACAATTAAGGACCAGCAGCACTTCCAAATGGCTCACAAGTGATCCTCTTGGCAGTTGGTGGTCAAATATTTGCGGAGAAGAGAAAGCCTCACTCTTTTCTAGCCACAAATGAAAATATATTGATTGTTAAAGCTTGACTCTTCTTTAAATGGTCTTTTGGGAGGGGCCAAGGGGACAGGCTGTCAGGTAACTAGGAAGCACACACCCTGTGGCAGTCACTGGTCTAAGTAATCCCCGACTTACCAGCAAAACATTGAGAAAAGGAATGAGCAGATTGGGCAATGACAAACCATGGGCAGCCAGAGGTTGGAGCTACTAAGATTTCTTGGGTTGGAAAATGATGTCAAGAAATTTCACATTGCACAACAGCATCTTATTTCAAAAGAGAAAAAGAATACTCATCTACCATTCAGAAAAACTAATGATCACTAGTGGATAGTTCTAGTGAGCAATATCTATCTGATGGAAACAATGCTATTATTTACATGGATTCGTTTTTTAATGCTCATATTGTTATGAGATCTGCTTTCCGATGAGGAACACAGACAGTGCGCTCGGGTGGCATCATTTTAGCTCAGAATCCAGTGGGATCATCCCAGTCAGTGAATGTGGCTGTGGCCTAACTCATAGTCCTTAGATGGTTTCATCTTTGTGAGCCCCTTCTCCATTTAAAAGTTAAAATTAAATTTTACAACTGCCTTGGTATAAAGACAAATACAACTCCAGGTTGGATTCATGGATATATACTCATATTTAGTAAAGTCCTTTTTTCATTCTGATTTTGAAAGGGAGTAAAATGAAAATGTTTTTGTAGGCTCCTAAAAGCACAGTGGGCTCTAGGAGAAGTGGGCCCAGTGCCCATCTGAAAATCCTCTTTACCGGACTCTCCTGCAGCCAAGGGCAGCCTTGTGATATCAGCTCAGAGTCTCTTGGAAATTCTGGAAGGGGTGATGCTTCCTTCTTCCTTTTTCTTTCCACCTGGAATTAAGGACAGGAAACTCATCAACACAGCAGCCATCTTGTAACCGTGAGGTGGTACTGTCTTCCTACTGAGGACCGTGGAGCAGAAAATAGAAGGAACCTTGCCTCTGAATGGTATTTTCAGTTGCAGCATTAGCCAAAAGTCTTGTTAGATGAGGGAGGAGAAAAGATAAACCCTACTTGTTGAAGCTAATGGGGATTTGGGTTTTTTGATATGAGCAGCTAACTTCTCTCCTAACTCAGCTGATGCCTCAGGGCCTCAGCACTGTTCTTTGGGTTCCTTACAACTAGGACTTCACACAAATCTGTTCTCAGCATCAGGAAGCGGCCTGAAGATGTGGGGATATATGTAGTAGCTACTGGCACGGAGAGCTCACTAGTTCTCTGAGAATACATACAGAGTGAAGCAGTGTCGCCCTTTCCAGGTGTGACTACTAAGCCACTGGCCCCTAAGGAGCTACGCTCATTGTCATGAACCTGCGGGAGTCTTCCCTGCATCGCGATAACAGGCCCTTGAGAGCAGACTTCCACTGCCGACCCGCAGCTGATTCCTCTACGTTTGCAGCTGCTGAGAGGTCTGAAAGGGAAGGTGCAGTAGGAAAGATAACCGACCCATCTTTTCAGAGCTATTTGGCTGCTGGATTGACCCCTCAGTGGTGGGGTAGAAGGCTCCAGGTCCTGCATGGTTGAAGGACAGAGTCCCCCTGCAGGAGGAGGTCAGTGCACAGACTTGGGATGGGCCCGCTCCTGCCCTTTTGGAACCCCCTGGAGCAGGCAGGCATGGGTCCCTGGATCTGGGGCTGGGCTGGATTCTTCAGCAAGCCTGTAGTAGCAAATGAAAAATCAACTGTGAAATAAAAGCTGTATTAGAAATGTTTCTTGATTGAATTCCTAGGGCAAAAGAGCCAGGATGTTGAACATGTAAAGAGCAGTAGTCTCTGTAAGCTTACTCTGAGAAAGTCAGACGAATTATTTTAGGTAAAGGGCTTTTGGGGAGAACCTACTGTACCTGGGGGCTGGCAACCTAGGTAATCTCTTTAACAATTTTTATTTCTGTTTTTGTCACTTGTTTGTTTATCAAACAAACATTTATTCACCACTGGTGTGTGTCAAACTGAGGGAAACAGACTCCATTCCTGCCTTCTAATGAGCTGGTAGGGCAGATTAGATGAAAACAAAGACAAAATAGGCCAACCAACTGGCGACAGCTGTGATGAAAATGTCATGGAGGAGGGGAGGTAGCCTGAGGTTTTGGAACAGTGGTTTCTAAGCTTGTTTGCATTATTAGACTCACCTGAGGATCTTTTTAAACTCCCAAAGGCCATGCCGTACCTCAGGTAGCCACAGTGTCCGGGGTGGGTCGCAAATACTGGTATATTTTGAAGCTCTCTACAGGATTCCAATGTGCAAACAAGTTTGGGAACCACTGATACAGAGGAGAGGGTTGGCCCTTTTCCTCAAAAAAACATTAAGGGCATTCTGAACTGAGCCCCACAATCATGCTGCTCAAAGTGGAGTCCCTGAGAGCTTGTTAGAAAAGCAGAACCTCGGCGTCCACCCCAGACTTAATGAATCAGGTTCTGCATTTAACGAGCCCCTCAGGTGACGGTAGATACAGCAGAGTTCAAGAAGCACTGCAAAGCAGTCATTCTCAAAATGCCATCCCCAGATCAGCATCGCTGGGAAATGTGTTAGAAATGCAAATTCTCATCTCCACTCCAAGATGTACAGAATCAGAAACTCTGGGGGTGGTTTAACAGACTCACCAGGTGATTCTGAAGCACACTGATGTTTGAGAAACACTGGCTCAAAATCTGCTTTCTACAGATGAGGAGGAGTGGATGTCAAGGGCATGGACTCAGGAAATTCAGACAGACTGTAAGGGAACCAGGAATGACAAGAAGTGGGAGGGAAGATTGGAGAAATACCCCACCCAGGCAGAGAATTGAAGGCCCTCAATACTCTTTCAAAATGTCCCTCAAAAGTAATATGTCTATTATAACAATGCTGCCAGATAAAATTTTTTTCTTTCCTTTTTTTTTTAAATTGAGATATAATCAGTTTACAATGTTGTGTCAATTTCTGGTGTACAGCATAATGTTTCAGTCATACGTATACATACATATATTCTTTTTCCTGTTCTTTTTTATTATAGGTTACTACAAGATACTGAATATAGTTCTTTGTGCTATACAGTAGAAACATGATTTTTATCTATTTTATATATAGTAGTTAGTATCTGCAAATTTCAGGCTCCCAATTTATCCCTTCCCATCCCCTTTCTACCCTATAACTGTAAGTTTGTTTTCTATATCTTTGAGTCTGTTTCTGTTTTGTAGATAAATTCATTTGTGTCTGGTTTTTTTTTGTTTTTTATTTTAGATTCCATGCATGAATGATATCATATGGCATTTTTCTTTCTTTTTCTGGCTTACCTCACTTAGAATGATGATCTCCAGGTCCATCCATGTTGCTATAAATGGCATTATTTTTTTCTTTTTTATGCTGAATAGTATTCCGTGGTATAAATACACTGTAACTTTATCCACTCATCTGTCAATGGACATTTAGGTTGTTTGCATGTCTTGGCTATTGTAAATAGTGCTGATATGAACATAGGGGTGCATGGATCTTTTTGAATTAGAATTCCCTCCAGATACATGCCCAGGAGTAGGATTGCTGTATCATACAGATGAAAGATTTCTGATCCTTCTCTATACGCTTGACTTCAAAGAAATTAAAAAAAACAGACTCACCCTTTTTTCTTTGGGGTTTGGAACCCCAAATGTGTTGTCCATCTACACTATTCAACTTAGTCACTCTTTCCATTCTCTGGATATCTATTTTCAGACATTTGATTCATGCCTAAAGAATAAAGATTTACTGCAATTAGAAATATTCAGAGAAATGTGCTGAGAACTCTTGACAATCTGAAAAAAATATTTTCGACATTATTGGAATTTATAGTCTTGCTAGGTAGCTGTTAGGAAGAGGATAGCATTCCTGTGTTTGTAAAGGCTCTGGAATGAGTGAAGTCAGATTAAATAGATGACATTGTTTCTTAGTCAAGATAAATTGTACTCTACCACTTCTTGATGAAAGGATGCACTTTCTATATGGTTAATTCCGAAAGGAATTATTTCAGGAGGGCTTTGGTCTGAATATAATGTGAATATAATGTGAACATTCATGTGTTTGTGTCTGTGTGTGTGTTAACTAATATTTTCATGTTTCTGAATTGTTTTCTCTGGTAATGGATAATTTTTCCTTTTATCGGGGCACACCTATATTTTCTACAGTAAGCATGTATAACTTGTGCAGTGAATTTTTTTTCTCAAGAAGAAAAATATGTTAAAAAGTAAATGGAATAAAATTCTGCTCCATATAAAGTAAACAAACCCTACAGAGGCCCTGAGCAAGGAGCCACCAGCCCTGGAGAGGGCCTCCCTGCCACCCTGCGTGGCCCCAGGGCTGCCAATTCCATTACAATTGATCCCCTTTTTTACCTACTTTTTATACTGAGATTCTTTGTAAGCTTAAAAAAAAATAGACTTGATTATAAACAATGTTTAAAAACTTCTGACCTGAAGAATAGGTACATGGCTCCCTGAATGATCCTAAAATGGCAGTTTTCTTAACTGCAAAACAGGCAGGACAGGGTAAGCTACTGTGGAATAAAGCCGTGCTGGGTTTTTGAGAAAGGGAAGACCCATTTGCTTTCCTGGTCAGGTGAGGTAGTGATGTGGATGTTCACTTAGGGAAGTTGTGTGACTTTCACTGCATTAGTTATGGTTCTCCAGAGAAATAGAGCTAACAGGAGATACATATATATGTATACACACACACACACCTGTGTATATGTATATTTATGTGCATGTATGTATTTATTATAAGGAATTGGCTCATGTGATCATGGAGGGTAACAAGTCCCCAGATCTGCAGACAACACACTGGAGCCCTAGAAGAGCTGATGGTATAGTTCTAGTACAAAAGCCTTCTGGGCTTGAGACCCAGAAGAGTCGCTGTTTCACTTTGAGTCCAAAGACAGGAAAAATAAATAAATTTTCCAGCTTGAAGGCCGTCAGTCAAGAGGAGTCCTCTTTTATTTAGGGGCATGTCAGACTTTTGTTCCGTTCAGGCCTTCACTTGATTAGACGAGGCCCACCCACAGAAGAGGGCCACCTGCTTCACTTAGTCTATTGATTTAAATATTAACTGTATCCAAAATCACTCTCACAGAAACACTGAGAATAATGTTTGACCAGATATCTCGGAACCCTGTGGCCCAGTCAAACTGACACATGAAATGAACCATCCTATCCACTTAGAAAAATCTGACCTAGGTTAGATTTATTCCCAGATATTTTATTACTTTGGGTGCTATTTTAAAGGGGATTGTTTCTTTACTTTCTTTTTCTGTTGATTCATCGTTAGTGTAAAGAAATGCAACTGATTTTTGAACGTTAATTTTGTAACCTGCTACCTTGCTGAATTCTTCAATCAGCTCTAGTAGCTTTTGTGTGGACCTTTTAGGGTTTTCTATATATAGTAACATGTCGTTAGCATATAATGACACTTTTACCTCTTCTTTTCCAATTTGGATCCCTTTTATTTCTTTCTCTTGCCTGACTGCTGTGGCTAGGACTTCCAGGACTATGTTGAATAGGAGTGGTGATAGTGAGCATCCTTGTCTTGTCCCAGATTTTAGTGGGAAGCTTTTGAGTTTTTCACCATTGAGTACTATGCTGGCTGTAGGTTTGTCATGTATAGCTTTTATTATGTTGAGATATGTTCCCTCTATACCCACTTTGGCGAGAGTTTTTATCATAAGTGGGTGTTGAATTTTATCAAATGCTTTTTCTGCATCGATTGAGATGATTATGTGGTTTTTGTCCTTTCTCTTGTTGATGTGATGTATTACATTGATTGATTTGCATATGTTGAACCAGCCTTGTGTCCCTGGGATGAACCCCACTTGGTCATGATGTATAATCTTTTTTATGTGTTGTTGGATTCTGTTTGCTAAAATTTTGGTGAGGATTTTGGCGTCTGTGTTCATCAGTGATATTGGCCTATAATTCTCTTTTTTTGTAGTGAAAGAATTATACACAGAAAACTATAAACCATTGATGAAGGAAATTAAAGAAGACTTTAAAAAATGGAAAGATATTCCATGCTCTTGAATTGGAAGAATCAATATTATTAAAATGGTCACACGGCTCAAGGCAATCTACAGATTTAATGCAATCCCTATCAAATTACCCAGGACATATTTCACAGAACTAGAACAAATCATAATAAAATTTATATGGAACCATAAAAGACCTAGAATTGCCAAAGCATTACTGAAGAGAAAGAAAGAGGCTGGAGGAATAACTCTCCCAGACTTCAGACAATACTATAGAGCTACAGTCATCAAGACAGCATGGTATTGGTACCAAAACAGACATAGACCAATGCAACAGAATAGAGAGCCCAGAAATAAACCCACAAACTTTTGGTCAACTCATCTTTGACAAAGGAGGCAAGAATATACAATGGAATAAAGACAGTCTCTTCAGCAAATGGTGTTGGGAAAACTGGACAGCAGCATGTAAAACAATGAAGCTAGAACACTCCCTTACACCATATACAAAAATCAACTCAAAATTGATCAAAGACTTATTAAACATAAGACAAGATACAATAAACCTCCTAGAGGAAAACATAGGCAAAACATTATCTGACATACACTTCAAAAATTTTCTCCTAGAAGAAATAAAAGCAAGAATAAACAAATGGGACCTAATGAAACTTACAAGCTTCTGCACAGCAAAGGAAACCAGGAGTAAAACAAAAAGGCAACCTACAGAATGGGAGAAAATTTTTGCAAGTGAAACCGACAAAGGCTTGATCTCCAGAATATATAAGCAGCTCATACGACTCAATAAGAAAAAAATAAACAACCCAATCCAAAAATGGGCAGAAGACCTAAACAAGCAATTCTCCAAGGAAGACATACAAATGATCAAAAAGCACATGAAAAAATGCTCCATATCACTAATTATCAGAGAAATGCAAATCAAAACTACAATGAGGTATCACCTCACACCAGTCAGAATGGCCGTCATTCAAAAATCCACAAATGACAAATGCTGGAGAGGCTGTGGAGAAAGGGGAACCCTCCTACACTGCTGATGGGAATGCAGTTTGGTGCAGCCACTATGGAAAACAGTGTGGAGATTCCTCAAAAGACTAGGAATAGACTTACCATATGACCCAGGAATCCCACTCCTGGGCTTGTATCCAGAAGGAAATCTACTTCAGGATGACACCTGCACCCCAATGTTCATAGCAGCACTATTTACAATAGCCAAAACATGGAAACAGCCTAAATGTCCATTAACAGGTGACTGGATAAAGAAGATGTGGTATATTTATACAATGGAATACTATTCAGCCATAAAAACCGACAACATAATGCCAGTTGCAGCAACATGGATGCTCCTGGAGAATGTCATTCTAAGTGAAGTAAGCCAGAAAGAGAAAGAAAAATACCATATGAGATCGCTCATATGTGGAATCTAAAAAACAAAAACAAAAACAAACAAACAAACAAAAACAAAGCGTAAATACAGGACAGAAATAGACTCACAGACAGAGAATACAGACTTGTGGTTACCAGGGGGGTGGAGGGTGGGAAGGGATAGCCTGGGATTTCAAAATTGTAGAATAGATAAACAAGATTACACTGTATAGCACAGGGAAATATACACAAAATGTTATGATAACTCACAGAGAAAAAAATGTGACAATGAGTGTGTATATGCCCATGAATGACTGAAAAATTGTGCTGAACACTGGAATTTGACACAACATTGTAAAATGATTATAAATCAATAAAAAATGTTAAAAAAAAAATCTGACCTAGATGGAGGTCAGACCACATCTATAGAACTGAGCTTTTCCTGGGTTACTTACTTTTTGCTCCCAACAACTTGCCTTCCAGGTTGTTCACCTGAGCCCATCCTGACTGCTCAGTTAACAGAGTCTGAGGGGCTTGAGGCCAACCTGAAGACACTTCCCTGGAGAATCATCACCCTGTACTGTCAGCTGGGGCTCCAGTATCTGGCATCATCAGAAAGGTACCTGTGAAATGAGAATACCCACAGCCCTCTTAAGATTTTGTGAATCTTAAATTAGCCCAAATCATCAAAAACTATACCAATGGCAATTTCTACTATTAATTTTTAGTAGCTAAAACTAAAAGCCTATGAAAAAATCATCGACTTATCACTATTTTTACATTAATAATGACTATTTGGAACTGTAAACTCCCTAGGCGGGCAGAAACCAGACCACAGTTGTAAAGTAGCTAGGCAGGCGTCGTCCACAGACGTGTGCTTAGTACAAATTTAGCTGATGACAAAAGAATAGTTTTTAATCTTTTCCAATTGGCTTAAAATACCCTTGCACACTAAGTATATCTTCCAGAAATAGGGTTGCCAGATAAAATTCAGGATGCCCAGTTAAATCTGAATTGCAGATAAATAATGAATATTTTTTAGTATAAGTATGCTCCATGCAAATCATTAGTTGTTTGTCTGAAATTCAAATTTAACTAGGCATTCTGTATTTTTATTTGTTAAATTTGGCAACCTAGCCAGAAAGAGAGTTGGCAAAATTTTATGTTCAAATTGAACATTAACACTTTAAGTGATGAATATTTAAAATACACCATGTGAAAAATATTATAATGGTTCATACAACTGTTTGGCATTTACAAATGATTACTTAAAAAGCTAATGGACTTAAGTATATGTTTTGGCCTTATTAGTTTCATTAGTAAGATGAGGATAATAATATTTAATATACAAGACTGTTCCAAAGTTTACCTGAGATTGTTTGTGAGAAAGTTCTTTGTAAATAGACCCCAGAGAAGAGTCTCAGGGAAGCATGAACTTTGCTGTCTTTGAATGAGTCCCATTGCTGCCATTTATTGCTGTTGTGACCTGGGAAAAGCTACTCAACCTCTCTGTGCCTCATTTTCTCCTCCATAATGAGGATAATAATAAAACTGAACCCATAGGATTTTTATGAGATGCAGAAGAGAAAATGCATATGTAGTGCTTAGTGCATAATAAAGCACTTCATATAAATGTTAGATTGTATTAAAAACCTAGAAAGGGTCCCTTCCTAGAAAGTCACTTACATATGATAGTAGGACATTATGGATTTAACTTCAAGTATAAACTCCTGTGTGAGGGTTCCTTAAAATAGGGCATGTTTTGCTCCTGCACCATCAAGTGCTCATGCAGTGTTGTTGATGAACTCAGCTGAATACCGCAGGTGAGGCTCTTTCTGCTGTCCTCTTCCTGAATACTAAGGATAGTGACTCTCTTCCTACTCTGAGCATGTCGTTACCGGCTTTCATGCAAGTGCAGCAAGCCCCCCAAGGTTTAAATCAGTTCAGGTCATTCTTGTTTTAACTTCGTAAAGACCATTACCAACATCGGGAAAAATACAGCAACTTTTAAAATTACTGCTTTCACCTTAGAAATCAGCCTGGTGGGGCAATAACGGTGGAGATGCAGCCATGCTCCTTCCTATGGAGCCTTGGTGTGCTCCTTCAGCAGAAAGAAGCTTCAAGAAATCATTAAGCATGAGAGGTTCACCTGTTAGGTCAGATCTCAGACCAACAGGCTGAGCTTAGTGAGGCCCTGGGGACCGTAATGGGCTTGTCTGTCTCCCAAGGGGGTTGAAAGTTCAGGTTTAAGATCAAAGATTACAAGGTGAAAGGTCACTCATCTTTTTTTTGGTAAATCAGAGCAGCCTTGCTTCTATTATGTTGGAAGGTTTTAGGTCCCTCATGGGTGATGAGTATTTACACTAAACTCATGACCAATGAATATATGCTCTCAAATGTTCCCCCTGGAATTATTCAGGTTTTCTGGTGCTTCATGAAAGAGGAGGGATGATTGGATCCCAGTCCTCCTATTTTTCTCCCAAGGTTCGAGTTTATTTCATTAACGAGGTGATCAGCAGTCATTTGTTCCAGTAATTATATTGTGTCTTGTTAACCCTCCTATCTAAAATCCCACATTTTAAAAAGTAAATATTACTACTACAGCACAGAGGCATGCTTTATCGGATGAATTGCCAAATTTTTTTAGTGGAGCTCTTAAAAAAAAAAAAAAGAAAAAAGATGAAATTGATAAAGTTAAGACAAAAAAGGGAGTTGGGCTCTGTGACTCCTTCTTTCCGGCCAGCTCTGCCTGCTGGCACTGAGCCTCCTCTCACCCCCCTCATCCCCGCCCACTCACATTTCTCTGAGCAGCTGGGCCAGGATTTCATACAGGAAAGGCTTTATGCCACATGGCTCTTTCAGACGTCACATCTAAATCATCTTCATTAGCCTTGAAAACTTGGATCCCTAGCGGGGTTCCTGGCACCCCAAACAGCGGAAGCCCTGTGTGTGAGCTCGAGGCACGAAGCCACGGAGACAACGGCACCCTCTGGGTGAAATGCATTTTCAACCACTCGTGTGCCACTGAGCTGCTGCTTCTCTAATCCTTTTGCTGAAAGGAGACTTCAAAATATTTGGGGCATATGAGATTTACCACGCATGTTACACAGAGGGAATCATGGATCCTTGAGAAGCTTTCCTGTGCTTAAGGAGACACGCGGTGGTCCTGTTTTCTAACGGGAGTATTAGAACCCTTGGCTGTATTTGCTGAAGTAAATGGGGCAGAAGATCTAAAAATCAGAATTACAGATGAAAGCACACCTGTCAGGAGTCACTAGACCAGTGGTCTTTCTTTGCTTTAGGATCAGCGAAGAAGTTAGTCCTCTCCAGTCTTTTCCCAGTTCTCTCTTGATTTTTCTAGTCCCTCTTCAGTGTTTTCTGCTGAGAAAGATTCTTTTTCCACTCCTGAATTATTTGTCCATCCACAGGGAGAAACAGCAAGATACCAGCGTCCTCCATGCTGCTGGGAAACTTACTAGTTGAAAATCTCACATGGTTCCCAAACATAAATGTGGCTAATTTGAGCAGATTCTATAGTCCCTGAGAGGCACCCTCTAACCCTAGAATCAGCTGTCCTCTCCTCACTCAGCGCTAACTCTACTTTTACCCTAAATGTGTTCCTTCTTCAGAATAATTGTAGCAATAATAATACTGATAAGGACAACAACTGACACTGAGCCAGGGCTTCTTAAGTGCTGGGGGACTTGTTAACTCATTTAAATATCCACAGAGCTTCCTATAAACTCTTTCTGGGAGTTTTGAGAGCTTTCCTGAGGATAACAATTTTTTCAAATTTAAGATGAAACCGGATTTTATTATTAGAAATAATGCTTAGAATTATGGGATGGAAAAAATCAGGAAAGACAAACAACCAAGACAGAAGAAAGTGTTGAAAACACCCTCCATCTCTTGCTCCCCTGGCTTCATCAGCAAAGGTCCCAGGGGAAGCAGTGCTCCTCCAGGGCCAAGGTCATGAGGAGGCGCCCCGCCCTCCCATGCTGTGGGTGTCCAGGGGTACCAGTTAGCTCTCTGCTTCCCACGCTTGCTCACTGAAACCGGAAATCCTAGCCCTTGGGCTTAATCCTTCATCCCTGCACTCATCCTGCCCCACAAATACCTGGAAAAGTTAGGGAGGGAGGCGGAATGCCAGATATCTGTACAGGAGGGGTTCAGGTATAGCGGCTGCTATGTGTCTGTGATGTGCTGTTGGGGGCTTGTCTGGAAGCTGCATTTGCACAAGGGCAGACTAAGTTTACTCAGAGACAATATTTAAGAAATGGACATAACTGATGTTGGAAACTGACAGAGACTGGGGAGTGGGGGGACAGAAATCCTCCTATGATAACCCTTGACCCCACCAAGGAGAGCATCTTGATAGCAGCCTGTGCCCCGTGAGCCAAGAGAGAAGGGACAGCCGGGGTAGGGGGCAGGAAGGGGCAGCCAGGGTGGAGAAAGGGGCCTGAGACAAAGGCTCTTATGTCATCTGCCTGCCGGGGGCTGGTTCCCCCAGGACCCAAGCAGTGTAAACTCAGCTTGCTTTCTTTGTCCTTATTGAATTAGAAGGAAGTCAAGGAAGCCTGTATGATTGTAAGTCAGGGAAATGCGAGTGGCTATTAAAAGCTTGCAACATCCAACTTTCCCACTGGAACTGAGCCAGGCCGGGGCAGATGTGTCAACCGTCTGCTTTTGGCTGCCTTGCTCACTCACGCCAGGAAGTAGGGGGGAGCAGGAAGGGGGGTTCAGAAATATGAAAATGTTGTCCATAATGTTGCATTCAGGCCTGGGGTGGGAGACCTACAGGTCAGTGGAGCCCCACTCACTGCGGAGAGCAATCTCTGCACAAACAAGAGCCAAGACAGAACAAACAGCTCTCTGCACAGGAATGAGAGAGGAAGGAGGGAACTTGGTGAAAGTCAGGGCTGTCTAGAGGCAGAACAAATAACCACAGGCTGGAAAAGTACAGTGGAGGAGAAGTGTGGGCTAGGCAGATTCCTCACAGGGCCCAGGGCGATTTCCCTTGGCATCCTATCGGTTCTGTTGCCGTTGCCTCTTTGAATTTGACCATCTCATGCTCTGAGTGAGCACATTCTCTGTGTTTTCACAAACTTGTAGTGGGGAGAGCCTTCTGAGGCTCACAGGAGGCCCAGAAAACATAAAGGAAAAGGTTGACAGATTGGAATAATTAAGAAGTCAAAACTTCTGCTTGGCAAAATCAGCTCACATGAATAAACGTAAAAGTCAAATAAAGACTGTGGGAAAATATTTGCACTACATAGAAAAGACAAAGAGTTAGCATCCATCATAGCTAAAATGCTCCTACAAAATAGTATAAAAAGATGAAAAGGGAAAAATGGGCAAATGATCAGAAGAAGCATTTTAGAGAAGAAATTACATATGGTCAGTAACATTTGAAAAATGCTCAAACTCACGAACAGTTACAGTAATTCAAATTAAAACCACAGTTTTTTTTTTGTTTGTTTTTGGTTAAGTTGGCCAAAATTGATTAAGATTTTCTTGACATATAGGATAAGAAGATAAAGCCCTTTATATTTTGTTAATGGATGTGAACTTTTTGAAAGACAATTTGGTAAAATTGATCAATTTTAAAATAAACACATATTTCGACCAAGCAGTCCCACATAACAAGATTCTGTTTTCAGAAAAGCTATGAGTCTAGAGGGCAAGGGGTGTGTGTGTGTGTGTGTGTCTGCATACACACTGTAACAGCAAGAAACAGAGACAAACACCATCAATAGGGAAATGGACAAATAAATCATAGAAAATTCATGCCAAGGAGTATTACCAGACCACCAAAAAGATGAGGTGAATCTGAATGTACTGACATAGTAATATGTTAAAGAAGAAAAAGACTCAGAAATGTATACATATTTGCATACACATATAAAACATGTGTAGTGTATATGTGCATTTGTAGAGACATATAGTATACTCCATTTTTATGAAAATGAAAGAAAATGTTTTATCTATGTATGTACGGTAAAAAAAAAGGATATACATAGAAAACATACACATACACACACATTTCCAAACTAATAAAAGTGGTTAAATGTAAGGGGATGAAGCAATTAACTAACAGAAAATTGGTTTTGATTTGTCGTATTTCTGTGTCACTTGAATCCGTTGCTAGTGTCTCTATTACTCTCATTAGTTAAAAATCACAGTGAAGAGATGTAAACAGAGACATGCATGCATTGCTTCCAATTGCTTCCATGACTGTAGCATAAACATGTGGTATACAGAACAGAACCCTTTCCTGCTCCTTCAAGATTACTGACTGGCAGTAATGGGTCATTTTGGAGACAGCTCTAAACTGAGAACAAAAGAAATCGGACACCCAGCCCCTGGGGATGTTAAGAGGAGGCACTTCAGCAGAAGCTATGAAGCAGCATTCACCACACTCCCGCCTCAGTGTCTGTAAAACAACAAAAAGTCACCTTCTTTAGAATTCCCACCTCATGAGAGTCCTTGTGAGGATTCAACGAGGTAATGCAGAGAGTGTTTGAAAAATGGCTGGCACCCAGTAGGCGATAAGTAGATTTTATTATTGCTGAAGCAGTAAGTATCTCTTTCCATCTCACCTCCCAGCATGGAAAGAGGTGTCCTTCAACTCACATCTGCTTTCCCAAGGGCTGAGGGCTTCAAAGACTTCCCTAGTGAAACGTGGGCAGATGACAGAAAAGGAAGCCACATCTCCTTCCTCCTGGATGGTTGTAGGTGGTGTTCCTGGAGTGTGGGACAGGGCTTTAGGGAGAGGCAGAGAAGGGTAGAGGATGGCAAAAAGGCAAGGATCATTCCCTTGGTTTCTCATGAGATCAAATCAAGGGTGAATCAAGAGATTTCTAGGTTTCTTAAACCTGGACCAACTGCAGGAGAAGGGATATTTTGTAGGATTTCGAATTGAAGTAACACATAGTTGCGTAGGAAGGTACCAGATGAGGTGGGGAAATTGGCCCTGTTAAGTGGGGTCCCCAGCATTGGGAGGACCAGCTGGACCCCTTATTGTCCATGATGGAGCCGGCCAGGGCCTCTCACGGACGCAGAGCCTGGTAAGAGTTGACAGGAGCTGCTGGACGCCCTACTTCAGGAGTTATTATTCCAGATTCCCCTTCTTCCCCAGCTTTGCCCCAACAGGTTAAAACTAGGTGGCAGGGAATAGGGAGAGAACCTTGAAATGAGAGGTATTCTGGGGTTGAAATTATAAAGTAGAATTTTTATAACTGAATCGGACTGGAGAGTCTGGCTATACAAGACTAAGTTTGAACCGGAATGAGAAAAAGATAACGACTCTGTTCCAGGCTGACTTGGCGGTGTGTCTCTTCATGGTAGGAGGAGGGCTTGCAGAAAAAAAGGGTCCATCGTTTGGGCCGAGAAAGGTACATGTAGTTGCTGGAACAAGGCAGGCAATATGCTCACATGCGTTTTTCTTCTTCCCACCTGCCACACTCTCGAGTCCCTCTTTTTGCTCCTGAGGAGACATTTCCCTCCCCCTTTCATGGAGTCATATTAATTGAAGGGATCCAGGACAAAGGAGTCAGCTTACCTTTAAGGTAAAGAGAATCAGGAGGGGCTTTGTTATTGTTACTGGTTTGTTTTTAAATACCATACTTTAAAGGCAATATACTACTGGAAAGAGCACTGAACATGGAATTCAGATCAAAGGGATCTGGGACAAATATCTTAACCTCTCTTGGGCTCAGTTTCCTCATCTATAAAGTCTGGCATTTGGTCCAGTTAGATGGACTCTAAGATTTCCTCTGGTCCTTATGTTATGTCAGCTTTACTTCATAGAACTGAAAGGGACTTTGGCTGGCATCTAGTCAAAACCCTCACCCTATGTAAGAATATTCTATGGGGAAACCCGGGAGATGTAGTGAGTTTCATAAATGAATGTCTTTATGCCTTAGAATCAATTGGTACTTTCCTTGAAATATAAATTATCTTGATTAGAACAGTGCTTTCCCATTGTGTGTGACTGTAGCATTTATCCATCAAAGGCCTCTGAGCTGCAGCCTCAGGCTGAGTTTCCCAAAAGTTCCCTAAGGAGGAATACAGTGGCTACAGACCATTGACACACCTTAGCAGAGACCAGGGATGCTCAAGGGTGAACACTATTACAGTTAGGTTGTGATACAGGCAGCAGCAGAACATACCCATAAATCTCAGGGGCTTAACAGCCACAAAAGTTTATTTCTTCTCACATGAAGTCATCCAGTGACTCAAGAGTCCAGGCTCTCTCCATCTTGTGCTGCCAGCAGTTCAAAGTGTGACTCCGAACTCATCCTTCAGGGGAGGAGATGGACGGAGAAGGCATGCTGAGAGTTCAAAACCTGGCTCCAGAGGGACCGTATCACGTCTGCTCTCATTCTTAACTGCCAGAACTCAGTCACAGGTTCTCAGCCCAAGTGAAAGCTGCCCCTGGAAAATGCAGGAGAGCACATGGATAGTCAGTGAGCACTAGCTGTCTCTGGATGCAGTGATGGCTCAACTGGGGACATGAAGTCACCAGTGAGGAGCTGTTCCTTGCCTAGTGTGTTTGGAATGGGTGACCAAAAGCCTTAGTTTTTCCATCTGTGACTTCTTTGAACTATTTTTCTTCCCCCAAAAAGGTTTTAGCTTGGGAAAACTGAGGCATCTTGCTAGGAAGTAGGTCTTCGCAAATCTGCTGCATCACACCTAGAGACTGGGCTGCCTTTAAGTGGCTGCATCCCACTGTTCACAGTAACTTTAAGAAAACTAAAATCCCCATGATTTTCAGAAGAACAGCCGCCAAGCCAGGCCTTCACATTTTCTAACTGTGCTGTTCACTTTGCTTGAAACCTAAGTGCAGGGCTTTCTATTTATTCTATTCAGTGTCGTCCTGTTATTTTCAGACACTTGACTTCAGCCTTCTGAATTTTTCATTCTTTCATGTATTGCAGTAGCTGTATCTTCAGAATTTGTATCCTACACCAGTTTGATGAGTATGTCTTCTGTATCTACAGCCAAGTTCTTGAAAAAAAAGTAGGCCAAGGGCAGAGCCTCCAGTAGAACCCCAGAGACCCCCCTGAGAGGCATCACGTTTCTTTAATAAGCACAGTGGGTCCATTTGTTCCACTAGCTTCAGATCCCTCCTTCCCACTCTACCAACCAGTTCAACCTTCTCCAAGCTCTCAGGGATTTTTTTTAACATGCCTGGATTGTTAGCAGATAGATCCCTAAATTGGGAAGCCCACCAAAGTGTGGGTCCTTGCCCACCCATTGAGAAAGAATTCTCAGTAGAGGCAGAGGTGCCAAGGGAAAGGCAGGCTGCTTTATTGCTCAAAAGAGGAAAAGGAAAGAAAGTACTCAAGCAGGTAGCCATCAGCCAAGAAGGCCAGTCAGGATAGCTCCAGCTCCGGATCGGGCCATGTGGGCTTTTATTGGAGACTTCTGCCATCATGTCCTCGTTCTGAGTGTCCAGTCCTCGTACAGGCTTTTCCGGCTGTTGTCATGGCAATTGTCAACTTTCACGGTGCTGGTGGATTTCAGCCTCAGTAACATTTCGTGAGATTACTGAAGGGAAGGCCAGAGAAGAGATCTGATCATCATGCAGTTAGTTTTTTCCCTCTGGTGGCAGTTATAGTTCTGTAAAACAGCTCAGGAATGTGCATCAGACACTGAGTCTGTGACTCTATTATCCTAGTCATCCAACTGCTGGAGCCTGCTCTTTTATGACTCAGGGAGGCCTGGGAGACCTCAGCTTTTCTATAAACGAGAGGCTGGGGTGCAGCTGGGGGCCTGCAGGGTCCTGCTTGGTCTCAGCTGAAAATCCAACTCACTCTCTTCCTTCCTCGACCCACTCCTAATCCTCAATATTCTCCTGGTTGATGGCTCCACCATCCGGCCCATGGGCTAGAATCCTGGGGGCAATCCCCAACCCTTCTTCTCCTCCATCTCCCTCAGAAGGAAACCGCTGTAAAGCAGGAAAGCCCTGCTACTCCTGGACTGGGCTGCTCCCCTCCTGAACCTGGGCAATGGCCTCTAAGCTCGCTCCAGTTCTCTGGTCTCCCCCCTGCCCCCCATCCCTCCTCTTCATCCTCACTGGAGTTCTCTCAGAACTGCAGGTCATATATGACACCCCAGAACAAAACCACCCACGTTCTCCAGTGTAAGGACACTATTAAAAATAGTTAAGGGGCTGAGCATGGGCAACAACCAAAGAGAAGGTCAGCAGGGCTAGTCCTCTATTCAGATCCCTAGTGTTTCTTGGTGACTCTGACCCACACCCTCCACCCCCATGCAGGGGTTTCAGCAGATTCTACATTTGCATCTCAACACTCTAATTCTCCTTTCTTCATCCTTTCAAAGCTCCTTCTCCTCCTCAGAAAAGGCATTGTCTCCTCTGAGCTGGAAAGCTGTTCTTGCGTCATCATGCATTTGGTCCCATACCCTGGTTTAGGGTAGAAACTGGCTAGTCTTTCAGGCTTGACTCTATTGAGTCAGAGCCAAGGTTTTAGCATTCAAAAATAAATAAGTAAATGCAACAAAAGCTAACACCCAGCTCCCTCCTCCCCCAAACTCCAGACTCTTAGAAGTGAAAGCTTTCAAGGCTTTCTTTTTATATTCTCAGCCAGAAATTGGACTCTTGTTCTGAATGGATCCTTTTGTGGCTTTTCTTTGGGGCAATCAGCCTTGGTCTCTTGGTCTAGTTAAATGGTGGAAGAATCACAAGGTAGAAAAGATCTTCCAAGAAAGAAAAAGACTTCTCATAGTATTTCAAAATATTATCCCAATTCTTTGTTGATGTGTCCACCTACCCTACTAAATTCAGCTCCGTATGGGTAGGGACCAATGTTTGACTGACCTCTGCTTTCCCAGGGCCTGGGACATATTAGATGCTCATTAAGTGCTTATTGACTGATTAAACCAATAAACAAAAGATAGACCATGTCAGTGGCCTTTTGCTAATCCACCAGTATACCAATTTTATTAAAAAGGAAATGGAATGATTTGACTCAGTTCCTCTGTTTTTGCCTGGCTCACACTGCAGGAACAGGAAAATGTATTGCTTCTTTTGAACAGGATTTTGGAAACCACAGGGATTTCAAGAACACATCTGTGGCAATCAATTTTTGTAGAAAAAAAAAAGAATGTGTGCATAAGGAAAGAGGATTTAATAACCTAGTATTTGCTAATTAGTACAGCTAATTCTGGTGTATGGAGGATGCATAATTTTTCAAATAGAAAAGATGCAGTGTGTTGTCTTTTCACCTTTATGGATGTTTTCTCCTATTATCATTTAATTCATGTAATTGTATAAAAATTAATCAGTGGTTTTGTCTGGATCCCTCTTTTCAAAGCCTGTCCGGGTTATTGGACTCCCTACCTCAGAACTGAGACTTCACAGTGGTTATATTGATATAACAAAAGGTAAAATTAGATTTCTTAGGTGCCAAGTATTTGCCCATTTTAATTGTTTATTTCTCAAAGGACTCTTTTTCTCCCTTATGTGATTCCCTTCTTCCTTTATGTGACAGTTAAAAATAAATTCTCATCGACCGTATTTGGTCATTAACAGATGGCGGTGGCTTAGAGCCATGGTGCTTACAGCTGGTGCCACATCTGGGGAAGGCAGGGGAAAGCCACCGTTGCTGTGCTCGTGGAACACACTGTTAAAAAGAGGACGTAAGTAGGTGAGTTCTGGGTCCAGAGAACCTTGTTCGAATGACTGCTCTACAGCTTGCTTGGAGGGAATCACTTTCAACTCAGAATACAACTAGAGCATTTTAGAATAATGATGAAGCTGACACCATTAGGCTAGTGACTCACTCCCTGGATCCCTTCATTCTCCCTGAAAGAAGAGCTGGGTGAGACAGTGGGTGTGAGACGAGCCTAGGGCAGGGGCCGTGCACATGGCTAGTGCAGCCCCAGTTCACCTGGCCTGCTGGGGCTGCAGCCCCCTCTTTCCCTCCACTCCATGTGCTTTTCTCAAAAAGACACAGCCTTTGCAGCCAGAAGTCCACACTGAGCCCCCTGAGAGGTTACACTTCCCTGTGAGATGGGCTCACAGGCTGTTAAGGTCCCTCCCTAGGTCAGGAAGCCTTTGTTCCCCAGCCTCCCAGCGCTGGATCATCACACAACCAGAAAAGTTTTGAACAGGACAGGAGGAGGAGGTTTTCTGCATGCAGCACATGGTACTATATTAGCTGGGTGTGCGTGTTGTGCGAACAACTAAATATAGTGTGTTTTCTTTATCTCCTGGTTCCATTTTTATATCCGGTTCTTGAAAAGACATTTTACTCATTCTTAGTTCAGAAAAAAATGAGGCCCACTTCTCGGTTCAGCTGTTTTTAATTATGTTACTCCACCCACCCTCTGTTTTTCTGGTCACTCATTTACCCGCTGAAGGATTTATAAGGCGGCCCTCTGCTCATTCTCAGCCACTGTGGTCACGCTGCCTCCACACACCTAATATGTCCCCCAGGGAGCTTGCTGGGGCTGAGTCGGAGACTGTTCCAAGGAGAATACGAGAGGCCCTCCTCTTTCCCACCACCCCCTTCCCAGACATTTGTTAGTACATGAATATCGGCCCACAGATGCCATTTTACAAGAATCATTATGTTTCTTCATATCTTTAGATCAGTTCAAATCTGCCCTGGGCCCTCCTCCCTCAAGGCTGGAGGGAAATTTCAATTCAGTCATTACTGGGACTCCCCACCTTCAAGGCCTGTGCGAAGGAACTTATGTATTACTCAAGCAACAGGTTGGTTCCTCTGGTCAGCCATGCTCCTTGCTGGTCACTGCTGAGAGGCATGTTGTTTCAGTCCATTTGGTGCCATCAGCCCCAGCAGCCATCCTCAGATTCATTCTGGAATCTTAGCTAGGAATAGAGCCCCATCTATCCAGGGCCATCTTTTCCAGATGCCCTCTACAGCTGTTGTTGGGGTTTCTTCCCTTCCTCAGATGTCTGTCAAGGAGGAATGTGTGATCCCTACCATTGGAGAGACTCTCTGACCTTCATCTTTCACCATCTTAGAAAATCTCTCCCCACCTTAAAAGTCACCATCTGTTCTCTCTTTCCTCTATGGGACACTTGGCACAATTTCTTCAGAAGCTTTCACAAAAGACAGGAAAGGCCTTTGATTTCAAGTTTTCTGTTGAACAAAGTCCCGAATGCAAGCAGACTATTAGAATGCTTGAAATAAGAAGGTGGAAAAATACTGCAAGTCAATTATTTGCTCAAATATTATCCTGTTTGCTCTTTTTTAAATGCATAGAATCTAGTTAAGAGAACCACCTAGGAGAGACCTGGAAAAGAGGAGAAAGGCAGTTGTGACATAAAGACATCTGTGGAAGGGCCTGGGGAACAGGGATGTCTACACTGGATGTATGGATGGGGGTGGTAGTTGCTACAGCGTGTGATTTCCCACAGTTCCCCCAAGTGAATGTTTCCCTGAGGCTTTTGGACTCATCTGTGCTGTTCCACCACAATCTCTTCATTTGTTCCTTTCTTGTCGTGTCTCTTTTTTTATTCATTGTGTTTTTCTTCTTTTTCTCTCCTCGCCTTAATTTCAGGTTGTGCTCACAGGTACAATATGACTACCATAGAGTTTGATATTCTTTGTTAAGGTATCCAGGTGCCATGATGGCCTAATTGCTGAGTGGTTAGTCACTGAGCCAATTTATTCAGGAAAACAGCCCACAATCCAGTCGTTGTAATATTCAGATGACCAGATCAGATCAAATGTGATTTGAAGGTTGAGTAATCACCCTGCAAGTGTTTGAGCCAGTTTAATGCATAACTGTCTCCTCAATTATGGACTCAAAAGCAACATTAGCTTTTTGCTGCAACCTAGGCTTCTCATGCTTTCTGCATGATTGCTACCTTTTTGTCTTCTTTCAAATCATAGCAAACAGTAATTTCTGAGGCACTGTTTTGCGTTTCACTTACTTTACATATTTATGCTGGTTAAATATTTATAAGTGTTTAAGCTCGTGAAAGCTGTTGATTGTATTTCTATTATCCACCTTTGTTGTGGAACATCTGCTTTCTTTCATATGCTCAACACAAAAAAGGTTTTTGAACTAAACAAATGTGCCATAAACTTAACACAGTTTTGCAGTATGTGATTTCCTGTGTCCTTTTTCTGTCCCAGATTGCTTTTCACTTCTTTTCTCCATAGTTTTTTACTCTCTAGAACAGAGTTCAGCACACTGCTTCCCTTGGACCAAATCTAGGCCACGGCTTAGTTTTGTCAATAATGTTTTGTTGGAAGACAGCCATGCCCGTTCTTTTAAATATTGTATATGGCTCTTTTCACATTACAGTGTCAGAGTTGGGCAGTCATGATCAAGACTGGATGACAGGAAAAGCCAAAAATATTGCTACTTAGATCTTTACAGAAAACGTTTGCTGACCCTAGCTATGAAACAATAACCAAAAATCATTTCCATCACAGAATCATAGAGCTTCAGAGCTGGAAAAGATATGAGTCCCAAAACTTCATTTTACAGAAGACAAAACAGGTCTGTGCAAGAGTCAACTTCTAGTGAAAGCTTATTATACACCAAGCCCTGTGCTTTAGCAAGTACGATCTCACTTCGTGCCTACAACCCATATTATTATTTCTGGTTTCTGTCGATGAGTAAATCAGGACACAAGTGCATAAATAACTCTCCCATCGTCACATAGCTATTATAATATATGGAGATGGTGAGATCGGACTCAGGGAGTGAGACTTTATAGAGTCTAAGAATGAAACCATTGTATCACTTAGCCTCTCAGTGAAAGAACTTTCTCTCAGTCCCATAGAAAGTAAGTGTCAGAATTAAAGCTGGTGCCTGGTTTCCTGGTTTCCATCTATTAAAAGTAAAGATATTTATTGACTTCTGTGTTCTGGGCCAAGGGAAGTAGAGGTCTTCTTCACATGTCTTTCCTGAGTCTTGACTGAAATATACTGACCATTGTCTGTGGGTGAGACGTCTGTTCCAGCATGCCTGGCATCAGCTTTTCCAGGGTGAGTCACACAGCCATGGCTCTCTTCCCTGGGAACTTGCTTGGGGCATGACTTAACCTGTTAAAATGCTGTGTAAAGTGGAAGTGGACCACTCGTTACAGGCCCCTCTGTTCTCATGAGGAAATAGGACTCTTCCCCCTCAAGTTGCCCTGTTGTGGCTTAGCCTTCTCTGTGTTCAAAAGTACAAAAGAAACCACAATTTGGGGTCATAAAATTCCTAACTAACATTTCCAATAGGAAGAACCTAGGGCAACAGGCTGTAAGAATTTCTGATATAAGTTCTCAGCATAAAATTAAGCTGCTGTTGGTTACACTGATACGTGCAGCTTTACGATCACTGGGCTCCACTTGGTCAGGACCCTCAGGGCCTCAACACCCATGGCCTGGCCCCAGTGCCTTAGGAATGTATTCTTTTCACTTCTTGTCAATCTTATCTTCATATTTTAACTCCTTAGTCTTTGTAAGTTTATTCTCCCCTCAGGTTTCTGATATTGTCCTTCCTAAATATTTTCTCCTGAAATAAAGGCCTCCCCTGGCTCCTTCCTGCATGACTATAGAAAGTCCCCACTCTGGACAGATTGTTGTCTCCTGAAAAGTAGGGTCCCCATCTTCAGCTGTGTAGAAGTGGAACAGTCTGGCCATCTTCTGTGCTTACCTGGTCAATTCACATTCCCATTTCTCGTCAAAATTCTCCCCAAACTTCTCCCTCTCTCACCTACATCATCAAATTGGAACTCTCCAAATCTCTACACCAACCAGCTCTCATATCCCTTTCCAGCTTTGCCCCTAACATTTGAAGGAGGCCCTGCTCCTATGAAAGATCAGATGTTCCATAGGTTTTATCCATTGCATCACATATCCACATCTCAGGGACCTTGCATTGACTGTTGCCTCATCTTCAGGTCACATGAGCAGCAGCCTAGCATGCTAATTCATAAGAGGTAAAAAAAAAAAAAATCCTGGGATAAGTTATTGTAGCAATATAGTATCAATTAATTCAGGTTTCCATGTATAACCATAAAGTATAAATCAGTTCCCCTCCTACTGAGTAGAAATTAAAACCAAACAAAATAAAACAAACAACAAACAGCAAATTCCCCACCAATTACTGTCTACCGTAAGTGAGTTTTGTGATTTTTCACGTCGTAGGATGCAACCCCAGTGATACCACCAACACTGAAATCAGTCAGCCAACTATTATATGGAGTCAGCTGAACTCCTCAAACCCAATACACTGGAAAAGCATAAATGTGTATTTGACTTCCATGAAATCAATGGTATATAAGCCTCTAAAGAGAGAACAGGAACAAAAGTGAGTACTGAGAAAATAACGATTTAAGTATTATGAACAATTCTGCCTGGCAGTCTCTTCACTGCTCATATGACCTGTAACAGTGTTGTTGGGGAGGAGGAACACGAATCCCTGGAGTGTGTACAACACCCATCTTCATTATCTCATTCCTCATCACACAGACGCTGAACTCATCACTATTGTCGGCATCAGTCATTGCGGTGAGTCAACATTATTACCATCAGAGCCAGGCAAGAATATCCAGGATGCATGGTGAGTATTCAGCATCATTATTCCTCACCCCACCTTGTTAAATGCTTCTTTTTCCTTATCTTGCTATCCCATAATTAAAAATTCTGTAGAGTTATATTTTGCATGTGTACACTTTGTGTCCTCCTGATTACTATATATTTTACACATGGATATATACATGCTACCATTGAGGGGCACATACATACCAAACCACCTATGTTCTACTCTATGTTCAACTTAAGGAATTCTCAAGGGTTACTTTGAGAAAACATAATTATCACTTTGCTCTTTGACTTTATAACTTTACCCCCCTATGTATGCTGTGACCAGCTACAACATAGAGAGTAATACTGTTTTCCAGGAGAAAGTGACTTACTTTATTACCTAATAAATGCACCTAAAGATGTTTATCTAATTTTTTAAAATTACAGTAGAAAGCAAGAACTAGAGAATAATTGGGAAACTTTTTGCTAACCTGAAATCTAGGAAAAGAACTTATTTTGAACAAAACTTGTAGCTAACATGTTTACACTACTTACATCCTTAGCAAGTTAGAGTAAACTAATAACCCAACTCTAACCCTAACGCTACCCCTAACACTCCATCAAATCTAAAAGCCATGAGAAGAATGGACACATTAAATTATATAAAATGTTTAATCCTCATGGAAAAAGATATCATAAACAGAGTCAGTAAATAAATAAAAAATCAGGAAGTGTATTTGCAATATATATAATCCAATAAAAATTTAGCATAACTAATTGTATTGGTTATTTAAGTCTACAAAATAAATGACCCCCAAACTTAGCTTAGCTTAAAATAATACACATTTGTGACTCAGATTCTGTGGGTTAGAAATCTGGGCACAAACTAACTGGGTTCCTCACAAAGCTGCAGTTGAGATGTCAGGCAGGCTGCAGTTTCATCTGAAGGCTTGAATGGGGAAGAATCTGCTACCAAGCTTATGTGGATGTTTTTAGGATTCATTTCCTTGAGAAATGTTGGAATAAGGGCCTCAGTTTCTTATGGGCTGTTGGATGGAGGCCACCTCAGTTGCATGCCAGGTGGTCCTCTTCATCAAAGCAAGCATATGAGAAGAGCCATAGAGAGAGTACTAGCAAAGTGGAAGTCATGGTCTCTGTAATTAACCTAATCACAGAAGTGGTATCACATCACTTTTGCTGTATACTAATCTTTAGAGGCAAATCACTAGGTCCAGCCCACACTCAGAGGAGGGGATTACACAAGAGCATGAATACCAGGATGCAGAGTCACTGGGAGCCTTTTTGGAAGGCTGCCTACTACAGTAACATGCAAATTGCTTTTACATATTAGTTAGAAAAAGATAACCCAGTATAAACGTGAGCAAGGGTAAGAATAAGCAATTCACGTAAGAGGAAATCCAAATGATCATTATACATATGAAGAGATTCTCATCCTCTGCTGTATTCATAGAAATGCAAATTAAAACAGCAATGAGAATCACATTAACTTTCAGATAAGACTCAGATTAATTTATAAAGATGAGGAGACAACACTCTTATACATGCTTTGCTACCAGAAATACGAATTCTACAGCCTTTTTAGAAAGCAATTTGTTAATATGATTAAAATTAAGAATATGTGTTTCCTTTGACTTAGAAATCTAATCCATCAAATTAAAATCAAGCATACACATACATTGTTACTGTAGTATTGTTTCAGTGAAAAAAATCTGGAAACAAAATGAATAGCTATCAGCAGGGAAATAAAGTGTGGTGTGTGTGTGTAATATTATGCAGCCATCAAAAGGGATGACTTTAAGGAAGAGAATGCAAGCCAAAAAAAAAAAAAAAAAGAGAGAGAGAGAGAAAAGAAAGAAAGGAACAAAATGTAAATAAAGATGGCATGAAAAAGTATAACTATGAGAATAAACCTGCACTGATATAAAATTACATTTATTTGTGGCTGTGTGAAAAGATAAAATAAGTTTTAATGGGTTAATGCTATATTAAGTGGAAGAATTTCCATCATATGTTTATGAGTCTACTTTGAATGTTAATAACAGAGTACACATATGATGACATGAGCATAAAGAAAGACATGGGAAAATACTCAGCAAGCTTTTAAGACTGAATACCTGGTTGAGTTTGTTAGATGAAATGGTGGAAGAAGAGGATAAGGAGGAAATTATGCAATAAACAAAACAAAATCAAACTTTTATTTACATCTAAAAGTGAATATGATAAAAAATAGCAGGTATAATTTTATCTCATTTATATACTGAGATAAATACATGTGTGTATTCATACATATAGAAACATAGGAGTCACCAGAATGTTCATAGCAGTTGTCTCAAGATTGAGAGTCCAAGTAATTTTTATTTTCTTTCTCTTAGTTTTATATGAGTTAATTTTAAGAAGAGCCTGTATTGTTTATATAATAGGAATGAAACGAAATTTATTTATAGATAGTTACTTACAAACACACATGTATGTGTTGTATAAGCTATGACTGTGGCATGAGTTTGAAATGGTGGACAGGAATTCTGTGGGCAAGAGAGGAGGGCAGGCGTGTTATATGTCAAAGTCACAGTGTAAAGAGAGATGGTGACTCAGAAAAGCAGAAAGTCACATGACAGGAAAGTGAAAGATTTGATTGGCTCATAGGGAATGGGTAAGAAAGTAGTAAGATTCTAAATGTAGGTTGGATCCAAACTGCAAAGGACTTTAAAGGCAGTTAAGACTTTATCTAGTTTGTGGTGGGGAGCAGGATTTGAATTTAAGATGACATGATAAAAATCTTTTGGAAAATGAATCTGGTCCTGACATGTTCTGGACCGAACAGGGGCCCAGAGAAAGGGAGAGTGTTACCGAGGTTAATTACATAGATGGGGCAGGAGGCGGTCGGGGCCGGAAGAGGGTTGTGTCGGGGGAAGAAAGGGACATACTGAGTACCGCAAAGGATGGCTTAATGATGGGGTTCCTGGCACGGAGATTTTGAGGAATAAAGCATCTACAAGTACCAATTACACCAACACACTGCTCCTGTCCTTATGATTGTGTAACAGGAGATATGCTAGCACTTCTGAAATAATTAAGAATAGCACATTGTGTATACATAGACCTTTACCATTCATCAAGGACTTAGATTTATTGTCTAGCTCTTTACAACAACCTAGCAAGAGGTGGAAAGAAGTAGTGATGTCTCCCTTTCTCAGATGAAGAAAAGAAAGCTTCAAAAGGTAGGAAAACTGCCCAGTCTTATACAGTTTAATATTAACCTAAAGATTTGACCAAAATGTTCTCTTTGAGTTGGGCTTTAATCTTAGCCTTTGGAAGGCCTTTATGGTTTTTAGTATTTCTGACAATATTTCTGATCAACAATAATATGAACCACCATAGTACAATAAAATCTAACCAGTGTAAGGCAGTTAAACAGACAGGACACACTAGTTGAGTTTATTATTAATAATGGAATATTCCCTTTGAAATATAAGGAAGCATCCAGATACAAAGTGGAAATCTACTTATGTGTTTTACATGTTCAAATTCTAGCAATTTGTAAGTATGCAGTATTTTATTAGTTATTCTGCAATAATTCATTATGACTGTGAAAATTGTTAATTCTATGTAGGATAATTTGAAGTTGGTTTCTAAAAATACTCAGAAAGCATTTTCTTAAAGCTGTGCCCAAAGCTTCAGTTTGTGGCATTGGTTCAATACAGTTATTTCTTCTGGTAGGTGATAAGAGAAGATAAGTCTTTATCTTAGTAAATTACTACTAGAGAGAAAAAAAGCATGTAATACCTGGGTGGCAACATCACTATTAGCAGTCTCTGAGACTAGCAGAACTGTCCTAACTATATATATATAGTTCCTCAGTTAACCTAAGTGGAAAATAAATACTTGTATTGCAGATTTACAGTGTAATAACCATAGAAGCAATTGGTAGCTGATAGTACCAAGAAATTGTTGTTCCTCTAACATAATATCAAATTAAAACAATTTTGTCAACTAAAAACTTTAATAGTGGGAGGGTAATAACTCAGTGGTAGAGTGCATGTTGAGCATGCATGAGGTCCTAGGTTCAATCCCCAGTGCCATTAAAAATAAAATTAAAAAAAATTTAATAACAAAATTACAATAATTAAATTATTAGACTAGAAGCATCCATTCTATGATGAAGAGAAATTTAAAGTAGCCTTAACTTTGTTGAAATTTGCCATGAACACTTGTCCACTGAACTATCTAGCTAGCTAGTATCTGTAAGAACCAGGTTGAAATCCAGTCACTGGTTTCCAGTATTGTTCTTTCCCCTCCTAGAATACTTGATCCCACCAGCCAAAAGAGAGATGGACACTAATAAACCCTTAGCTTTCCAGATCATTTGGATAGTACTGTTTCTCTTATTATCAGAGTCCCCTCAAAGCCTCAGAGTTACTAGTGAGATCATAGCCAATTTGAATCACCCAGAAAGACAATTTGTATTTCTTCCTAGAACCTTCAGTAGCTTTCATGCCCTGAGCAAAAATGCCCAAGTGTTAAGTCAGTATTAACTGACTTGGGTCTGGGAGAGAAGTTGATCCTGACTTAGATTCTTATGCAACATAAACACAATATTATCCAGAATAAACTCTGACCGACCTAAACTAAACTGATTTCTTGGAAAGTGTTCTAGATATTTTCCAAAAAAGACTAGAGAAATATAGGAAGTTAGCCAGCTTGGTATTGTTTATCCAAATGACCTGCCAAAAATCTGGCCCCATTTGCCAGTGTCAATATTCTAGAGTGCAAACATATTCTTGTGCAAAGGGCATTATGTAAGCTAGAAATTAATCTTAATTAGTCATTTGTTGTCCAAGGGTGGATGCCATGGGAGGAAGCCCAGTAGTTCTTCATGGTCTTTGGTGAAGCTCTGCTTAATTGCCTTTTCAATAAGGGAGGAAAGCCCTTCGAGAGCTGTGTGAAACAATGCTGAAGGCAGTGGTGTTGTCTAGGGGACTGCTCATGGGACCTAGTGGGGGCCCATTGTCTTCTTCGTATCTTTGTCCAAAGTACTAGAGCTAAAAATGTAATCAGAAACCTTTTGCATTCAGTCTGGGTAGGTTTCATTCCAGTTATCCTTTCTGTCTGTATCACAGTAGTGATGACTAGAATGAAAGTCGACCTGTAAAGGTCAGTCCTAGCCCAGCATTTATTAAGCAGGGGAATTTCTTTATCTCTAATACTTATAATTTGCATTGGTTCCCAAGTCACAATATGGATGTAAGGATAATACTATACTATTGATTTATGTCAAGATATAGTATGGTGTCATTCATCTTGAATGCTATGTCAAGATGTCAGTGTGAAATATTTCGGATAATAATTTCTCACTATTGTCAGTTACTAAGTAGTAGAATCAAATCTTCCACTTTTTTTTATACTAATGAAGCTTTTTTATTGAAGTATAGATGGTTTATAACGTATTAATTTCTGGTGTACACCATACCGATTCGGTTATACCTATATATATTCCTTTTAGTATTCTTTTTCATTATAGGCTATCACAAGATATTGAATATGGTTCCCTGTGCTCTACAGTAGGACCTTGTTGTTTATCTATTTTATATATAGTAGTTAGTATCTGCAAATCCCAAACTCCCAATTTATCCCTCCACCTGCCCCCCATTTTCTCCCCTGGTAACCATAAGTTTGTTTTCTATATCTGTGAGTCTATTTCTGTTTTGTAAATAAGTTCATTTTTGTCTTTTTTTTTAGATTCTGCATATAAGTGATATCACATGGTATTTTTCTTTCTCTGTCTGGTTTACTTTATTTAGTATGACAATCTCCAGGTCCACCCATGTTGTTGCAAATCTTCCACTTTTAATGGCCCTCTGGGAAAGTCCTGCTGACTAGGGCTCAGCTACCTTACCATCCAGTCAAGGCAATGGGGCAAAGCTGGTCACAAATCCTAGTTTTGTGTGGATTACTGAACAAGAGTTTATCTAGCTTACTTTGCTGAAAAAGGCCATTCCAGAACTAACCAGGACTTCCAGGGATGCCTCTGTCCCTACCCATCCCCTGCCCTACCTTCAGGTGTTAGAGTAAGTATAGTCCATCTCTCTTTTCATAGCTCACACTCAGAACTCAGAGACCAGAGAAGAGAAGTGAGAAAAGATGGGAAAATATCTTCCTAAGGCTATAGCCTCATTTCCTTCTGGTCTGGCTCCTTGTCTTTGAGCTCCAGAGAATGTGTTTAAATGTTTGTGTTTGTGATTGATACAACAGGAATCAAAAAAGAAGAGGCAGTTCAGGCTCTTCTTGTCAGTCCAGAGATCAGTTTCCAATTCTGCTTTGCTACAGTCTCTAATGTAATGGGCCTGCCCAAGAGAGAAGAGAACAAGGAAACTTGTATGGGTCTGTCAAGTCAAGACCACTCAGTGGACTAACGGAAAACAGAGGTCAGGCAGGGCCACAGGATAAGTATTGAGAAGGATATCTATTTAGATGTAGAAATGCTACTCCCAACATCTCATTTCTCCAAATACTCCATCACTTATGTAACCAGAACTCTCTCCCTTTATTTGTTCTACTTCAGCAGCTTCTTCTGAAACTGATCACTTGTTCCTTTTCAACTTTGCATCTTGTTCTGGGTCATTTTTCTAAGACTAGAGATGCTAAAAGCTGCAGATTCTGCCAGGGAGTGACCCATAAATCTCATTAGTATTAAAAATTTTAAACTTCGTGGAATTTGGGCAAAACACAAAATTACTGTTGCCAGGATGTTTGAAATCCTATGAAAATGAAGATAAAGACTTTAAATAGATAGCATAGTGACTAAAGAAATGAGTCACAATAATAGCTGTCACTTTTTGAGTCCCTACTGTGCACCTAAAGGCACCAATGACCAAATTTCATTAGAACAGCATCTGTTAAGAGACAAAAAGATGTTCTTCAAAGCCAAAGGCTGGGTCTTCTCAAAGCGGCTTCTGGAAGTTATCTAAAAAACTCAGGAGCAGATTTCTGTGTGTGTGAGTCTTGACCCTGGCACTAGAGATGGAATCATAGGGGTTCTGTGTCTTTCAAAAAGTGGTGGTGACTGGTTGATAGTGAGCCATGGTGACCATTACCCAATAGTGGTGTGGAGGGCCCGGAGGGTAGAGTTGGCCCAGTTTTGCCACCATGACCTTGTGGGTTTTCATGGCTCTTAATTCCACAGTAGGAGCTGGACTCAACCGTCCAGAGTCAGCTAAGTCAGAGTCAGTGGACGATTGGATAATGACAGGCTTATGCTCCAAGGAGGCCTGGCAAGGTGCCTTTTTAGTGCTTCTGGCAGCCAACCACATTTGCCATTTTGCCTCCCCTTTACTTCTAGAATAATTTTAAATAATAATAATTAGCATATATCCAGTCCTTGTTTTGTTCCAGATTCCGTATTCAGTAATTTAATCTCACCCAAATAACAACTTACGAGATAGCTAATATTATCATTCTGTATTCACAGATATGAAAACTGATGTTCAGAAAAGTTTAGGAAACTTGCCCAAGGTTACACAGCTGGTAGGTAGTGAATCTACAATGTCTAACTTCTAGTTGTACCATGATTATACCCTCCTGTAGAGCCAATTCCTCTCTTGCTCGACCACCCTCCATTCTGCCATTTTTCCTATATGCCAACACTATTTCATGAGCAATTTCCCCCTCTTTTGCAAATTAACAAGTAATTTTACAGTTTTTTAAAAGAGTGTGTCCCACTCAGAAAGGTTGGACAGATCACTTGATTATATTATGCTCCAGATAGAGGTGCTCCTTTCCCCCAAGGTCGGGGCACATACAGGGTAGACACATTCCTATGATCAGGCCAATCCACAGTGTTTGTGAGGGTAAGAAACCCAAGTCGTCCAACAGTCAAGCAGAGAGTTCAACTATGATCAATACAATGAAACATGATAGGTTATAATTATGACAAGAAGCATTGCAAGATCCAAAACTACCCCTTAAAGTATCAGTCCTGCTACTTACCAGGGTACTAATAATATGCACATTATTAATATAGTTCTGGTTCCAGGGACATGGTGGATTGAGCTAACTAATGTCTAATGTTCTGCTACTGCAGTTGTATAGAAATGCTGAACAAAGCAGAGTATGAAAATTCTAACTCACAGCGGAGCTCAGAAAATTGCCATGTACCAGACATAAAAAGTAAACCCAAAGTCAGACCTCTGAGCTATGATTGGTAGGCTGCTTTTCTCCAAGTCTTGATGCAGGGACCTGGGCTCTCTCTGTCTTATGGCTTCACCATCTTCATTATGTAATTTCCAAGGGCACTGTGCTTATTTTCATCAAGTTGATGAAGGATAAAAGAGCACAGAGGATGGGCTTTTAGAAAGTTTTATGGGCCAGCCCTAGAAATAGCTGACACTAATCCCACTAACCTTTTGTGGAACACACCTGACAGTGGCTGAGAATGTATTCTAGCTGTGTACCAGGAGGAGGAGGAAGTGTGTTTGCGGATTATAAGTTGCTGTCATATAAGCTAAACAACCTTACCTTCTAAACATTCTGGATAAATGCAAGTTGGGAAAAAAAAAGGTACAAACTCGTTAAGTCTCAATTGCTTACATTTTCAGGAAGAACAGATTGAGGAACTTTTAAATGAATTAATTGATAGTCAAGAGCCTTTGTCTGTGGTACATTCTCTTTTCACCTTATGCTCATGGCTGTGGCTGGATTCCATGTTTTAAACTTCTCTTTCAACAGGTGAAAGCATGATATCCAATTTAACAGCAAAGTAGGATGCTTTATTTTTCCATTAATGAGTTCTTATATGCCTAATAAAGTTACTTCTTGATTCAGGGAAACATGTTTTCCTTTTACTACTCAAAATTGGCATGTATTTGTTGCTTTCTGTAGAAAGCTATGAATACATGTAAATCGGGAGGTTGAAATATCTGCACATGTTTTTAGAGGTAACTAAGTTCAAGTGCCAGGGCCAAATCTACTGAGTTATAAATGTATTCAATCAGGTGAAAACATTAGTTTTTATATTTCTGAGCATTTTCTTTGTAGTCATCTCAAATAAGAGTTTAGTTTTGCACAAAGCTTGAAGGTCAACTTGATTTTTCTTAGCTTGCCTTAAAATTTGAAGCTCATTGGCTACAGATGTCAGATCAGGAGGTAAGAAACAAGAGACAAGAAGATAATGTACATTTAGTTTTCTTTTCCCTACCTTGAAGCTTTTACAAGCTTCTCTTTATCCATGTTATGTGGAAATCCTTAAGACAGCATGCCAGCCCCATCTGGCTCATGTAGGGAGGCTCACTGCTCACTGCTCCAGAATCACTCACTGTCTCTCTCGCCCGCCCTCCCTCCCTCGTTCTCTTCCTTCCTTCCTTTCTTTCTTTCTTTTCTTTTTTCTTTCTTTCTTTTCTTTCTTTCTTTCTTTCTTTCTTCTTTTTTTTCAATCGAGATATAATTGACATATAAGATTGTATTAATTTCAATTGTACAGCATAATGATTTGTTGTATGTATATAGTGCAAAATGATCATCACAGTACGTTTGGTTAACATCTGTTACCACACATAGTTACACATTTTTTTTTTCTTGTGGTGAGAACTTTTAAGATGTACCCTCTTAGCAACTTTCAATATATAATACGGTATTGCTAACTATAGTCACCATGCTGTATCCCTAGGAGTTATATCCCCAGAGTTATTTACCTTACAACTAGAAGTTTGTACCCTTTGACTACCTTCACCCATTTCATTCACCCCTACCCCCTTACCTCTGACAACGACCAATCTGTTCACTGTATTTATGAGTTTGTTGTCTTGGGTTTTTTTTTTAGATTCCACATATAAGGGAGATCATACTGTATTTGTCTTTTTCTGTCTGACTTATTTCACTTAACATAATGCTCTCAGGGTCCTTTGATGTTGTCACAAATGGCAGGATTTCCTTCTTCTTTATAGCTGAATAATATTTCATTTATTCCAATTCCATATATTCCTGTATATACATACGCACACCTTATATACATACACACACACCACATTTTTCTTTTTCTTTGCCATGTTTCCTCCTCTTCCTTAGGGCCTTTCTCCTGCTTTTCCCTCTGCCAGGAGCACCATCTTTGCTAATTACCTCCTGTTCATCCTTCGGATATCCCCTTAAACTTCATTATATAACCACACAACCCCAGGGAAGCCTTTCCTGAACCATAGGTTGGGTCAGTGCCCTTATGATATACTCTGTAAAACTGGGTATGTCTTTGTAGCAATTTAACATACCTGTAGTTAATTACTTGTGAATTTGGTTCAAAATTTGTTTCCTCCATGCGAATGTAAGTTCCAGGATGGGAGAGTCAATTTGTCTTGTTCACCGTTGTACCCCTAGTTGCTAGTTCACTGCCTGATTAATAGGGACATCAATAGATGGTAACTGAACAAATGAATATTATGATTATCCATAAAAAGCTTGAAAAGCCTGGCCTGTCTGCCTTTGTGGATCTCTGTGGCTTTTTACGAGTAGAGGGCTAGAAGAATACAGCCTCACAGACCTTCACAGCTGAGAACATCTCCACTCACTAGTCTCTGCTGTAGCTTGCTGGTGGCTTCCATCTACTTGTAAGTGTTCCAGATACAACTTGGTGAAATCTGCAAGGGGAAACAAGAGAATGGGCAGGGACTGTCTTTGGCCAGCCATATGCAGATGGTTTATGAGGTGTGTTATATCAAGCCTCTTTAATCATGCCTGGATGTGTTATTAGAATAGGACAAAGCCAAGGAAACCAGAAACTATTGGAAGAGACTGAGATCCAGAGGTAGAGTTGGGTACAGGGGAGGGGGTCAGCCTCCTATGACAGTGTTAATAATACACTTGGTCTAAATTTCAATAATGTTCTCTTTGTACATGAGGATTAATGCTGCTGGGTTGGGCTTCAGGGTGGCTCAGATCTGAGGACAAGCACTGATCCCTCATTCTCCTCACTTGGCTTCCACTCAACCATCTGAGGGGACTCTGGGTTCTCAGGCGAGGGAACTCTTCTGATTCTTTCATGATTCCATTTCTGTCTTCGCCAAAGGGCTTAAGGCGGATTTTCTCAAGACCACAGCTGCAAAGGGGTTGTCTCAGGTCAGTGAGAAAGACAAATCCATCCCCTGGAGTGAGACTAAATAAAATGGTAAAGTCAATAAGGTTGCATTTTTCACAGGGACCCCTGAGAAAACTCAGGTCATTTAGGGCCCCTGGACCACTGTCAGCACCATGTGGTGTGGACCTGACCTGGGATTCCCTTACAGCTGGAGCAGAGAACCAAAGACCCCAAGAGAGGTGTCCTATCTGTGATGTGCAAGTGAATGTCTATGATTCTGCCCTTTGTTTCTATTTAAATTTTCATTATTTGGCTTTTATGTACTGATAGGTGTGGCTCTGATCCTTGCTTTAACTATTTCCGGAGCAACAGGTGAATAGATTGCACACCTTTTCTGCTAAACCTTGAGAGATGTTGGAAACTAACTTTGTGCAGAGAGAAGTTGCTGGCAGAGCCCTCCAGCCAGTGTGAGTCCTCCACTTGGATTCTTGCCTGGAAACTTCTCTCAGCCAGACCCTCACCACTCTCACTCCACCGGCCTTTCCTCCTGAATTCTACCTTCATCTACACTTTGGCCCTGTGTCTCTTCAGTGTAGACTGGCTTTTATCATAGGATTCTGCAAAATTGCTTTTCACAGATGTGTTATTCTAAGTATAAGCTTCCATGTAGAAAATAGGCTTTTTCCATGAACTGAGTAGAAGTTCTAGAGCTATCTATTTGATTTGTAAAGTGCAGGGGTCTCTCCTGCACCTAGAATTACCTTTCCCTTGCATCTACACTTATCTTTTCTTTGTAGTAGACTCTGAAAGTGGTTGTATGTACAGAATGCCCACAGTATTATGGCATGTAACTTCTGTCATCAGATAGGTGGTCTTGGACCAGTAGTAAGTCTAACATCTTGACTTAATTCTCGTATGTCCTTCACTTTCTGTGATCATTTTTGCAAGTCCCATGTTATCAATACACGAATTTGATAATATAACCTGGTAACCTGCATATATGATATGCATTAGGCATAGAAGTAGAAAACTTAGGGAACACAAACATAGGTTCCTCAAAGTGTAGCATTATTTCACAGAATCTTTTCAACTTCTCTCTACCATTGCCCTTGAGAATGAATTTACTGCAGTATTCTGCACAGAAATGGCTGGTCACTTCCCATTACCTGTTTTCTCCTTCTTGGCCATAGGAAACCAAATTTTTAGCTGGGTACATTGATGCCCAGCTAAAGGCACATTTCTCAGCCTTTCCTGGAGCCAACTTTTGCTATGTCATTAACTTTCAGCCAGTGAGATGTAAGTGTAATTGTTAAGTGGAGTTTGGGAAAAGAAATCCCTTAGAAGAGTCTTCTCCATTTTGCTGTCTGGTCCATCGATGTAATTAAAAGACTTTTGGGGCTCTCACAAACAAGGGTCACATCAGAGGGATGGTGTTACAGAGACCTGGAAGGAGCCTAGGGTCCTAATGACTCTGCAGAGCCACCTCATCAGCTCTTGAGTATCTACCTTTGTGCTCCTTGTGTGTGAGAGAAATAAGATACATCTATCTTGTTTAGGCCACTGTCATTTTGAGATTTTCTGTTTTATATTGCTGATCCTAATCCTAACTCATAGAACCATCTACCATCCACTTAATACCACTGATTCAAAGATCTGTGGATGAATACAATAAGCATTTTCAGTCTGTGACTTTAAGGATAAAATGGCAAATTGAATGTGATGACTCCAATTTCAAAAGCTAAAGTAATTGCTAAAATTCAGGAAAAAACAGACCTCAGAACCATCAACTTTGTTTTCTTTCTCGCCCTTTCAGTCAAGTGTAGGATTATTAAAGTCATAACCCAAGAGAAATGTCCACTGCTACACAGAGTTTGTAGCTTCGCATCCCTCATTTCCATCCTTGCCCTCTCCCACATCTCTTCTTAGTACATACAAAATTAAATTGTGCTACTCAGTCCAGATTAAAGAAGTTTTGCAAACAAATTTTAGTTCCTGGGTTTGAACTAAGGAAATGAATTAGAGTTTGTGTGCATAATTACTGGATTCTAAGAAGCAATATTTGTTCAAGTAAGAAATTAATTCATGAAACAAAACACCACAAATGTTATTTATTAGTAGAATGACATCAGAACCCTTCATTGTTTTCCAACCAGACACAACAAATCTTAAACTGTTCTAGTGGTGGTGGTTTGAATTATGATTATCAAAGTCACCAGGATGTAAGAAAGGAAAAGACAAAGAACAGAGGCTGTTCCACCTTTTCAGAAAGATGAATAAAGAAATAGGCATATGTTCAATTAAGTATGCTCTGCTACTTTAATATACCCAACTCAGTTCTGTCCTTCTATTTACATAGAGTTCAAATTAGAAACATTCTATAGATCGGTGGATCTATTTAATTTAAAAAATATAAAGAGAAGATACTATGTAAGAAATGTCTGACTCCCTCTTGGTAATATTGATAGGCACTGAAACATGTTCTCTTGAGTCCATTTGTCCCCAAGTAGTGTTTCCCTCACTGCAAACATATGGTGGTACTATATTACTGGCAAAGTTTATCTTGTTTGAGTCAAAAATCTATAAAGAACTAAGTATGGAAGGAGCTTGGAATATCCTTTTTCTAGAGTGAACTGCATCTGAATTACAATAGCTGCTAGTTTCATGATCATTCACTTCTAATCCAATTCCCAGTACCTCTGAGAGAATTGGCAGAACACATGTCACCTTCATATCTCAGGTCATTTAACTGACCATTATAAAATTATACTTGGTCAACTCTCCTTTCTCATTACGGAGAGGAGGTCAAAGATAATTCCCAATTAGAATGAAAACCAAGATATAGTCAACTGTTGATTATGTACAATGACTTAAGTGTGGTTAAGAAGAAGTAGGACCCTTATGCCCAAACTTTGGTCTTTTCAGAACAGCCAGTGTCAACAGTCATCGTTACTCAGCCACTGCACAATCATGACTCCTAGTCAGATACCTACTGCTCACCTCAACCTGGGCGCACCAGTTATTCCAAATCAATACAGTGTCACAACAGTCACAGCCATCCTGAGTAACAGTGTGCTACTCCAGATGCACTCAACAGACTTTCTTTCAAACCATATATTCTCTCTTTTACACTTTACAACAACTCTCTGAGAGTCTATTAAAATTCTATTTTAGAGATAACTTCATTGAGGCAAGATATTAAGTAACTTGCTCAAGGTCACTCAGCTACTGAATGATACATCACAAGTAGTCTGACTTCAGAACCCATGGTCCTAACCACTGCAACACTGTCCTTCTAGTAAAGCAAATATAACAAGGAAAGCATGTTGGAGAACATTCTTAAAATAAGCCCAGTCTCATCCTGCATGGAGCCTGTCTCTTCTCAACCTGCAGAGGTGTTGGTATCTGATTAACAGTTGCCCTCAGGTGATAATTCTTCAAGGGAATATTAACAACCTCTTTGGCCATATTTTCCACTCAGAAACTTTGCTTAGTGAAAGCAAGTGTGAGTCATGCATTTAAAATTATGTCATCTTCAGATAAGTATCTCTCTCCTAGTCTCCCTTCCGCTCTGAGTCCAGCCTTTTGAAGTATTTTCATTCTTTGGAAATGCTCCCATCCTTTCCAAGTGTCGCTGCATGGACATGCCACATGCATTCATCTGCTCTTTAAATGCATCCCTATAGACTGTACACTAATAACTTAAGGAAATATTCTATCATCTTTATTGAAGCAAAAATAAAAGTTTTTGATTCTGATGTTTTCAATCTCTCATTCATTCTTAGTTTGATACTTTGTAAAGGATTACAATTCAACTTTTTTTTTCTAGGAAGGCTAAATTAACAGAAATTGGCTTGTTTGTTTTCACATAAGAGTAGTAATTAGGTAAGCCTAATAAATCACCAGTATAATGAATCTGGACTTGGATGCCAGCCTGACTTGAGTATCTTGCATGGAATACAGTCTCTGAAAACCCCATCTCTAAAGAAGCAAAATGCTTTATAGATGTTGCATCTGATTCTATAGTTTGTTTCATAGATTGTTAGATTCAGGGACCTTCTACAACACAGAATCTATTTAATCTTTTCATTTCCAAATGCGGATAGTGAAACCCAGGAAGTATGAGTGACTTGTCTAAAGTCAGACAGTTATTGGCAAAGCCAGGAACTCCACCTATGTCTCCTAGGTTTCTTGCAGTCATCTTGCCATTTCATGCTTCTGGATTAGGGACATAGAAAATCTCCTTTTCTGAAATCTGCAAGAGGTGTTTAGGGGTGAGATGGAGGATAAAAAAGTGTGAAGAATCTCAAGCCCACCTTTCAGGAGCTAAGATAGGCCTTTACTGTCATTCTCTCAAGAGCAGCTGTAGGCTGTAACCCTTTACCTTTTCCAGAATTCCCAGGAGAAGGAGTGAGGGTGGGGAGGGAACACAGAGCACGTTACTAGGCATCATGGCTGTACAGGACGCACTGATTAAAGATGGTACATGTTCTCTGCAAGTCTCAGTTGTTCTACTTCTTGGTTTGCAGCATTTGTTCTAGCTCAACTGTAGTTCTTTTCAAAGCATCTTAGCTTCTGACCCTTAGAATTCCCCCAAGTCCCTAGGCCTATCCTCCCTCTTAGCCTTGCATATTGTAACCCCTAGGCACCACCTCTATCCCTTGCCTTGTGAGACCTTTCATCCCAAATTCTGCTTTCAATTTTTACAGCTATTCTGTTTCTTAATATCATCCCTTCCAAACCAATTGCTGGCTTTCTGATCAAGCCCTAAGAAGCCTCTCTCTGTGAAGCCCCTCCAGCTGACCTCTCTAGACCCTTACTGGATTCATGCTCTAGATGAAATCCCAACCTCGTTACAACAGAAAATTAGAAACGTATTCATTCCCCTAGAGGTCTGGCTCAGATTACCTTGGCCTCCTTCTTCTCCATTTCTTTTTCTTTGGTCTAGTAGGAGGAACACTAGGTTCAGAATAAAGTAACCGAATTATGGTTCCAGTGCAATAATCCAGCAGCCTAAGTTCTAGGGGAAAGCACTTACTCTCTTTGAGACTCAGTTTCCTCATCTGTGAATGAGAGTGGATGACAACAGCCCTGGCTACTTCAGTGGCTGATTATGATGTTGAGTGAGATGATCAATTTCTTTGTTCATAAATCGGTAAATATAGGGACCTATTCAGTGTCAGGATGTGGCTGTAGTTGAGTATAACCAATTGTGACCAGAGTCACTGCCATCTGAGATGTGGAAACAGTTGTAAACTGGAAAGCACTAGATTATTATTATATACAAATACCACTTCCTGGGATTTCCTTGTCCCTTCAGTCTTACTGATTAAAACCCCAAGTTCCACAGGGAGGGAAATAGTTCAGTGGTAGAGCACATGCTTAGCGTGAATGAGGTCCTGGGTTCAATCACCAGTACCTCCATTAAAAAACCAAAACCGAAACCAACCAACCCACCCACCCACCAAACAAACAAAAATCCCAGGTTCCAAGGCTGGCTTAACTGAAACGTTCATGATACACCTCACAGCCTCGTGACATGATTGGCCAGAAGAATGCAGGCACACAGAAGGACAGCACTTATCCAGAGGGTACCAACCCTAAGTCTACTCTGAGAAGCCAGAGAGAGACATCTCAAAAGGGCTTGCAAATGGTAAAGGGTGGGTGGGCTGAGGTGGAGATGGAAGCCGCCATCTGGCTTTACATCTCGACCAGCCTAGCTTGGCTTTGTGCACTGTTCTTTGGCTTCCACCTTGCTTCATGTTTCAGCTAGCACAGGCCCGGGGGCGGAGGGAAGCAGCATCAGCTATCCTAACCACCTAAATCTGGTTTCCAGACATTGCCTTTTGATTTATCTTAGAATACATTAGAGAGTTTCTCTTTCTCTCATTTCCTGATGGTCCCAGAAAGATTTTTATTTGGAAGTACGAGCATAAGAGTAGGACTCTCCTCTCCCACACCCCGAAACAGCCAACAAGAGAGAGGAGCACCTTAGCAGCTGTCTGTCTATAACTTGCATTCTCTGAGATTTTCTAACCAATGCCAGTTTCTTGCTGCCTCTATAAATGTAGACACTATATATTGAAGATCACTTCCAAAAGATAATATTACTGGTTTTCACTGATTTTCCTGAGCCCTATTTACTGTGAACCAATCTGTGTCTACAATTTTGGGGACTCACAGCAAAAATTCAGACTTTGAGAAAGATCTTTGCCTGAAACTAGTTGGACTAGTTAAGAACACGTTAAATTGACTGAAAATTCTTTCCTTATTCTCTAGCTTTCTCTAGTGCCAGGAGATTCTGAAATAAACACTTAGCTTGAAGCTATTTTGAAGAGGAGGCCTCACTGCAGTTTAGGGTTTTGCCATGAGGTGGTCTATATCATTCCTTCTTAGAGATACATCCAGTACTTACATAATCATCTGAGATCATTCTTTGAGCCCAAGCAGATAGTAGTGACAGCTGCTGATGAAACAAATATTCTTAAATGTGGAGGGTGAAAAGAGATGTATCACAAGCATCCTCATGTTACAGACTGCTAATGAAGAATCTGGTAGCACAAAAGGTCAGTAAGTGTAGGTACATTCCATGCCTCGAGAAAACTAGGATCTTTCTGAGTCTTAACTTTAAAAAAGGAGTTGGGGGGATGGGGGGTATAGCTCAGTGGTAGAGTGCATGCTCAGTATGCAGGAGGTCCTGGGTTCAATCCCCAGTACCTCCATTTAAAAAAAATAATAAATAAACCTAATTACCGCCCTCTCCCCCTCATAAAAGGGAAGAAAAAAAAAAGGAAAAGTCACTGCACATCCAAGCAGTAGCCTTGCATTGTCTACCTCATTTCCCAGCAGAAGTCACCACCTGTGCTAAGAGCTAAGTCATCTTGTTGTTGACAGGTTGTCAGGAAACCTAAAGATGTGTGGCGAGGGGCCACCAGGCCTGGAATAGGCTCTGATGAAACCTGAACTATTCTTTCCAAAATGCTTCAGCCACCATATCTCAAATGAGGAGCCTTAGGAAAAAGAAGTGTAAAGCATTTAAACAACAAAGCTGTATGTTGTAGCCATCCCTCACGCAACCTCACAGGGGCTGTGTTAAGCTATGGCAATGCCACAGGGACGGGACAAGGGATCAGCATCCATGCTCTGACGTGTGTTCTCGTAGCAGGAGAGAGTATCCAAATTTTTCATATTCAGAGTAAGTTATTTCAGAGAAAGGCAGTGAACTCCCACATTGTTTGTTGACCTTACTTAAGCATTTCATACCAGTGTGTCTGGCAGCTTTGGGAACTATTGTGTAAGTGGGGTTACCCAGAAGTGATTGCCAACATTCTGAGAATATTTCATGATCAAGGATTTAGCAAATTCATTGTGAATAGCATTACCCCTAACCCTTTCTGTCTGATAAACCAGATTTCAGCTCTGAAACCGACCTTGGATAATTATCCCTTTTGAAAATACAGCCTTGCTTGGCAACCCAAGACATGTACGTCAATGCAAGGACCCATTTCCAGTCCTCCAATCAGCTCTCCTGTTCCCACAGGCTGCATCCCTCACTGATACCTTTGAGAAGAGTAAATCTGGGCTGATGACGAAACATTCTTTGCACACAAAGGGAAAGCTTCACAGTCAACTACCTGTATGAGCTCAGGAAAGCATCTCAGGTTGAAAATTATGCTGAAGAGTGAGTGTCAAGTATCAAGCCCTTTTGGGAAAACCCCAGACCTAGCCAAGATCACTTGGCAAGAGCACAGGGCAGAGAGCCTGAGGCTTGGGCTGCCTGAGTGGCTGACTGATATTTGATTCTTTAAATAGGCAAAGAATTCCAACCCAATCTGCAGACACGTCTCCAGACAGACAGACACAGCAAGCTTTGTGTTTAGGATGGCAGGATGGGCCAGGGAAGGAAGGTTTTAGGCAGGATGCCTTAAAGACTGGTTGAAATGGTCAGAGACAAGATCGCTGGCCATGACTGTGGAAGGTGTTTTGGGCTTCAGACTAGAATGCATTGCAGACTTTGGAATGCTGGCTTTGTAACTAACTGGATGGGCAACCTTGGGCAAGTCACTTAACCTCTGAACCACCTCAGGATAACAGAGCATCCCAATAGGGTTATTATGGAGACTAACTGAAGATTGGCTGGTTGAGAGAGAGAGAGACTCAGACATAGGACAGGCTCAATAACGGAGAACTAGAGCAGTCAGGGGCTTAAGTTAATGAACTTTTAAAGTGTCTCTTTAAAACAGGATATAAATTCAGGGCCTAGAGACAGGTAGTTGATATCTGCAGCACACTGGAGATAGTCTTTTTAATAAATGGTGAACATGGGACAATTGAGTATCCAAGCAAGGAAGGAAGGGAAAAAAAAAGGTTGGATCTGTACCTCATCTCATACACAAAAATCTGTTCAGCAGTGATTATAATCCTAAATGGAAAAGGCAAAACTATAAAGCTTTTAAAAGAATCTAAGATAGTATCTTCCTGAGCTCAGGGGAGTGAATGTGGTGGTAATGAAGAAGGACATGGAGGGAACTTCTGGTCCTGGCGAAGTTCAAGTCCTTGACCTGGGAAGATGATGGCACTGTGGTTATGGACTTTGTAATTATTCTCTAAGCTGCACGTCTGTGCTTCAGGCACACTTGTCTGTATAGGAGCTCCCTTTCCTTTCACATTCCCTGTGTTCTCTATGTATCCTAAATGCCTTTTTAGCACATACCATGGTCAGGCCATTTAGCGGACAAACACTATTTTTAATGGGAAAAAAAAAGGGAATTGGATATAATAAATATTGAAATACAGCAAAACACAACTATTTTATTTATATGGTAGCACAGATAGGCAAGCTATAAATACGTGGTAACATTGTTTGATACGGCTCATGGTTCCCTATCAGTCGGGCATGCAACCAAGATGTTAGCACTCTCTCCTTCTCCTCCTTTTTTTAAAATTTCATCAGCTACTTGTGCTCACATTCTGCTCAAGCTGTTTATCATGCTACAGTCCTCAGGCCTTTCCTGCTTGCACTGACTCTTTCCCCTAAATCTTGTGGCCTTATCTGATCCTCGCACGCCTATCCATTTTAAAGCAGCAGATTTAAAATCTGTATTTACCTGTTTACTAGAGCACCTTTGAGGTCTCCATGAAAAAAGATTAAAATAGAATTCCCAGAGAAATTGGTAAAAGAGTAGTTTTTATATTTCCAATGTTAAACACAAGGCATGTGCTTAATAAGCCCTTAAAAATTTAGGAAATTCAGCATTAGATGAAGCATTTAAAGTATGTTCATGTTCATATAGAGACAATACCAACTGGAATCTAGGAGCACTAAATTGATCTGCCTAATACACTTATTGGGAATTAGTGTTTTGTCTGTTGCTTTTATTTTAAAGGGTTTATTTTTAACAGAAATGCTTAAGTTATTGGATAGACATTCCATTCTCTTTGTTACTCCTCCCTTGCCTGGGTGAAACCTACTCAGTTACTTGGTTCCACCCTAGCCATGCTGACCACTATCCAGTCTATAGGAAAAATATCTATAAGGAAATTGTCCATCTCTTAGTGCCCAGCAGGAAGTTAAGAGACAGCAGATGACATGCTGGCTCTTGTAATTTCCTCTCCAAATAATGTCCAGAGCCCACCTTTCCTGATATTATTCCTTTCACATCAGTGTCTTATCTTTTCTGTAATTCTGTTCCTAGCCTCAGTAACCTGATCTGGCTCCTCTGGAGTTGATTTTTCAACCTACTCCAGACCTGTGTCCTTCTTCAGGGGTTGCAGGTTGTGGATTCATCCTGAAGGGGTGGGTAAGTGCTGCCTCCGAGGTGCCCTGCTTGCCCAAGCTTGGGCCAGAAAGTAGACCAGGGGGACAAGAAGAGAGACAAAATCAACTGTGTTACTAGGGAGTTCACACAATGCAAGACAGCTTGGCAGAAGAAGTGAGGTCAGGGAAAGGTGAGAAATCAATTGTCGTGGAAAACAGGACTATAGTTTTCATAGTTCAGGCAATACAATGACCCTTGCAGATTTTTCTAATCCCCACGATTTCGCTGCCATATGTCCTTTTAGAAAAAGGTATCAGGATAAGATAGCATTGCAGAGAGGACAATAGATGATGGAGTAATTCATTCATTCTCTTACTTTATTCAGCATCTACATTGTGTCTAGACTAGACCAAAAAAAATAAATAAATAAAAGGCATGTAAATTGTTGTCTAATAACAACATGAGAAAGAATATCAATAACTACCATACTGTACTTTTGGGTTTTGTTTTTGTCTTTATTTTTAGGAGAACACAGAATTGTAAAGGGGCCAGAATGGTCCAAAAATGCCTTGTGGAGAGATGATACCTAAACTGGGACTTAAAGCTAAGGATCATTAAGGAAGGTAGAGAGAGAGGAGAGGGCATTTCAGACAGAGGAAAAGCATAAGCAAAACTAAGATGCAGAGATGTGACTTGAATACCTGCGGACAGGAAAGGGATCAGGAGAATTAATGACAGTAGAAATAAGCAATGGGAAATAAAGTTGGATTTGAGGATGGTCTGCCAGATAGAGACGCATGGGACTTTTTATGTGGGTAACATGGGATCTTGGCAAGTTTTATCTGACAGTTCAGGGCAGCAAGATTCAAGAGAGGAGACAGATCAGTTAGGATGCTAGGCAAAGAAAAAAGGTTCAGAGGAACAGAGGAAGCCTTGGGAGAACTGGATCAACCACTGCCTATCTGTACCATTGTAGACTGGGAAATTGGGAAAGAAAGTAAGGTGTAAATGGGTAGCCTGAAGCAGGGGGGTGAGACAGGAGGAGCAGGTCCTGCCGTGTAAAGCACATGGAAGGACTCTGTACAGATGAAAGATTCAGATCACATTTAGTGCCAGAGGGAAGCCCCCTCCCCTTTTGACCAGTGGGGGCTCTGCAGAGCCACTGCTTTCCTCAAATGCAAGTTCTGGGGTAACTGCCTTACTCTAAGGTAAATCATCCTTACTGTCGTTAATGAAAATCTTGCCCTACCTGATTGTCTTTTGATGGATTTGTGATATCGTTTTGAGACGAATGATATCATGAAGCTACTGAGATTAGTAAGAAATTTTAGAATAGTATTCATTTCACCTTTATCCTATATTTTTATTTCAATTTTATCATGTAAAAAATATATCAGAATATTGGTGTGTGTGTGTGTGTGTGCATGAAATGTGTAAATAAAAAAGTATACCTATTTCTCACCCGTTTTTTTTTTAGCTCATAAGGGTGTGTGATAAAAAGGTATGGAGACAACTAACGTGAAATAACCCTTGAGGTCAGTTCACATCAGCCTGAGTTATAATCACTACCTGAAATGTAGGGTATATGGAATTTAGGTGTCATTAAATAAAACACAGCCAGGAGGGATTCTTCTCCTGAGTGCCTGAAGGGGAGCCTAGAGGCTGACATGGAACCCACACCACCGGCAACACCAGGGCCAAAGAAGATCTTTGTCCAAGGAGGCACTAGCTGGAACTTGTGTCAATTCCTGAAAAATCTCCAAAGAAGGAAAGTTTAGTTTCTATTAGATACAAATCGTTTTTTAAAACACATTTTTCACATCTCTTGAGAAGTCTTTGTGGGGTATACACTTTACATTTTTTATTAGAATAATTTTTACACACACATATGATACATATATAGATATGAGTTTACTCTAATGGATCCATACTTATCCATTACCTAGTTCAACAGATAGCATTTTGTTATACTTGCTTCATCTAGCCTTTCTTTTTCCCTTCTTTGCTTTATTAAATTGCTTACATTTTGAAGCAAATCCCTGGTATCATGTTATCTTGCCCAAATATTTTCCAGATAGGAATAAAAATAGATGTTTTCTTACATAACCAGGTCAATTTTGTCACCTAGACAAAATTAGCAATAATTTTTTGATATCATCTGTCTGTCTGTCCGTTTTCATATTTCTCTGTCTAAAAAAATTGTTGTTTTACAGTCAGGTTTTCTTTTGTATTAGGGTCTAAATAGGGTCCACATATTTGGTGTATTATACTCTTTGTCTACATTCTTTTGAGTTGAGGTATCATTTATGTATAATCACTGTTCATAGATTGGTTTTGATGGTTCTAGAACTTCATATGGGTGTTACTAAAAAGTATATACCCCTTTTGTGTCTAGTTTTTTTGCTCAGCTTAATGTTTTGGGGATTCACTCTTTTTTTTTTTCCTTTCATTAGTTATGTATTAGTTATATATTGCTTCTTATTACTAAATATTATTCCATTGAATGAGTATACCAAGATTTGCTTATCCATTTATCTGTTGATTAGGTTTCTAGTTTGAGGCTACTATGAGTAAAGGTGCTATAAACATTCTCTTTTAAGTCCTTTTATGAATGCAAGTTTCATTTTTCTAGTGTAAATACCTGGGATTGAAATTGCTTGTTCGTAATATGGTAAAATGCATGTAAACATACATTGTGTAAAACTACTAAAGAGTTTTTCTAAGTGGTCGTACCTTTTACGCTCTTGTCAGTGGTGCATGAGAGTTTTGACTGAATCACATCCCAGCCAACATTTTGCATTTTCAGTGTTTTAAATTTTTAGTCATTCCAGTAGGTGTATAGAGATTATCGTCAAGTCTTTTAATAATCAGTTCACATTCTAGCCATTATTGTTTGATTTGTTTGTTTTGTTTCTTAAAGAAATTAAAGTGAGGGTATTTGAAAAATGTCCCAATGTTCTGGATATTGCTAATTGCTTCTTCATGGTGTAGTTGACCTTGTTCCCCTTCATCTCCTGTAAACATTTCTGATGCATTTTATTATTTTGTGTATATCTATGCTTTTATCTAAGTATTTTATAATTTTATTTCTGTGTGAAAGACTTATTTGTACATTTCTTACAGGGAAGATCTGTTGGTGTTGAATTATTTCAGCTTTTGCATATATAAAAAGCCTTTATTTTGCCTTTGCCTTGGCAAGATATTTTAGTGGAATAAAGAATTCTGGATTGATTGTTTTTCTCTCGGTGATTTAAAGCTGTGGCTTCATTGTCTTCTAACTTAAAAACAAGAAATCAAATAAGATAATAAGATTTCAAACAAGAAATCCGCTATCATCTTTGCCATTGTTCATATATATATGCAATGTACCTTTTTTGTCTGACTGCATTTCTTTTATCCCTGGTTTTAAGAAACTTGATAGTGATTTGCCATGGTGTAGTCTTTCTTGTGCTTGAGTTTATTGAGCTTCTCAGATCTGTGGGTTATAATTTTCCTCAAATTTAGAAACTCTCAGCCATTATTAACTCAAGTTTTTTTTCCTGTCTCCTTCCCCATTTCTCCTTCAGATTCCCATTATACTTATCTTTGGCTAGTTCAGGCTGTCCCTCAGTTCTCTGATGTTCTGCCCACTTTTATGGTAAGTCCTTTTTATCTCCATTTCATTTCAGATAGCTTATTTTTCTATCTTTAAGTTCGTTAGTCTTTTCTTCTGCAATGTTAAGTGTAATCAGTTCCATCCAGTATATTCTTCACCTCAGACATAATAGTTTTTGACTTTAGAATTTTTATTTTTATGTACACTATGTCTTTCTTAGCATGATCAGTCTTTCCTCTAGCTTGGTGATCATGTGGAATGGTGTTATAGTAACTCTATTAATGTCCTTGACTGCTAATTCTATCACCTCTGTCATTTCTGAGTTAGTTTCAATGGACTTATTTTTTCCTTCATAAGGGTTGTATTTTCCTGCCTCTCTAGATGCCTGATAACATTAGATTGGATGCCAGACATTGTTAATTTTGCCTTAGTTTCCTAAAAATATTCATGAGCTTTGTTCTGGGACACAATTGCATTACTAGAAGCAATTTGATTGTTTAGGTCTTGCTTTTAAGCTTTTACTGTTGGACAGTAGCATTTAGTCAAGGGCTAATTATGCCTTACAACTCAGATAAGACCCTTTTTCATTATATATTCAGTGCCCCATGAATTATGAAGTTTTCCATTCTGATTAATGGGGATCAACACTATTTCCAGCCTTGTGTGAGCTCAAGACATTGTTCCCTCTAATCCTTTTAGTGGTTCTTCCCCTGGGCGCAGACAGTTTTCCTACATATGTGTTTTGATCAGTACTTAACTGAATACTCAAGGAGGTCCCTCTCAAGCTCTTCCAGTTTCTCTCTCTGATTAGATCTCTCTTCTTTGGTACCCTACCTTGTGAACTCCAGCTTCATTGGCTTCCTTAAACATTCAGCTCGACCATCTCAACTCAGACCTCGAATCTCTGCCTGGGTTTGCCCTCCCTGAACTTTAGCCCAGAGACTCTCTCCAGGCAGTAATTTGGGCAATTGTAGAGCTCATTTCATTTGTTTGTGTTTCTCAGGGATTTGTCCTTTGATACTTTGTGTTCAGTGTCTTAAGAACCATTTTTTTTCACACATTTTGTTCATTTTTTAAATTGTTTAAAGCAGGAGGATAAATCCATGCCTTGTTTTACCATCTTGGTCAGAAACATACACTTCTTTACAAACTTTTTTTTAAAATCAGCTTTATGGGAGGAGCTGCTGAGGTGCAGAGAAGTCAGAAAATGGATATAATGCCATACAGGCCAACTGAAGAGGAAAACTGTAAAACAGGACTCTTAACCAGAAAAGTAGTCTCATATACTTTCTCCTAGACCATGTGGCCTTGGAAACAGCTTTACACAATTTACACGTCTTTCAGGAGAATCTAGTGAGAGCTGGGAAATGAGGATGTGACGGTTAGGCTGAATCCTAGGGAAGAGAAAAGAACAATATTAAAGCAATATCATGGACCTCAGCCTTGGGTTATGCAATTTGTATTGTCTACTCTGTCCTTTCTACTTCCAAAGCCTCTGGATGCTTACTTCGACTTCTTTACCTTCTAGGCAGCACAGCACCTAAGGCCATCTCAGTGTGATCTTTGTGTAAATTCAGTGTTCATGCTGCAGCATAGAACATATACCAAGGCACCTGCATAGGTGTGGTTCTCAGAGCAGATTGTTGAATGACTTACAGAGTGTACACAGAGGCATACAGCAGTTGCTGTCGTAACATTTTATCCACTTCAGCCAATCCATTGTCAGCATCACCTGGAGATATTTTTATTTCTACATCTTTGGGAACTAATATGGTCAGCGTCATGACTTGATAGCATGCTGAACATCAAAAAGTTTAATATCTATCCCCTGCCTTCACAAGGCTGAGCTCAGCTCATACCACCAAAATCTAGGGATTCATCCAGGATGGTTTCTTTCTGGAGAGGAGATGAAGACAAAAATATAGAGTGAGAGAGCCCTAGACAGAAACTTGTTAAGAAGCATGGCCTTTTTCTTATTGGTAGATATTTGTAGGATTTGCAGACTCCAAGTTAGCAAGCAGATTTATTCATTATGGTTGCTATTTTCATTAAGTGGACCACAGACAAGTGTTATCCTCTAGACGGCATATGTTGGGACATGAGGGTTACCCTGAATGACCAGGTAGGAGCCCTGGGCCTCAGCTAGGCTGATCTGGACTTGCCATGCGAGAATATCTTGCCAGAATATCACCTCCCTGGAAGCACAGACAGTCTCTCCTAACTTTGAGAAATCTTTTTTGGAGTATTTGTTACGACAAAATTTTCTGCTATGTCTAAACCGGGTCTACCTTCAAAGTCTCCTTTGGCTTGCTAGGGAACAATTGGTTGTGCTTTGGTGTCTGCAGCAGCCACTTAGAAAGCTGAAAGAAAAACAGACAGTCCTAGTGAAAAGCAATAAGAGAAACTGACTCCACTGGAGCTCAGCCACGATGCTGAGTCTGAGAGGATCAAATAACGCTATGGAGCTAAGGGCTTCCCTGGGGACCTTCCTTTTGCCCAGATCCTCAGCTAGGTCATGTCTGAAAATGAGAGACAAAGGATGCATCCTAAAGGTTTCCAGTTCTACAGTGTCACCATTTATACAGAAAAGGAGAGAAAGTTCTGCCAATGCTCTTGTTTTTCTCTCTAGAATCGTCAAACTAATCTTCCTAAGACATCTTTTGGATCAAGTCACTCCCCAGATTTTACAGTGGCTCTTTTGCTTACCAAATGAAGGCTAAGTCATCCTTCCTCACTTTCAAAGTTGTGAAGACAAGGTCTCTGCTTATTTTTCACTCTTCCCGGACAGAAGGAACACAGCAAGTTTGTGAACCTACCACACACAAAGCACTGGTTGACATTGACCTACATGTTTTTACTCAGTTACCCTCATTTTAAAGGTGTATAAATTCAAGTGAAGGTTCAGAGAGCCTGAGTGACTTGCCTAAATTCACAGAGCCAGCGAGAAAAAGCCAGAATTACAGAAGCCAAGTTTGCTTGATTCCAAAACTCAGGCTCCTCTAATTGTATCTCACAGCCTATGCACCATACGTCTTTCTTTTAATACATAAGTAATGAATGAATACAGCTCATTATAAAATAGTCAAGAAATATATTGTTATGTAGGAAAACATGTGAAAATCCCCACTCACCCACATGGAACTCTCAAATGCCTCCCACACGCAAACATTGCTAACAATTTGATGTTCATCCTTCTAGTTTTGTTTTAGCATTTATAAATATGTATGCACAAATACTCATGGGCTTTTTTTTACGTAAATGAAAAAGAAATGTTCTCAAACTCACTTTTTTTTTACCTAATATCCTTTCATAGTGGTATTTTCCTAAAGCATGTGTAACTCTACCCTAATACTTAAAACAGTTACATAGTCATTCATAGTTCAGATGTTTAACCTATTTTTAGTCACTGAGGGGCATTGAGGATTTCACAAATAAGCATCTTAATAAACATATGTGAATCTGAGGGTAGATAATCAGAGATAAAATGCTGGCTAAAGGTATATGCCTTTTTTGCTATGGTTAACAGCATTTGCTAGTACTAGTTTATTTGTAGGTGGGCTTCACCTCATGGATTTATTCATCATTTTCATTTTTCGTTCTGTGAATTGCTTGTTGATAAATTTGGCTCATTTGAGAGGGGAGCCATTTCCTTGTCATTTTCTTATTGATTTGTAAATCCTCCTTTCATGTTATGGACATTATTCTTTGTTGTATGGGCTTTAAATATCTTCTCTCAAGTTGTCTCCTGTTTCTTAGCATTATTTATAAGGTCCTTTGTCAAGTGAATTTAAATTTGTAATTGTAAATTTGTAGTGAGTTTAATGTAAATTTTAATAGGTTTAAATGTGTATGTGATCAAGTTTATTAATCTTTTTTCTTTATAGCATCTGGGCTTTATGTCTTGCTTAGGAAAAAATCCTCCTCCTTTTATCCTAACCACTACCTTTGGCCAGGAAAATGATACAGAAAATTCTTCATATTTCCCCTAGTATAGATTCCATTTAGAATTTTTGTTTATGTATGATATTTCAGGACAATGAATAATCTTTTTTCAAAGACTGAGGGTTCTAGAGGCTCTGTTTCTAGGAACGGTAGACTTTGTAATTTAGACCAGCCTTTCTACTGAGAATAACTAAAAAGCTAGAGAAAAATGTTATAGTCTCAAAAGCACCACGTAACTAACGAATGGAGAAAACTATAACTTCCCAGTTAATGGAGGAGGGGAAATGGAGCAATAAAATAGTATGAGTTATTGTATGCATTTTACGTATCCTTGGAATTGATTTACTAATCTGTTACTTAGGATTTTTGCATCTTTGTTTAAAGGTGAAGTTTGCTGACACTTTCCCTTCTCCATGTCAGTCTTTTGTGTTTTGGGTATAAGGGTGATGCTAACCTCAGCCTGAGTTAGGAAGCCTCCCTTTTTTTCTATCTTCATGAAAGTTTATAAAATTATGTCCTCTTGAAAAATGTAGCAGCTCTAATCTGTTGAAGAGTGGAACACTGCTGCTTTTTATGGCTTAGATATTTGGGTATCTTTTCAGTTTTTCCACAGGTTTGTACATTTTTTTCTATTCTTTAGCCAGTTTGGGTACCACTTTCCCATAAAATTTTCATTTCATAATGATTTTTCATATAGTGTTCTCTTACAACTTAAAAATTTTATCCATAATTATAATTATGTCTTTTTTCTCATTTCTGCTTCATTATTCTGGGATCCAATGTGTCAGTGAAACATCTGATGCCAACTTGATTCTTATTTCTTTGAGGTAACTCTAGCTCTAATCCTAAGTAAATGGTACAATTCTCCTCTGTGAGTTTTAAGATTTTCCATGGTTGGTGTCTTACATTTCATCAAAATGTATAGAAACAAGAGACTTTTCCTATTTATCCTGCTCAGCACTCAAACTGCTCACTATTTAATGTAAAGATCCTTTTTTTCCCCTTAGGTTATCCCTGGCCCCCATCTTCATCTTGTTCTTTATTTTCTATTTTGGGATGGAAATGGAAACTTTTTTTATTGAAGTATAATGGATTTACAATGTTGGGTTAGTTAGCATAATGATTCAGTTTTATATATATATGTATATATATTCAGTTATATATATATATTCAGTATATATATATATTCTTTTTTAAGATTCTTTTTCATTATAGGTTATTACAAGCTATTGAATTTAGTTCCCTGTGCTATACAGTAGGTTCTCGTTGTTTATTTTACATTTAGAAGTTAGTATCTGCAAATCCCAAACTCCTAATTTATCCCTTCCCACCTTTCCCCTTTGGTAACCATAAGTTTGTTTTCTATGTGAATCTGTTTCTGTTTTATAAATAAGTTCATTTGTGTCATTTTTTAAGATTCCACATGTAAATGATATCATATGATATTTGTCTTTGTCTTACTTCACTTACTATAATGATCTCTAGGTCCATCCATGTTGCTCAAATGGCATTATTTCATTCTTTTTTATGGCTGAGTAATATTCCACTGCACATATATACCACATCTTCTTTATCCATTCATCTGTTGTTGGACACTTAGGTTGTTCTGTGTCTTAGCTGTTGTAAATAGTGCTGCTGTGAATATTGTGGTGCATGTATCTGGAAATGGGAACTTGTAATCTGTCCTTCATACCACTTAAATTTTCTCTCATACTTCCCAATTCTTTGCCATTTTGAAGTGTTTTCTGGGAATATTTTTACTCACTCTCTTTTATCTGTGTACATTCATCTCTTGTTTTTTATGATCACATTTTTAAATTTTTTCATGCTTTTATTGAGTAGTAAACCCTTCTTATTTTCTGAATGCAATACCTTCTCAAGCTTCTAGGGATGTTAATTATACTAACTTTAAGGTATTCTTCCGTTTGTTTTGGTTTTTTTTCTTTATGGGTTATTTGATCTTCTGTGTATCTTTATTTTTTGTACTTAGTTTTCTTCCAGTGCTTTGTGATTATTATAAGCGTCCTCATCCTTCCTTCTGAGACCCTTGTTTTCTTTTCTCTGGAAGCTATTTCTGTCTTTGGCACCTGTGTCTGCTGAGAGAGGAGAATGTGCTGATTGGTAGGGGATGCCATCGTTTAATTTTTGGTTCTAGGGCTGGGATCCTTTTCCTTCTCAGGGCTAAGTAAGTTTCTAGGCCAGAGGTTGGCAAACTTATGCTGTAAAAGGGCAAGCAGTAAATATTTCAGCTTAGTGGCCCACATGAACTCTGCCTCCATGATTCAATTCTGCAGTTATAGCACAAAAACAACTACAGACACTGTGTAGACTAGTGGCATGACTACATTCCCATAAAACTATTTACAAAAATAGGTGGGTAGCCTACAAGTTTTCCAGCCCCTGACTTACCTGTTACTTTAAAGATGGCGGTGATAGGCCTTCTGTGATCCAGTCCCAAAAGTGACAGGTGCTGAGCAGTGGGGGCAGGGAATTTTAACTAGAGAAGCCCCAACATGGTTGGGCATTTTGGGGGGCTGTGTAACTCTAAACTTTACTCTACTTTTCCTTCCCTATCCTAGGAAGTGGTTAATATTCCCTCAGAAATTTCTTTTCTGCTTAAAATAGATGGAGCGAATTCTGTTGTTTGAAAGCTAAAGTCTGATGTATGTACCGTCCTCCTCATGTTACAGTAACTCCACTAAATTTCTGTTCAATAAGGTGCTTATTTTCTTGTACTAGTATAAATTAACTCTATCTTTAAAATTGTTTCCTGTTATCTTATGCAATGTACTCATTCTGTCTCATTGCTTCACTATCGCTCAGTTAGTTTGGGTGGAATTTTAAACAGTGAGTGTTTATTCTCTTTAGGTTTTGCCTGAGGATCTTGCAATTTTGACTCTTGGAGAGTGTATTCCTCAGCTTCCTCCTAATGTGTAATGCTTAACTCATTCATATGTCTAAGACATTGCAGGTGTTCTTCTCTCACCTTGAAAGTCCCACCTATATGCAAAACTGGGCTCAAGTGTCACCACCTCCATGAAGCCCACTGTGACTTCTCCAGCCTTCATCAATATATTTGTGCTCTGAGTTCTCAACATGCATAATATTACATTAGTTGGTTCTGAATTAACCTATTACTTAAGGTAGTTAACATAATAAGATCTAACATTTATCAAGCCCCTACTGTGGCCTCGACACTGTTCAAAACACTTCAAAGTATTAATTCACTTAACCCTCACAGCTCCCTGAGACTGACACCACTATTACCACCCCAGTTTTACAGATGAGATAACCAAGGCATAGCATGGACTAAGAGAATTGTCCATGGTCTTACAGCTAGTCAGTAAGCACAATCAGCATTCAAATCCAGAGAATCTGGCTCCAGAGCCTCGGCTTTCTTCTCCATAGTATACTACCTGATGTGTGTGTTAGTTTTGTTTCCGCTGTTATAAATCTTTTCACTTTTTTCTAGGGGCCTAGTTAAGGGGATGGATCAGAATGGATATAACTTGGTTCTTTCAGATTAATTACATCACCATATGATGGCCTTGTAGTTACTATGATATGATAGTAGTCAGAGTTGCTCTGATCCACGTAGTTCCTCCAAGTCCAAGCAAGGAAAATAGTGTCCTCCTGAGAAGTTCCTAAGGCATCTGAAGTCTTACTGGCTGTGCCTATTAGAAACAACCCTTCTTGGGTCTTCAGGCATCTGGCAGTTATCAGAGGTGGCCTTCAGTCCCAGGTGAAAGACACAGCTCCCGTCTCACAACTCCATGTTCTAACCAGTTAGTGGGCTTTGGTAGAGAGCATGAGCATAAGGTCACAGTACTCAGTGGGTTACCCTGTTTCTGCTCATTTTCAAAAGACCAAGCCTATGAGTGACTTGACACCAGAAAATATAATGCTCATTCTCTTTCAACTTGCCACTTAACCAGAGCAAAAATAACACACAATAAATCTTTAATGATTACTGATAGAATTGAAAAGAGGCTTGTTTTATTTCATTGACCTCAGATAGATGAGGATGGCTTAAAGAACTAGCTAAAAGCCAAAGATGGTGGGTGACAGCTGCAACCCAAAAGGTTTTCATTCCTGGGATTGATGGATGTAACAAGTGTCATCTCTAAATAAACAGATGCAGACAGAGGGATTTCTGTCAGGAAACATGATTGCTCCCATTACAGCATGTAAGGTTGTTTGACACCTTGTGAATCATAAATACTAGACACAGAGGACCAGATCTTTCCTTGCTTCACTTGGGAAATTAAATTCTTTTCTGCCACTTATTACTGGACTTCATTTATTGGCAAGTTGAGGTGTGTGTTGAGAGGGAGAAGGAGGAGGTAAGGTGATTGGGGAAAGGAATATACTAGGAGAGGGTGAAAGGGTAGAGATTTCCTACAGATTTCTGTCTTCTCTCTTTCTGGACAGTCTTTTAAATCTCCAAATTTGCCCCTAATTTGTAAACATTTCACTTTTAAGCCACCGTGATGCTTCCCCTTTAATTTCTATCTTAGAGGATAAACCTTGCATTTTCTGGGTACATATTTATTCCTCTTCCTTGTCTTTACTGTCTGCATTCAATTCTCATGGCTTTCCCTGAGGTTTTAGAAGGGAAAAGATGTGGTGATGGAGGCAGAGTTCCAGTAGCATGGAGTGAACATTGACATCTCTGGTCTCGGGGATGGAGGAAACCTCGAGCTACTCAGCCGTCAAAGCCAAGTGTGGACCACAAGGAGAGCGATTCTCCCAGGCTGCAGAACTGAAAGTCTCAAGGGCATGACTCCAAGCACGGGCTTCTCATAAACACAATTTTGGAATTATTTCCAACACCAGTGAAAAAATTCCACCTCTTTGTCCAGTTTAAAGGGAGGCCTTGAGAAGAAACAAGCTATCTCATAAAACCCCAGATGTGTACACATATCAAAGAGCCCAGCCTCCCTGAAATCCATAGGGGTGAAATGTTTGCATTGTTTTCAAGAAGGAAAATTGCTGTTAATCGTGACCTCTGAGGAAAAGGAGAAACAGGAAGCCATTGGGAACACAACATAACATGCTGAACTTTGAAATTAAAACAGGAAAATTCGCTGCCTGACTTGCCCTCTGAAAGCAACTTTCATAGTCCCTTGAAGAAAACAAAAGGAATCTGTGAAAAATACATAAGTCATGCATGCTTGCTCACGACGTTTCTGTAACTTAGAGGTCTGACTTCGTAGATGTTCATTCAAGTAAGAGGGTCTGGTTTTTTGTTTTTTTTTTTTAAAGGTTCAGATGCTATTTCTTGCTTTTCCTTCTCTTCCATGTTCCTTGTATTCTTTCATTTGAAGATTGATAGCAAGGTCTACTTGCTCATAAATGTTTCCATAATTAGCTATTTGTTGAATGAGAGATTGGTGAATGGATAAATTGGAGGCATTGGTTCATAAAGAGCTATGATCCAAGAAGAATTATTATGTTGAACATGGGAGCAGAGAGGCTTCAGCTTCCTTCATCTCAAACGGAAGAGCCCAATAGGATCTGAGAATTTAAGTCAAGGTTTAGTTCAGAGAAAGAGGCCCTTCTCCCAGCCTCTGAAAAAATACGTCCTGGAACCAAAATGGAGAAATGAATAAGAGGTGCATAGTGGGCAAGAAAGAAAGCCTCCATTTCAGGGGCCAGAGGAGCACCAGATTCAAGCACTGGCATATAGAGTGATAAGTATAAAAATATGGAAAACAACAGAGGAGAGAGATTAAGCCAATTACCCAAGTATGACAGAAAACAACCTGAGGGTCAGAGTGACTGTGGATAGAACTAAGGAAGCAATATGTGTTGTCACTATGAAAGTAATCTTTGTAATCGCTGGCATTGGTCAGATCTTTTTAGGGTGATCGTTCTGGGTTTCTATATTTTAAGTGAAGAAAGAGTCTATAAAGGAATAGGAAAAGTAAGAAATTATCCAAAGGAAAGAAAATAAGCCAACGAATTCATTATTGCTTTATTTTGCAGAAACCTTCAAATATAGAAATATAGAAAATAAGCTTTTTCAACCGTTGTAAAGAAAAACTTCCTGGTCAGGGAGATAACAACCAAGGAACAGTGTGAATATCTTGCACTGTGCATATAGTAGTTTCAAAAGTATACATTCATGTGGAAAACAGTCTGGCAGTTCCTCAAACAATTAAATATAGACTCACGATATGATCCAGCAATTCCATTCCTAGCTATGTATCCAAGAGAAATAAATATATACACCCACAAAAACGTATTCATATATGTTTATAGCAGCATTATTCGTGATGGCCAAAAATTTGAAATAATAGAAATAACCCAAATATCTATAACTGATAAATGGATAAACAAAATGTGATTTATCTATACGATAGAATGTTATTCATCAGTGAAAACAAAGTACTGATTTATGCTACAACATGAATCAACCTTGAAACCATTATGCAAAGTGAAGGAAACCAGTCACGTAATGGCACACATTTTATGACTTCACCTACATAAAATGTACAGAATAAGTAAATTCATGAAAACAGAAAGTAGGTTAGTGCTTGCCTAGGTCTGGGGGTTGGACGGTGGGTGGTGCAGAGGGAAGTGGAGAGTAGCTGCTAATTGACAGATTTCTTTCTGGAGTGATGAAAAGTACTCTAAAATTAGGTCATGGTGATGGTTGCACAACTCTGTGGATGTACTAAAAACCTGACTTCTACACTTTAAGTAGGTAAATTTTGTGGCATGTAAATTTCATCTCAATAAAGATGTTAAAATTTTTTAAAGAGCAGACATTCATCTGGATTGGAGAGGTCTATGTATAGCCAGGCTGAGGCAAAGAATGTACCATATGACCTCTTACCGACTCTAGAATACTATTATTCTATGACTTTGACCTATAAAGATACCATGCTTAGATGTGATCCAAAGACAAAGGTAGACTGGCTGTTTAAAAAGGGTCACAAAGACCTCTTCATATAGATCATAAGGGAAGATGCTTTACTCTGAATGTATGTACTTAGATACTATTGGAAACCAGTTAAGACTCAACTTTTACTGTCCAGAAGCAAAAAGTCCTATATGTAGAGTCCAAACCACATACTCTCTTTCCTAAACGATTGCCTTACTCCGGTCTAATGCTCCTCTGCTAGCTCTTACCTCTACTCAGAGAAAACAATGTGATCTTCTACAATGTAAATCAGAATGTGCTACTCTTCCTATTTTACTTAAGGTGAAATCCAAACTCCCTGCCCTGCGAATCTCCCCTGCTTCTCTCCCCACTCTCACTCTTACCCACAAGCTCCAAGCCACATTGGCCATTTTTCTGCTTTTCTGGGGGAGCAAAACTTGTTTCCAGCTTACAGCCTTGGTTTTAGCTCTGCCCTCTCCCAGAAATGCTCTTCCTCCCACCTCTGGGGCTGGAGGCTTCCTTCTTTTTCCTCAAGTGTCAGCTTCTCGTTAGCATGTCAATCCCATAAGAGGATCCTGCTTTATCCTTGGGGCTTATTGTATATGAGACACTCCATAGTATACACTGAAAGAATGAATTCCCGATGTCTTCATTTAGACAAGCTATGATATTTATCTCCTGGAACCATCTTATAGGGTCCCCACTTTATAAATGAAAAAGTAGAGACGTGGCCTCTAAGAGGCTGCATAGTAAGTAGAACTGGACTTTGTTCTGTATGAGCGTAGTTTACTGGGAGAGTAATTTCTTGATTCTCTCTGTCTTGCCTGTCTCCCACTCTGCCAAGCAGGTCGTCAGGCTTTGCATTTCCTTGTCTCAGCGATTGCTGCTGGGTTGTTTGAGGGCAGTGGCTCTTCCTGTATTTGTATATTCTTCCTGTATGTCTTCCAGTTGGAGAGCTGATGCTGGTGGGCTGGCGGGGTGAGGTAGGAGGGGGATGCCTCTGAGGGGAACCAGTCTGCAGAGGAAAATTCCAGCAGACTGAGGGTGAGAGCTGGAGCCATGGAGAAGCATGTCCAGTTCTTTGCAGCAGCCGGAGAAATCAAGACTTCAAAGGGACACAGTCCCACGTGTGACTCAGGACAGGGCTTTCCTGCTCCAGCACAGTTTCACCTTCCTGGGCAGGTTACAGGGGCAGAAAGTTGGATATTAAGAGCTTACTAGGTTTAGACCGTGATGTCAGGGTGACAATGGCGGAGGGAGACAAGAGAGCCTTATTCCATAGCATGATGCTATGTCATCCCCCCGGAGGTTGCAAAACTCAAGCAAAAGTGAAAATCATCCATTACCCTAAAGAAAAGATCACACATCTGTGTAAATATTTGACCACACTAACATGTCCATTAGGAATCTATTCAACCGACCCAGGGCAAAGCAGAAACCTGCTCCAGGCCTGAAGCAGAGAAAGACAGCTTGAAGGAGTGAGGCACCCTGCAGGGAAAATCAGAGCCAGTGCTTTTTCCAGAGTGCACTGACGGAGGACAGACGGGTGTGGATTTTTAAATAAGCGGATAATTTGGTTTTGGCTGTTGGCTCAGAGGTGCCCAGCTAGAAATAAATCATTGCCACTTTCAAAACTACACCTGAAGGGGATTGGCTGACTCAGTAAATGACCTGTTGAGGGCTCAGCCTTGGGGTGCTATCTTTTTAGTGAGGTTCACTGGGCGATTGATGAGGCTCTGATTCCATAGTTTGTCCTCGCATGGCATCTGAGGACCTGGTCTAGGGAGCCGGCTCTTTCCCCTCAGTCACCATAGCCTCCATGTCAGGGGCCATGCTGTCCTCACCCAGAATGTTTTCTGCTCACATCACCAGCACTCAGGAGAAGGCACCCAATCTCCGTCACCCAGCGGTGGGCAAACAAGACTCGGCCAATAATTAACTGGGAAACTGCTTAAGTGAAATCCCAGCTAGGCTAACATGAGAGCATTAAATATTTAAGCAGGATTTATGACGTAGCACATTCCTGGGCCGTCAAGGTTGCTACCACAGTCCAGTTACCAGTGGACTGAAAGCTACAGATTGCCTCAATCACTCAGGAGACTGAAATTTCTATAAAATGGCATTTTCCTATCTTCGGAAATCCTGATAAATTCCAAACTTCCTCATCAACATGAAAAGACATACACTCTTGCTCTTCCTTGGCTCGACTGATGGTCTCTGCCTCCCACTCCTCTCAGCACTTCAAGAGAACAGCCCACATCTGACCTCTCCCCTCATGCCAAGCTCCAGACATGCTGCCTTTCAGGCAGGACACCACATCTGATTATTTTCTAAACCAAGCTGGATACCCAGCCCACCTGAATGTGAGACTGTGGCCCAAGACTCCTGTCCATCTTACAGGACATGTGAGACTCCTGCCCATCTTACAGGCTTAGTCTCTGCCCTTTCCCCTGAGAGAAGCCTCCAGATGGATGTTTTCTGGCACACCAAATGGAATCCAGCCCAAAACTGAGCCCTTATTCTCCTCCAAAGGGTCTCCTATACCAGCACCCATTTTTCTCTTAATGGCACCCACATTGCCATTTCCATAAAAATTATCACATCCCCAACTCTTCTTTTACCTATATTTCCAGTATTCATTCTACCATATCTAAGAAGACATCTTTCATGCTATCTCTCCTTTCCCACACCCCTGATCCAAGAACCAGGGCTTCTAGCTCAGTCTCCTGGATGGTTCTGTAGTCTGTGGTCTGTATCCGCCTCACTCCTCCAAAGCCCACTACCAAGTGACCCTGCCTCATCTATTTTCCATTGTTAATTCATTCATGCAACAAATATTCATTAAGTTCCTACCATGTGGTGTGTACTCTTCTAGGCACTGAATATAAATTGCAAAACATATGCATAGTCCCTTTTATTTTGGAGCTTACATTTCTAACAGAGGGGGCACAGAGTAAACAAATACATGGTAAATCAGGCAGTGGTGAATGCTGTGGTGGAAAAAGCCTTTAGTAAGAGGAATAGAGAATGCTGGGGAGCGGGGAGTTCTGTTGTATACTGGGTGGTAAAGGAGGGTGCTTCTGAGAAGGTGGTATTTTAGCAGAGTCCTGAAAAAAAAAAAGAATGAGGGAGTGCGTGAGTCATTTGAACATCCGGGAAAAGAACGGTCGGTGGAGTGAGAGCTGTAAGTACCTAAGTCCTGAGTCAGAGGCAGGCTTGATGTGTTCAAGGGACAGTTAAGGAGGCCAGTGGCTGGAGCAGAATGCGGTGTGAGAGAGTAGTAGGCAAAGAGAACAGAGTAGGGCCGGGGCCAGGCCAGAGGGCATAAGGACCTGGAGGCTGCTGTACGGACTTCAGCTTTTATTCTAGGTGAAGTGCAGAGCCACTGGGCATCGGGTGGGGGTGGGGAGTTGAGCAGTGGTCTCATTAGAATTTTAAAAGGAATACTCTGGCTACTTTATTGAGAATCAAGGGAAAATGGTGAAATGAGGGAAGCCCATACAGTAATAGTGGTTGAGAGATGATAGTGGCTTGAACTAAGGCTGAGTGGCAGGGGTGTTAAGAAGTAGCTGAATACTGGAAATATCTCACAGGTAAAGTGGTTAGGATTTGCTGGTGGGTTGAATGTGGGGGTGTGAGAGAAAGCAGACTCCACCATCCTCTACCTAAGCCATTGAAAGACAGGACATTTATTAAGATGTAATTGACTGGGGAAAGGGAAAGGTGGTCTTGGGGAGCGAGGGTGAAAATCAGGAGCTTGGTTTTGGACATGTGAAGTTTGAGATGCTTCTTAGATACCTACGTGACAGTGTCTAATAGGCACTTGGATATGTGAGTGTGGAGATCAGAGAAGAGGTTAGATGTGAATGCATACATTTGAGAGATACCAGCATATTGATGGCATTGATGAAACCGGATGAGATCACCAAGGGAGTGAGTATTGGTAGCATCATGTAGGATGTGCAGGGGCTCTGGGATTCCTCATTGTCTGTAGAGAACAAAAGCCCTTTGCACCTTAGACTGCTCCGCAGGCTGGCTGTAACCCCGCCTGACCTGGCTGTTAAAAACCCCGTCTTTCCTTTTGTGAACCCTCCACATCAGTTACTACTTTCTAAAGTAGTGACTTTCTCCCTCAGCCCCCAGCATACTTTACACATTTTTTATTCTAAGCCTTAAATGCTACCCATCTTAAGAGTTTCAAAGTATGAAAATGAATATATGTATGTATATATGTGATTGGGACATTGTGCTGTACACCAGAAATGGACAGACACATTGTAACTGATGGTACTTCAATAAAAAAAAAAAAAAAAAAGAAAAAGAGGTTCAATTCAAATCCCTCCTTCATTTATTCATTTACTCCCCAAATATTCTTTGAAAAATCTACAGTGTTTGGTGCCAAAGATACAGCAATAACAAAACAATCACTTTCCAGAAAGTCTTTCCTGACCTCTTGCCTGATTGCCCTTTCCTTTATTTTCCATAGCAAACAAACCCAGAAATTTTAATTGGCACTAACTATGGCACAGGCTCCCTGGCAGTCACTGGGACAAAACTGGAAACAAGAAATGGTCACAGTCTATTGGGAAAGCAGGCAAGTTAACATGAAATTTAAAAAAAAAAAAAAAAAAAAAAAAAAAAAAAAGCATGTTCCTGGCTATCGGAGGAGAATGCATTGTGATAGGCAGATTAATACCTCCCCCAACCCCTGCCCTGCAAGATGTCCACATCCTAATGCCCAGAACCTGCACATTTGTTAGTTTGCCTGGCAAAAGAGGAATTAAGGTTGCAGATGAAATTAGACTTGCTAATCAGCTGACCTTAAAAGAGGGCCATTATCCTGGGCTAGCCAGGTGGCCCACTGTAATCACAAGGGTACTTGGAACTGGAAGAGGTAGCAGAAGGGAAGAGTCAGAGAAAGAGACGTGAGGATGGAAGTTACATTGTTGGCTTTGAAGATGGAGGAAGAGAGTCTCAAACCGCAGAATGCTGGCTGCTTCTAGAAGCCGGGAAAGGCGAGGGAATGGTTCCTTCCCCAGAGCCTCCAGAAAGGGATACAGCCCTGCTGGCGCCCTGATTTTAGCCTCATGAGGCCAGTGTTGAACTTCTGAACTACAGAACTGTAAGACAATAACAAATTTGTCTTGTTTTAAGACTGTGTGTTTGTGGTAATCTATTATGACAGCAAAAGAAAACTAACAGAGCACACAAAGATGATTTAACACTTCTACAGGTGTGTGTTATCTCCCCCAGTATACACTGTCAATTTCCCAAGATCAGAAACATTATAAATATCTTTTAAAATTCCCTCTTTTAATGCTCATATTAATCAGGGTTCTTTTTATTCTTATTTTTTATTGACATATAGTCGATTTACAATGTTTGTTTCAGGTGTACAGCAAAGTGACTTAGTTATACATATACATACATATATACATACATATTTTTTCAGTTTCTTTTCCATTACAGCTCATTACCAGAAATTGAATATAGCTCCCTGGGTTTGACTGCAAGCAACAGAAAACTTAGCAAAAATTTTCTCAAGGTAGAAATCTGGCTCCATCAATGAAAAGTCCTGGAGTAGGTCTAGCTTGAGGCACAGCAGAAAAGCAATGGTCAAATAGTTTTGATGTTAGAAACCTCTCTCCTCCATGCTTTCCTCTCTGCTCACTTCATTCTCAGGTAGGCTGTTCTTATGTGGTGGCAGTCCAGGCTTACCTTCTGCAGGCTTAGCAACACTGAAAGAAAGAAGGAACGTTGTCCTAGCTCTAGGAGTTAAAACTTTCCAGATTTAACTAGTGTCATCTGCCTCACCCTGATCTAATCATAGTGGTCAAGGAAGGACTGTTGTCACACCAGCTGATCTGAGTCATGTACCCACCCCTGGAGACGAGGAGCAGGGTCAGGCCCTTTTATCCCCAACGTGTGCAGAGAGTAGGGGAGAGTCCACAGTGATCGCCCTTTACCTGCAGTGCCAGAGCAGGGAGTAGGAGCCAGAAGCAGGCTATCAGGGAAGTGAATGGACTTTGAAGTCAGGTAGATTGAGTTTCTAATGCCATCCTTGTGCGTTACTAACTGTGTATCTATCAGCATATCTTACAGCCTTTCTGAGCCTCAGTTTCATCACAAGCAAAGTTATGTAATAGTGTCTGTCTTATTGAGCAGTTCTTAAACCAGCTTATCAGCATAAACCTGTCTGGCACTGTGCCTGGCATGGACAAGGTACTCAGGAGATGGAGGTTCCTTCCCCTCTTCCCACTTAGTGGAGGAGAGTCCTGCAGCCATGACACCTCTGCCGTGGCTCACATCCCTTTAGTCTCCAGAAAGCCTTGCTCTTCTCTACCTGTTGCCAACTTTAATCTGCCAGCTCCGCAGGGAAGTTCTTGGCCATCTCAGAATCCTTCATGCTTTGCTAGCTGAAAGGGGATGTTCTTCAGTTAGTTAGGAAGCAATGCCCCCCTGCACTTCTGCAAGAGGGATCCCTTGCAAGAGATCACTGCCAGGACTGTCATCTGCAGTGGAAGGAAAATGCAAGTGCTAACAACATGCACACAGAGCTGTTTTCACTTCCCTCACAACCTGAAGCATCCCACTGCCCTGGAGAGAGGGGAATACTGCTTGTCCTTCAAGGTGGAGCAAACAAAAACAGAATTTGCTCAAGGTTCAGCAAATCAATAACAGAGCTAGGAGTAGACCTTTAGAATTAAATGGAGCCAACTTGGGTGGTTTTCAAAATTATCAACTTAGGGAAAAAAATCTGTCTGGCACTGTCCCCAGAGCTATCCCGTTCACAATCTCACATCTTACCTCAAGCTATTGCTACCCACGTCAAGTGCTAAAACAGGATTGGCAGAGTCCTGCACAGAATTCCAATCACTGCTGGTTCATTTCTGTGAGGACTCAATACAGAAAGACTAGGAAGGGGTAAAGAGAGTACCTCCAGATCCTTAAGACCTGTCATTCGTTCCTTACTTCCTCAGTTCTTTTAGGTCTGGCCTTATTTCTTATACTGGTTCACATATCCTCAACTCCAGACCTCAACCATTCCTGGGAGGTAAGTATTGCTATACCTTCTGAGCTTTGATGGAGAGAGTTTTCCTCATCACCCACATGCAGCCAGAAGATAGAAAAACTTCTAAAAATTCCATTCCACTAGAAACCAAGTGGAAAATCACATTGCAATCCTGTTTCCAAGCCAATAAAGATGAACAATCCAGTGGTGCGTAGGGTAGGGGAAGAGAAGGGGGAGTTTGGGAGAGAATGAATAGAGGGAAAGAGAAAAGAAAACCCTAAAGCTATCTTCAAATGTCAGGGAACAAAATGAAATTAAGTTGCCCAGATGCACAGAATGAAAACCTTATTTAGTCATTCCCCCAAATCTTTAAGCATAAATAATAGACTCCGTATTAGCCTTCCCAAACCAGGCACAAATCCCATTAACAGGTCTCTTTATAAAGAAAACAACAAAATCTCTGCAAATATCATTAGCTCACCCCAAATCTGCTTCCAAAGGAAAATGTCGAGTCATGAAATGAGATTAATAGGAAAATGAGGGTCACAGATAACAGGGCTGTAGGGTCAGTGGCATCCCTGGGGTCTGAGAGAAGACCATGAGAATGGCTGGTTGGGGTTTCACAGAGACAAATACTCAGTTTGCTTACTGCACCAGTCTTCATTTTCTGCGTTCTCCTCCTGAGGCAGTAGGAGGATTTGCAATCTTCTTTTGCATACTTAGCTTCACAGAAGGAAAGCAATATGGTGTACTATTGAGGGGAGGAATGACAGCAGTCTGAACATTTAAAGCAAAAATGAATTGAAGTACTGCCATGTTAGACTTCCATTAGAAACTGAGTTAGCATAGACAGAAAACAAACTGTGGTTGTGGAGTGGAGGGGAAGGCGGGGAGGGATAGATTAGGAGTCTGGGAGTAACAGAAATACACTACTATATATAAAACAGATAAACAACAAAGGACCTACTGGATAGCACAGGGAACTATTCAGTTTCTTGTAATGAGCTGTAATGAAAAAGAAACTGAAAAAATATATATGTTTGGGAGGACTGTATATGTATAACTGAATTGCCTTGATATATACCTGAAATTAACATTGTAAATCAACTACGCTACCATAAAAAAATAAAGGAAAAAGACAATAAGGACAATGGCAAAAAAAGAAAGAAAGAAAGAAACTGAGTTAGATTTATGTTCACATTGGTTGATTGTTGGGCCAGGAGGGCCACAGCCTCGCTTCCTTCTTTCTGAGCCAAGGAAGATTTTATGGCAGTTCTTAAGATTATTGACTACCTCCTTTCAGGGACATTCCTTTCTCTGGGCATTGCAAATGCCACACTCTGTCCCCCTATACTTCTCGGGATAGATCTTCGTATTCTCCCATGAAGCTAGCCTTCCTGGATGTTCCCTGGGGCTTGATCCAGACTTCTCCCCTTGACTGTGCTCACTCCCTCTATGTGGTCTCCTCCTATAACCCGAGTTACCATCCTTGTGTTCAGGGCCATGTTCTCTTCTGAGCTCCAGAGCTAGGTAACAGCTGCTTCATTGGGCATCTCCTCTCTGGTTCCCCACTGAAGTGTGTCCTTCAATCCTTTCACTTTCCTTCCAACATTGCTGTGTTCTTGGCACTCCTGTCCCAGGAAATAGCTCACCTAATCTAATTGAAGACTGGGCAACATCCTTCACACCTTCTTCTTAGCCAATCCCCACATCCATTCAATCCTCAGGTTCTGTCTATTCTACCTTCTAAATATTTCTTGATTCAATGCACCTTCCCGTATTTATCCTGCCACCACCTTTGTCCAAACTGACATGGGGAGGCCGTGTAGAGTAGAGGTTAAGAGAACTGTCCCCCAGCCCAGGTTTAAATTCCAGCTCTATCTCATACTACCCTTAAGCAAGTTATTTAATTGGCTTATGCTTCAGTTTTCTCATCTATAAACAGAGATGATAACATAACAAACCTCATTGAGTTGTGAAAATTACTAACAATATATGTGAAGGGCTTAGAAGAGTGCCCAGCACATAGTGAGCTCAAGATCGTGTTGGTTGTGGTTACCACAATTATTACTGTAATTATTTTTGCCCATCCTGATAGCTGAATATCTCACCTAATTTCATCTCCTTAATCCACTGATACTTCTCTCTAATCCTTTGTGCACATAACAACAAGAGTTATGGTTTCAAAGGCAAATACTATTATGATAACACCTTGCTTATTCAGTTTCCCTTCCCTCTAGAACAAAGTCCACATCCCTTAACATAATTTAAGATGCTCTTCAGTACCCAACTTGCCCCTGCATCTCCTTGTATCAAGTCCTTTCCGACATCTCTGGTCCTTTTCACATGACAAACACTGGTCTCCTTCTTCACACAGATAACTTCTGCTCTCCCATAAATTCTCCATTGGTTGCCCCTTGCTTATGTTGGGGAAATAAAATCAGAAACAAAGTCATCCATCCCAGAAGACCTTCCCACAAAGGCAGTAGAGAAAGAAAACAGTTTTATTATTGAATAAGCATTAAACCAGAATGCGATATATATCACAGGCCATCCACTAAGAGTCTGCAAAGACAGGAAGAAATCTCACCAAGTAGATACAGCGTATTACGTACATATTTTCAAGATAAATGATAACTAGTCCACAAGTAAAAGGACTTGACAAGATCACTTGTTGCACATAGTTCATTCCTAGTTTACTTGGTATTTGAGGTGACCATCTGTATTAGCTAATTGGCTTTATCCAGAAGAAAAACAAACTTCTGGTACCTTTATGACAGGAGGCAGTTTTGCAACTTGTAGCAAGGTGGCCACCAAAGGTCAGCTCGTATTCTCCCACAGAAACTGGGAGATAGGGATGCTGCCTCTCTTGATGCTTATGTTTCAGAAAGATAGCCCCCAAGCCTTTGAGAAAGACATCCTCTAAAGCTGACAAAAGGCCTACCTAGTTTTCAAAAGGATTCATACCCATTTCAAAGAGAGGAGAAAGTACTTAACAAGTTTTCTATAGCAAATGCTCTGAGTAAAAAACAAACCAACAAAAACAAAAACAAAACAGAGAGGCAGAGAGAGAGAGGGAAATCCCTTCTTTTCAACAGGGAAAATTAAGCCTCTTAATTTGTACTTGCCTTATACTTGCACCAAAACAGGTTATCAGCCACTATGTCTGCCCACAGCACACTTTCCTTCCCCTTTATTACACTTGAAGCATCATTCAGTGTTTTATTCATTCACTATTTTTTGTCTTAATCTGTCTGATTTATTTTATTTAGCATAATGCCCGCAAGGACCATCCATGTTGTCACAAGTGGCAGGATGTCCTTTTCCATGGCTGAAAGATGCATTCAACTATTTTCTAATTTCTTTCAGACTTCCTGGTCTCGTTAGTACACATTCAAATGCTTGTTTGTATCCTTAAAAGTTAAGTGGGTGTATTTCAGTCAGAAAATATACCACCACCTATTCATTCACTATTGAATGAGTGCCTACCAGGTGCTAAATACTGGCTGTACTCTGGTCTTATCTGAATGAAATTTATAGTTAGTGAGGGAGCTAGACAAATAATTAAACAACTATATAATTTATTTATTTGTTTATTTTTCCATTTCAAGCAAAATTTTACTAGCTCACTTAAATATGTTTTTTTTTTCTTAAAAAATTTATACCATTTTTAAAGGTTACACTCCATTTACTGTTATTACAAAACACTGGCTCTATTCCCTGTGTTGTATAATACAACTTTGAGCCTGTCTCACACCCAATAGTTTGTGCTTCCCCCTCCCTTCTCCTGCCTGGTAACCACTAGTTTATTCTCTGTATCTGTCAATCTGCTTCTTTTTTGTTATATGCACTAGTTTGTTGTGTTTTTTAGATTCCACATAGAAATGATATAATTTAAAATATGATAAGTATAAAACAAACATATTGCTTTTGACTGGAAACATTTTGTTCAAGAATTAATTAATGATTGAATAAGTACATTTCTAGAGCTCCATAATTTAAGAAAGAGAGATTGCTTGGACAAATAAAAAGGAAAAATTAGGGTTGGAATTTATCTCTAAACCCCATAGAGACTGACTGCCTCTCATGTAGGCAGAATGGGTTGAAAGTGGTGAAACTGGTTCATGCTGCTAGTGTCTGCCTCTCTCTTAAAAGGATAAGAAGAAGGTTAAACAAACTTATTATGAAGCTGAAATATTACCAATGCTGATGCAAGTTCCAAGAGTCAAGTTGTATGGGTCGGAAGCTAGTGTTCTATTTCCCAGGACATGAATCTAGAATATTTCCTAGATGTTGGCTGACCGGTAACCTCAAGCAGGACCATATATTTCATTCCAGAACCTGTGAGAAAGGGTTGGAAATCAGAGATCTATATGAAAGAAAGAGAAAGACAACCCTATAGACAATTCCAGTGAGCCTGCTTCCAAGAGTCCTGCCCATGTTGGCAACATCTGTGCCTGATTTTCACTCCCATTCTGTATCCCAGCGAGAGATGTGCCCCACTGCTCTCCAAGATAAATTCCACCATTCCATTCCATGCCCTAACGGAATTTTTTTTTTTAACATGTCAGCCTGATCCAGCCAACGAGTCTCCCTCCTTGGAAGATATAAGGGTAGCGTAGACAACTTTGAAGCTGATTTTGGTTGTTTGGTGGGTCACCTGAAAGATAAACACCAGGAGTATGATGCTCTGAAGCTCTAGTAGTGACCTCTAATTTCTGTTTTATGAGTTTGAAAGGGAAGAGTTCAGAGAGAGGCAGTAATTTAGAGTGCTTCAGAGTCACCTATAGAGATTGGAGTGTCTAATTTTGTAGGTCTGGGTTGGAGCCTGAGAATTTGCATTTCTAACAATTTCCCAAGTGATGCTGATCCTCCTGGTCCCAGGATCAAACTTAAAAAATCACTGTTTGATGTTAGTGGTTGCTAATCTTGACTGCACGTTGGAATCATCTGGAATGCTTTTTAAAAATACCAATGCTGGAGTACTAAGTTAGACCAGTAAAGTCAGAATCCCTTGGAGTAGCGCCAGCCATCTGTATTTTGTAAAGTGCCACAGAGAAGCCAGGGTTTTGAGAACAAATGTTTTATATAAATCCCTGGGAAAGGAAGCAGAGGAATGGGGAGAGGGGTTGGAAAGGGCAGTATGTGAACATAAGAGGATCTGCTGTCTAAATATGTGGGAAGGTGTAGAGAAGAATCAGGGCATGGTAGATTAGAATTATACGGGCTATGCCTCTCCTCTGCAAGATGGACCAGAGAAAGAGAGTGACTTGTCCAAGATTTCACAGCAGAACAATAGCTGATTTAGACTTCACCCCGAGTTCTTGTGATTTCCAGTCCAGTGACTTTTTCTCCCACTCTGAACTTGGATTTTACCTCTGACAGTCCTCAAAACACTTACGAGAAATTCATCCTTGGGGACAGGCAGTAAGCAGACAGGAAAATACAATGTGATAAATCCCCTGCTATTAGGTCAGCAACACCAAGTTGGGTCTTTTAGCTCAGTCTAGTAAGGTCAAGTGATGAGTTTGGCACTAACCAGTGGAGAAAGGAGGGCAGTTCAGAGAGAGAGAGACAAGTACAAGACAAGGCATAGAGGTAGATTTGTGAGGGTCTGCAGACCTTTCAGAGTTGCAGCATAGAGAGAGAGGCAGGTAGAGCTCAGATCTTAAAGGATCCAGATCTTTTAAGTAATAGGTGAAACACTGATGGATTTTAAATAGCAGAGTACACAATAACAAGGTAAGATTAGCATTTAGATAGGTCATTTTGTCAGTGATGAAGGAATTTGATTTGAGAACAACTGGTCTGTAGGCAGGTGAACATTCAGGGTGATGTTAAAATAGTTTAGGGGGGATCCTTATATTAATGCTTATTACATATATAATTTAAGATGTATTAATTTAGAGCAGAAGTATAGAGATGGGGAAAGAGCAATGAATTTGAAAGATTTTTGGAACTGAATAACTCAAGACTTGGTGATTGATTTGAGATGGCATATGAAAGAAGAGGGTAGGATCAAGCATGATACTAAGCTTCCAGGACTGGGCAATACAGAGCAATTACAGTAGGAACATTAGGGGAGAAGCGTGTGTGGAGATGATCAGTGCCATTTGGAGAACATTGAATATGGAGGAGTCTGTATGTTATCCAAGTGGAGATGTCTAGTACATGGTGAGCAAAAGAAAAAAAAAATTGGTTCACAATTTCCATTCAGAGAGAGAACCACAGGAGTCGCTGATAAAAACCAGCAAGACAATGCAATCATGGAAACTTGGGATGATGCCAGAATTTCAGGGGAAGGCAGAGCAAGAGGGGCCAATTAAAGAGTCAGCATGTCGTGGAACAAAAGTACTTGTGTGTGAGTCATCACCCCATACATCACTTTTCCTCCATTTCTCACCCATGCTTTAGGAAGAAACCTGTTATTTGGCCCCTCATTTCTTGCTTCTTCCCCCTTCCAAATTAGTAAGGAAAGCAGAAAGCAGAAAGGGCAAATCAATCTATACAATAAAGAGATGAGTGGAAGAAGAGTATGGCAGAATAAAGAAAAAGAGTCTCATATCTGGAGCTCAGGAAGAGGATTTTGGAGACTAGGGGACGAGAGGCTCCATGCCAGCAGTGAGGTTTAAGAAAATCTGTGTTATAGGAATCTTTGATACGTGTGGCTGAATTAGATTCCCTTTAATATTCTTGTAGGGATTGAAGGCTAAATTGTTTTTAGTTGTTGCTCTGGACATCTTTGGGAAAGTCTCTGAGTAAAGACTGAGCCACATGCTACAACAGATTTACTGGGATTATAAGAAAGAATCATCAGGGACAGAGGAGGCACCCAGAAGAAAGTAATGCCACAGAAACCAATGAGGTGACAGAGAGGTGCACTGCCTTGAATGCTGCTGAGAGATCAGATAACCAAGTCAACTTGTGTCAGTGCAGTTGGAAGAGCTGGGAGTCAGAGGTCCATGGGCAACGAGTAAATGACATGTAAAGAAATGAGACAGTGGGTTCCATCTACTCCAAGGAAAAGCTTGACTGATAAAGGACAGAAATGGGAACAGCTTAGGGGAGATAAGAAGACCATTTGGAGTGAGACATCAGTTTATGTTTGTAACAAAGGAATTGATCTGAGCAGGTACTTCAGTTCATACACTTTGATTCTCTCTTTCACTCTAAGCCAAAGTCCAGCTCCTCTTCCTCGATGACTTGATCCATGAGCCAGTTACCTCATTATTGTTGGTCAACTGTACATTACCCTCGTAGAATAATGCTAAGGAAAGAGTAGCAAATAAGAAGAAATTTGACTCTTACCCAAGAATATTTGGGAGAGAAGTTCCCATGCTTCCCTGTGTGCTTACTGTATCTGTTTTGTTGTTTGTTTTCCTTTTGTAGGTTAGAAGTTCCCCTATTATAAAAATTATTACAGAAAAATGTTAAAAATCAAATCATCTGAGTTTCATTCTCTTTTTTAGTTAAAAAAATTTAATAACATATATATTTCAATAGTAAAAATGGTGTCTCTACACAGGTTAGCCTGGAAATGAAACGTCTCCAGCTTACTTTGAGTGAGGCGATAGCTTCTTTAAAGAGGAATCTTTACTCAGGAGGGGAAAAGTTAAACCCATGACCATTCTTACTTGCAAATTCTTAACTGTCTTCTTTGATGACTTCTAGTCAAGATCAGCTTGCCTTGAAAGCAGGCTTGGCAATAGTGTGCTAAGAAAGTGGCAAAAATACCTTTTTAGGTACTGCCATAGAGTTGATTCTCTGCTATTACACCTCCATTCCTTAGGACTGGGATTCACCTTATCTCAAAATGTCAGACCAGTGCCACACAAAGTGTCATCTGTAGAACAGCAGTGGCGCAACACTGGGAATGTGTTAGAAATGCTAATTTTCTCACCTCATTCTGGACCTACTGAATCAGAATTGCTGGAGGATAGGGCCCAAGAATCTGTATTTTAACAAGCACCACCCCACCACTGCTGTGTGATTCTCACATCTGCTGAAGTATGGGAAGCACTGTTGCAGGCTCCTAGGAGGAAAATCCATCTTACTCATCCAAAGTGGGTTAGGTATCTTCCTTTCCCCCTTCAGATCCATTCCCCTGCATTCTCTCACTGCTGGGTCCTAAGAAGTGGGTCTGTATTGTGATAATATCAGCAGTATCCTGTGAAGATTAATTGATAGAAGGCACCAGAAGGAGATGGATGTGAGGAGAGTGTGATCTGAGATGTTTATTTCTTCCTAATGCCCTTCCTGCAAGGTCATTAAGGGCTGACGGCTTCCTTTAACTGAAGGTCACAGCTTCTTCTCGTCAGTCGGCTCTCTTGACACAGCTCTCTCTGCCTCAGTTTCCCTCCTCTCACCTCTCCTTTGTAGTGGTGATGATGAATTTCCCACCACTGCTGATGGCCCCAGGGAGCAGCGCTGTCCCTGATTCTTTCCCTCTGTTTGATTCTATCTGACATAATTTGCAGAGTCATTTTACGATACTTTCTTTAAATTATCCAATGTATGTGTGCCTTCTTTTTCCTTTTGGGACTCCGATTGACAAAGCTCACAGATTCCTAATGCCTCGCATAGTGTTTAATAAATATTTATAGTAGGAACAAATGAAGGAAAATACAGATAGTTCTTGACTTACAGTGGATCAACTTACAATTTTTCGACTTAACGGTGCAAAAGCAATGCGTGTTCGGTAGAAACTATACTTTGAGTTTTGAGTTTTGACCTTTCCACAGGCCAGCAACATGTGGAACGATATCTTCTCATGATGCTGAGTGGTGGCAGCTCCCAGTCAGCCATGAGATCATGAAGAGAAAGAACTGGTACACTTAGGACCATTCTGTACCCATTCTAGCTTTCTGGTTTTCACTTTCAGTACAGTATACAATGAATTCTGTGAGATATTCAACACCTTATTATAAAATAATCTTTGTGTTAGATGCTTTTGCCCACCTGCAGGCTTATGTAAGTGTTCAGAGCACCTTGAAGTTAAGCCAGGATAAGCTGTGATGGTCGGTAGGTTAAATGTATTAAATGCATTGTCAACTTACAGTATTTTCAACTTATAATGGGTTTAATGGAATATAACCTCATCATAAATCAAGGAAGATTTGTAAATATGGAAAGGTGGAACCCTTTCCAAGAGCAACAGTCATTGGTAGCTTAGTGACTTTATACATTTTTTAAAAATGACAGTAGGCTAATCTGAAAATGGGATATAGAAATATGGGATCTGGATTTTGACAGACATGAGGTCCAGACCTCTGGCTTTGGGAAGTACTGGCCCAAATGCAACCCTAATGCATTAAATGGGAGGTGATAGATCCCAAGGGCCATCAAAATTTACTGTCCTCAAAAATTCCAAAAGTAAAATAGGTGAACACAGTCACAAGGAAGGGAAAGACCTGGTATACATTCAAAAATAATGAATAAACCTTTAGGAATTAGCAAGTATGGCTGGTGGAAGAGGAGGATCTTATAGCAATAAATGAAATCTTGGCTCTTATGGGTGATCCAAGAATATTCAACTGGCTCACGCTTAAGATATGGCAATATTAGGGACAAAGCTCTAGTGCTTGGGATGGTGCCATGTCTGTATTATTACTCAGCAGACATTTTGAAGAATGACTATTTTTTTAAATCAAAGAAGAGATCTACAAATATCACCGTCTCCTAGCTTAATAAAATCTGTTCATCCTTCTTATTAACCGATCTGTAGTACATTCCCTAGCCTTTGCCAGCACTGAAAAGTACAGTCAACAAGAATCAAAAGGACTTGGTTACCAGAGTGGGAGAGTGTGGGAAAGGATAAATTGGAAGTTTGAGGTTTGCAGATACCATCTACTATAAGTAAGACAGATAAACAACAAGGTCCTACTGTATAGCACAGGGAACAATATTCGATACCTTGTAATCGCCTATAATGAAAAAGAATATGAAAAGGAATATATGTATGTATATGTAGGATTGAAACATTATGCTGTATACCAGAAATTGATGCATAAACTGACTATTCTTCAATTTTAAGAAAATAAATAAAATAAAAATATAGTGACCTCCTGGGGAAAAAAAAAAGGACTTGGAAGACTTGGCATTTTGGGACTTGGTGCTAACCCCACTCTACTCTCCATCACCTTCTTTGATTTTCCCAGCCCAAGTTTCCAAGGCTGTCAGCACTTAGCACTATGGAAACAAACAAAAAAGGACAATGGTCATTGTTTAGAGTTATGATATCCTTTCTGTGTATCCTGTGTATTTTTAAAAGTCTTTCCTAAGAGTAACTGAATTTACCAATCAGCTTATCAAAACAGGCAATCCTCAGAAGTTTGTTGTTTTTTTTTTAAGTTTCCATCTGGGGCATAATGTTGTATATCCAGACCTGCTTCTTTTATCACTTCTTTCACCCAAAGTTCCCTCAACACGTCTTGATTCAACTCTTCAAATTTCTATTCTGGCTCACCACATGTCAAATCTTGCTAAGCAAATGAAGAAACAACACTCAACATATCTCTTCCTGTCAACAGCAACATCTGTGTTCGAGTCATTAAAGACAGGGACCTGAATTTTATCCCACTGTTGACTGTCATATCAAACTCTGCAAGGAATGTATACAACAACGTTCCCTTATTATTATGGACTGAGGTATGCAGGGCTCAGAATCAGTGCTCTTATGTTTAGCATCTTGTGCCTTGATTACTAATTAAAGTAACTAATCTCCAACTAATTCAATCACATGATGCATGTCTTGCCTGACAGGATGCAAATTTAACTTCTCTGCCAGACACAGTATACCTTCTACTGCAGATTGGGAAGCTATAGTCAGTCACCAGCACGAAATGTCGTCTGGTTAAGTCATTTTAACTCCAGAATAGTAGTTGCTGTATCTGTACCTAAGTTTTTGTACTTCAGTTTCTGCAAAGATTGTTTCTACATGAGGCCACTGAATGCCAGTAGATCCTAAGTTCTCATAGCAGGAAACAATTACTAAAGCTAAAATAGTTGCTGTGCCTGAGAAATGGCACCTAGTCCAGGAAGAAGTGAAAATGTTGGGGTAACTAGTAATTTGCAATATTTTAAGACCCATATGAATAAATGATGAATTAGAAGCACCTAAAAAGCCTAATAGAATTGTTGTTTGATACACATTTGATGGTAAGCTATTGGGTTTTTTTTTAATTCAGTAAGGAAAGAAATATTACCATTAGTTGATTATATGTGCAAATTTCATCTCCCCCTTCCCACTTACGCAAATCCAGCCTATCAAATTATTCATGATACATCAACAATCTCCTGTTGGAAGTCCAGCAGTCACTTCAAACTCAGCCAGTCAAAAACTGATGTCATCACCTTTCCCCTTACATTACTCTCCTTCTTTTGACTTTGTTATCTCAGTGAATGGTAACCTACTTACCCAGGTGCCCAAAGCAAAACTCTGGGAGACATTCTCACCTTCAACCAATCACCAAGTCCTCTGCTTTCTCCTTGTATGATTTTTCTCAAATCCTTCCCTTTTTATTTGCAACCCCCACGTCTTCATTTTGTTCCTTAAAATTTCTTACCTGAATAAGTGACATATCCTCCTGAGTAGTCTCTTTGACTCCAGACTCTTGCCTTCCAATTAATTCTCCAGTTGTAGGTCAAACTGGCTTTTGGAAAATACATATCTGATCCTTGGGCTTAAATATATTTTGGTAACTCCTCATATCTTTTAGACTGTTCTTCAAAAAATCCAAACCCCTTATTATCACAGACGACCTGGTTTATAACGTGGCCCCAGCCTTGTGCCTTCTTCACCTTACTTCTTGCCATCCTTCCCCTTTCGCTTGATACTCAAACTGTAACCAATTACTTATGGTTTCCTAAACAAGGCCTGGTTTCTCTAGCCTTCACACACTGGCTTGGACCTCAGAGCACATTAAGCAGTGTCTGGAGGCATTTTTGATTGTCAGGACTGAGAGGGGTGCTACCGACAAGTACAGGACAGCCTCCCACAACAAAGAATTCCGAAGCCCTAAACGTCAGTGGTTCCAGGATGGAGAAACCCTACCCTGGTCCCTTTCCTTCCCCGGTGTGGCAAGGACTACTAATTATTCACAGTATCCAGTCTTCATTTTTCTCTTAATAATCAAAAAGCCTGCCAAGTTTAGCTGGGCTACATTCCCCAGCTTCCATTGCAGCCCAGGATAGGCATGTGTGCAGTAAAGGATTATCATGGTGGGCCTGTGATTTCTATCCTTAGAAAGCCCCACTTTGAAGGCTGACCCTTGGCTGGCATCTGGGAACTTGAATTTCAGGAGTTACCACCAGTCCCTGTTAGGATCACTATACCTAAACTGTATAAAAATATAAAGTCTCTGCTAAACTCTTGCTTTTCTTCTGGGAGTCTGGAATTTTGGTACATCCTCAGATAGGAAGTGACATGACCAGCCCCAGTAAAAACCCTGGGTACTGAGTCTCAAATCGCTTTCCTGGCAGAGAGCATTTCGTACACATTACCACAGTTTGTTCATGGAGGAATTAAGTGCATCCTGTGTGACTCGACTGGGAAATTACCTTTGGAAGCTTGCAGCTGATTTTCTCTGGACTTCACCCAATGGGCCTTTTCCTTTTGCTGATTTTTCTTTGTATCCTTTTCTTGCAGTAAATCTGGGCTATGAATCTAACTATATGCTAAGTCCTGTGAGTATTTGTGTATCATTGAAACTAGGAGAATTCTGGAAATTCTTTATAAAACATGTAACTAAATTCTAGCTAGTGAGAAGTGAACAGAAGTCAACTTCAAGGTCATATTCTTTAAGCAATTTGTTTGGCTCTTATTTCTCTTTTCCTTTTTCCTTTACACTGAATTGTAGATGTGGTGCTCGCCAGCCAGCTTCAGTCAGGTGGACAAAGACCCTACCCTAGAGCAGAGGTTGGCAAACTTTTTCCATAACCTGGCCCTACAATCTCTGTTGAAGCTAGTTATGTCTGCCATTGTAGCACTAACACAGCCAAAGACAATAGATACATGGATGTGTAGAGCTGTGTTCCAATAAACTTTGATTTACAAAAACTGGAGATGGGCCAGATTTTGCCTCCAGGTCATAGTTTGCCAATCCCTGCCCTAGAGGACAGAAAGAGATGGTATTGAGAGACAGTTCTCCATGGGTTTAATTCCTATGATGTAACCCACCCACCCACACATGCTATCCATAGAAAATCCTGGGATAGTCCCCTCCTAAGTGTTTCCATTTCATCCCACACATGTATCAAAACAAGTACTTGTTTGAATTACCGTCTATCACCTGCATTAGTCTGTAAGTTCTTGAGAGCAAGGACCATTCATCTCTGTATCTTTAGTGCCTATCTCAGTGTTCACCATGTAGCAAACAGATTTGTTGATGTGGTAAATCACATGCTCTTCGCTTCTTATACTCGTTACTACTCATTCCCTGGCAGTGTCCCTGGCAGTCAGATGACTGATGGCAGTACTGCTTATCCAGGAGAACTCTACCCTCTGGCGTTCTCCCAGAGCCTTCCAGTCTCTAAGCTGCATCTCACAGTGACTCTCACTTTAGGGAGTGCCCGTGTTCTAGACTTTACGTAACACTTAATGCAATAGAACAAGATACATACACTAAAAGAATGTTTATATCTCACTCCTAGAATCAGGTCTGGCATTTTGAAATTTTACTCATTGACCACAGGACAGTGCTTCCTCTTTTGTGAAACTAAGGGTACCAGAAATGTCACAATGGTTCAAATGCTGTCCCTTTTATGGGGGTTTTCTAATATAGCCAAGGGACAAATGATACCCAATGGGTTTTGTCTTACTTGTGACAGATAAAACTGCTCACTTTTGGACCAGAATATCTGGCTCTCGTCCAGACTCCAAATCCTGACCTACTATGCCCATTTTCTACAGTAGAGTTCCAAACACCTTCCTATAAATCCTGCCCTGTTTTTGGATGCAGCCTCGTGGGGCTTGTTGAAGCTATCACATCCTTATTTACATAATTCCTCTTTCTCTTCCCTGTGGCCATGCCTGGATATGAGTTCTCTAACATCCAAACTTGTGCAAGATAAAGGTTTGATTATAACTGGGAGCCATCAGGTACAGCTCAGAACATGTTTTAAGGGGAGGCTGTCCAAGTGCAGAGCTTTGGGTGTGCTCTTTGAAGACTGTCAACTTCCCTATGACCAACTGGGCCAACCCCTGCAGCTCTGAATAAGCACATCACAACCCATATAAAGCATTCTCTGGTCCTCAATGTTTGCATAGTTCCCATCATGGCTATCTTTCCTGGTACCTGTCTTCAACAGCGAGGTGGCATCAATCCCTTGGCAGGTCTCTGCGGGAGTCAGCGGGACTAGTCTATTTCTGGCCTCAGTTTTTCTGATGCAGCTGGTATATCTCCTCTGGATGTCAGTTATTGGGCCGTTTATTATTTCTTAATTTGAAATAGAACAATTAATAGAGGGACACCAAAACTTTCTGAAACCCAAGATGAATATGAATTACATAGTCATAAATATTTCATAAATATCCATATATATTTATGAATTGGAACTTATCTGACTTGACCATTCATAAGGCAAGGGAAGCAAATTTTGCATGCAAGTGGAATGTCAAGGACTAGGCAAAGCCTGGGGTGGAAATGGATCTGGTCACAGACAACATCCAGCACAATGTTGGCTGAAAAAATGGTGTGACATCAAAGGAGCATATGGTGTTTTGGCCAAAGTTCATCAGAACTGGGAGTGTCACCCTTAGACCTTAGGCAGATGTAAGTAAGCACCTAGGGATTATCTGAATCTGTATCAAATAGAAATCAAATTCCTTATCTTGCATCATATAAAAAGGTAATTCAAGATGATGAGACAACACAGTAAATAAACCCCATCTGGTCTGTGGTCCTATGCTTTACTTAGCTCACTATTTCTACCTATCTGAAAAAATTCAGATAATTTTTTGTGCATAAAAGTCTTTATTATCCATCCACTGTTCAATTTCTACCCATCCTATGAAATCTACTATAAATTTATTCTACTCAGAAGCACCTATCACTCTCCCTTTGGGTTCCATTTTCACAGAACTTGTCTACCACTTATGTGAAGACTTTCATGACACACCGTGTTGTGTTACTCAGTGTTCCTTTATACGGATTATTTTTTATTATCTCATCTCAGTGATGTGCTTCTGGAGATCGGATGCCTTCACCAAAGCAGTTAGCTTAGCACTGTTGTTAAAGGTACTCAATAAATCCTTGCGGATGAGTGGGTTTTTACACATTACAGAAGTGAGGAAAAACCAAAACAATGAACACCATGATACAATGGACAGGAATGACTTGAAAACCAGTTTGTATGGGAACTGAGGTTCTCCCCAGGGGTTTCAGGGCTTTTACGTCAGGAAGTTCCCAGATGCCAGGCCTGAGGCAGTTTCCAGGACAGGATCTCATGCTCCCTTCCCTGAGTTATGAAGTCCACTATAAAGTCCTCTTCAAAGGCCCTAAACTCGTGGTCCATAAAGAAAATCCAAGTTTGTACTGTTTGACAGGTCACCTTGCAGGACAGGCCCCATACTTCAGTGGTTGTCTTTGGTGACCCAAGCTCGGGTGGGAGGTTATGCAGGAGTTCTTGGATCCTAGCACAGGGCCATGGAGGGTGAGTCACATGAGGCCTGAGAAAAACCAGATGCTTGGGAAAGAAGTAACAGGAGATACTGGAAATACTGTACGGTCTAGACTGAATGCTTCAGTGGTCTCGAGATAAACAAAGTAGGCCAGGGGTGAAATATGTGAGCTCAGTCAGCTTTACTCCTGAGAGTTTCAGCTCGTATCTTCAGGAAACAGCTAAGGCTTGCTTCTGTGAGCACAGGCAAACTTGGCACGTACTGTTCCCGCTTTCTTTCAGCCTGATCGGTGAATTTGAATTTATAGGACGGCACATTCCCATCGCAAGCATTTCCCCAGATCCTCTGGCCTGATCTTGGGGCATGTGGAAAGGAACTCTCCACGGGCGTTTCCTTCCTGCAGAGGGTGCTAAGTGAGGTACCTTCCCCTCTGAGGAAGGATGGGGCTCTGTTCCCGCTGTTTGTGCTCCTCAGATGTCACCTGCAGGCAGATCAGTGCTGACGACCAGCCCGTTCGCAGAGGATAGATTGGCAAAGGTGGAGGGAGAACTGGCTGTTCCCAGGAGAGGCATGAGCCTAAAGCTGCCTTACGCACATGGCATCAGGAGAATATTATCCTTCACACAGACACACAGACACAAGAGATCATCAGCATAAATCTCATTTGGCAGACTAGGAAAACAATGCTCCCAATCTAGTGCTTGCAAAATTTTCTCTTAACAGTATTTTCTTCCCATCAGGTTCTGAGGATCCATCCAGGCTCTGGTACTGTCACCACCAGGACCCTGTCCAGCTGTGGTCACCAATCTGTGCTTAAGATACTGCCAGGCATTGTCTCCATATTCCCAGGGTGAATCGTAGTCTGCTTTGTTTCCAATCATCCTGTTTCTGACCCTTACTTCGATCCTTTGGCTCATGGCCCACTCAGCAACTCCAGCCTGATGAGCTTTCTGATTTTACTGGACTTTTAATCAACTTTCTTCCTCCAGATAGTCCTATGCAAGCCCCCGCTGGCATCCTTCCAGGACCCCCTCCCACACTTGCATACTCTTCTCCAGGGAAGCCCTGACTGGAGATGAACTAACTCCACCATCCCACTCGCATCTGCCTTTGCCTGGGAAGGCTGTAGGAAACAACTCTGCAGACACAGATGTGTAATCAAGTTATATTAGAAAGCCAGAGTCTTTATACTTAGAAGACCCAAATTCTCTATCAACAGATAGACAATCATAATATTTAGTCTACTGACTAATCAAATTAATGTTGAAACCACCAAGCCCTTTGAGAACTACAGATGGCAAGTGTCAAGGAATTGATCTCAGTGGACAAGGAAACTTTTAAGTTCTTGAAGAAAATCCAGGTTTGAGATCCCAGGCTTACAAATGAAATTCACAATTAGGCTTGTGATCTGCGAGTGCAGTGGTAGTATATGGTGGTAATAAAAAAAAAATAAAGGTAAGTCTTCTGAAGGAAATTGAAAGTGTATCCACATCACATAGTTTAAGTAAATTCTCTGAGCACTAATGCAATGCCTTTCAGATTGTCAGCTTTTCAGACAACTTACTCAAATACCCAAATCTGCACTCCCAAGATAAATTCAGTTTTTCATGCCTCTCAGACCTAATATGGAGAGTTAAGGGCTGTACATAAGCAGTCATGTTTTCCTTCGTTTTGTTTTGAGTAAACGTTTATTTATTTTGTCCAGCATTGCTTCTGTGATGTTCCAGTCTCATCAAAGGAGAATGAAGCATCTTGTAATTTCTTCCTTAGGACTTGTGGTTCCATGGTGCCTTCTACCCAAGACAATTCCCCTCTCATCTCTGTCTTTCCAAATCCAACCATCCTTGAAGCATACCTCTTCTTTGAAGCCTTCTCTGATGGTTCCAGCCAACCATCTTTTGTTTTGTCTTGTCTTTTGAGCTCTTGTACTGCTCCTAATCCTTCCCATTCTTCTAGCATTGCTTGATTATATAAACCAAATAAGGCTCGTGAAGATTTACCTGGGAATACAGATTAACATATGACCTCATCTAGTATGCTTTCTTTCAAAATACAGTTCCTTAGTTAGTTATTTGGATTCATTATTTTAATGATATCTTGGTTCTAGGATGGAACATGGATTCCTTTTAAAACGAGTTGCATACTGGCAGCTCGTGGACCATATTCAACACAAGAAGTGGGGTTTTTCTGCCCTCACAATGTTGGGTGGTCCAGTGTTTTCAAAACAAATTACAACGTGCTCAATATTTTAAAATCAGGAACTTTCATCAAAGATATATATATATTTCTAACTTTTCTTCAGCTCTCTGAAGGTCTGGCAGCACTGGGCCATCCTGATGAGCCGTGGGAGAATGCACTCTATCTAGTCAGAGTCAGCACTCATATTGCTCTAGTCCTTACATCACTCATGTGCCTATGGCCCTGGGCCTCCCATCATCTTCCAATCATCTCACTTCTTTCTTGTGCCTTATCTCTCTTGTCTCCAGAAGCATCTGAGTCTGCAAGGTCCCTTTTCACTAAATTGTTTCTACCTACCATTTAACCTAACTCTTTTGGCTTTCTTCAAATTTGAGTAGCAATTTTCAACTTCCTTTTGTCTTTACTTTAGATGTCAGCATTCTTTTACTTAGCGCACTGGCTGCTGAGAGTCTTCAGAACTTCAAAGCAACTTAATTTCAAAAGCTCTTAACTACATACTTTGAAATAGTCTATCTTAACTCTCTTAATTATTGACATACTTCTCATTCACTCTTCCCTCTCTAACTCTTTACTGACTTTGGATCAGAATTGCCTGATCAATTCAGTTTGGTGTAAGTTAGAAAGTGCAAGATGGTAGCATCACCATTTCTGCCCGGGTCCCTAGACAGTGGAGAGCAGCTGATTTTTTCAATACAAGCAGGAGAAGTCTTCCACCAGCTTGAGGGTCATGCTGGCATTCCACACCACATTATGGTAAGTCAGCTCCAGGAAGCTAAGAACTGATACCTACACGGACCACACACCTGTGAATATCTTCCCTGTGAATGGGACCCCAGGAACCAACCTGGCACTCATGGAAACTCAGCCTGGAGGCTGGCTGTGCCACTCAGCCTCTTCTCTCCCTGATCCAGTTTGTAAATCTGCAGTCAAATCTCGTGACACTCTGAGCTAATGGAGTTCAGCTACTGGAAGGTCTTTGGAGGGCAATCAGGTGCTATTAAAAATATGCTAATGGCAGCTTGTGATCTAGCAGCAGGACCCCAGGATTTGGGGTTGGCATGGCAACTGCCAGCAGATAGTTCACGCAGAACAGGAGCAACGGAAAGAATTAGAATGAGCTGCTTAAATGCCGGTGTTAATGAAAAATGTGGAACACAATTGAGGATCAGAGAGAGCGTTTGGTGCCCTGGGTGGCAAAAACAACACACACACACACACAAAACAGAAAACCTGAAAGCAAAATTAATGCCTTCCTTTCTGCTATGGCAGTAGAAGGAAAGCCAAATCCCTTGGGAGGGATTTTGTATGTAGCCTGATGGTTTCATAGAGGACCTATGACTCTGTTGAAATCTGTGTGTTTCATGTGTGGGTGACAGAAGTGTCATATGTGTCTGTGTCTCCCCGCCAAGGCTGAAAGAAGAGATCTGACAGGGAACAGCTTTTAGCAATCTACTGTATCAAAGGCAGTACAGATGGCTGTTTTTGCTTTTAACTTAACTGAATGTCAAAGAAAAAAAAATGGGCCTACTTACAAACACATATCCAACATGTAGAAAGTGCTTGAAGCTGGAACTTATACCCAGGTGCATGTCACTGACTGCGAAAACCTAAGGTGTGTTTAACTGTGTGGGCACATGCGTGTATTTCTGTGTTTTACATGTGCCCAGCACTCTTTCTCCCTTTTGCCTGGAAGCTGGAAGTTTTGTAGTAAGTCAGCCTCTGCCACTGTGGGCTTGAGACCACAAAGAACGAGATTGTTTCCTGCTTTTCCACTGCAAAGAGTACATGCCATTGGAAATGATTTCCCATGAAGATGGACAAAAAGCATGCTCAGTTCAGTGTCTCCATTAGCCTTGCTGGCTGGTGTGGCTGAGGGGAATGACACAGAATGAAATAATGTAGAAGGGAGCTGTCTGAGACAGGCAGGGATGAGAATGACTCCAGGAAAACAGAAGTAATAAATCTACAGCCATCACAGACACTCTCACATGCCAAAGATGGAAATGACGCCAGCTATGCAGAAAATGAGGCATGCGTATCTCTGGGGGGCTGAGGAAAAAGGAAACAAGAGGCAGATGGACCACGAGTTAAGTGAACTTGAGGATGCAGAGAGGACACTGGGGAAATTAGTAAAAGCTCAAAGAACAATCCAAGAAGAGGAGGAACAGAGCAAAGAAGGAATTCAACTCCACAGATTCATGTTTCAATCCACATGGTCCTTAGCCTAACCTGAAACTTGTACTTTGGGAAAAAGTTGTGTCACTTGAAAAATACACTTTTCAAATGACTTAGGCATAACTTCCTCTTCTTAGTCAGCTTCCTTCCTTCTCTTTGATACAATAGTCCCTTAAAGAAAGACCAGGGGAGAAAAGCTGCTGGAAATGTGTACAACTGGAAACAATTGCTATTGTCCTCGAGGTGTTCATTCTAGCAGGGACTGACAGGTGTTCTGCTGCTGAAAGGATAGCCCGAGATATGGATTCATGTAAATAACATCTGAGGAACCAAGGTTTTGTGGGGACAGCCTGAAGCTTCTGTAATTAGGGAAGCCCCGTTTAAGAAAAAAAAATTGTAATACAAAATTGTTAGGGCTCTCCTGAAGCCTTGGAAAGGGGCTGGGAAAGTGAGGGAACACAGCAGATTATATTCATTACCTGCCATGAATTTATACTATGTCAACACCTGTGGGGGCAGGGGAGTGCCTTTCCAATAAGGGGTCCTTAGGCAAGGAAAACAAGGGTCCATTTATTCTTTTTTATCTAAGCAGTCAGCCAAGACATAGCTTGGGCTTAAAACACCCACATTGTTATCTGCTCATTAGACTAAATTCTGCATCCTGTGCTGCTAGTAGCACTTCCTGAGGAAGTGGGCTGAAATTCCAAGATCATATCACTAAGAAATCAAGTGACTTTAAGGTGACGGGCATGTGTGTAGCAATGTCTGCATGGCTGTATTGTATCACCTAAAATAAAGCACCATCTCTCCTTGCAGCAGACCTGATGGGGATAGGTGTGGTATAAAAACTGAAAGAAGCCGAAAGGTTCACCTTGAATCCTCCTAGATGCCAAAGACCGGCAGCTCGTTGTTTATAGGGTAAGTACAAATTTAATCGAAGCTATTACAAATAGTGTGACACTCCTAACGAGTGATGTGACATCGGAAAATAGAGCGCTGAGGTGCTAATAGGACTCTTTTGTTTTGGAATCACAGGAAGACCTATGATTCAGCTCCACAGGAATTTAAGTGGGCCAGTGAACTTCTGTCTTCATCAGGGGTTGTCGTCCTGCTGGGTCGCTCCGAGGGCCTTCGTTTACTGAGGTTTCTCATGTCAGGCACTTAGGATGTGAATGATGAGTGCGGACTTCCTTCTGCAAGGGCGCCCTCTTGTGGGAATCGCATTAACTCTCTTGCAAGGGCGCCCTCTTGTGGGAATCTTATTCTCTTGCAAGGAAAGGGGCCCTACACCCACCCTGTTGCCTTACACAACGCACAATTGTGAAGATCCCCAGTGTTTCCTATAAAGCCTCAGTTACCAAGTCTCATCCAGAAATTATCTCTTCTCTTTCTTTTCACTGTAGTTAAGTTGGTGTATTTCTCAATTCTGTTAGATCCTCCTAAACTGGTAACCCAGTTCTCTGTGAGGCTAAGTTAGCGTCCTGAGCACAAACTGTTGACACTCTGCTCGCTTGGAATCCTCCTAAATGCGCAAACACGTGAATTAATCTGTCCCTTCCTCCCCTGTTCCCTTGCCTACACCCTTCATTTCCTCAAAGTCTCTCAGCTGTCTTTTACCTCTAGGCTCTCCCACAGGCTATTTTCTTCATCTGAAACGTGCTTCCTCTTAACCCTCTCCAAATCGTAGTCACCCTTCAGGTCTCAGCCTGAAAATCTGGGGAGACCTGTTATCCTCCAGGCCTGGAGTTGGGGGCGTGTCCTCCCAACTCCCCCAGTGCTTTTTGCTTCCAGAACATAGCTCTCATTGGGCTCTGTTTTCATTGCCTTATTATTTATCAGCAAATCCCACTAGACTAGTTTCCCAAAGGCAGAAATCCTGTTTTGTTCCTTGTTGTGATGCCATCTGTCCCTTAATAGGTGTTAAATAGGTGTTGGGTGATGAGCAAGTGAGTGAGCGGCACACGAGACACCATCTTCTGCCACTGCACACACTCTTCTTAACCACTGATGCACACACATTCACCACAATTCCTAGGTGGTATTTGATTACCACCAATTCAGCAGACAACTACCCAGCCACCACTATGTGTCAAACACAGAACTCGACAGTGTAAAAGGAGTCGACAGAGAAATCAAAGAGAAGTGGGACATTGCCGGGGGAGGAATGGTGTCCATAGCGCCCAAGGAGGAATGCATGTCACACCAGAGAGGAACGATCAGCTGAAACTTCACCTGCCGAGAAGGCAGAATTCTCGATGGCTTTACCACATAGGTAGTCATTGTTAGACACATCCTCACAAGCAATTTCAGTTCAGTGGTGAAAATGACTGGCTTGCCTCTTTTAATTACATTTCAAGGATTCTAAGTAGAATAAGGAAAGAGGAGGCACTTTTGTGTCTATCACAAGGTCCCTATGCAGGCTTTCATCTTCATTAATTCTTAGCCTTCATGTGGCTCCAGTACAAGGCTCTGATTTGGCCAGCCTTCCACTCAGCACCACCATGGAGCCATCGCCCGAATCTCCCTGCCTCCTTGGAACAGGTCTCATTTAGCCTCCTTGGCTTCTCATCAGGCTTGAGGAACAGTCTAAGACTGTGAGAGTAGGGTAATTTCTGGGAATGACTAAAAAAGGCCTCCCAGCACTAAAGTGTTACCATGAGCTCTAAAACCTGCAAATCATATGGTAATTATTCCTGAAGCGCCTTGGCAGCCCTTAAGTATAATTATCATGTAATCTGCAAGGCATGTAATGTTTTCAAAACAAGCATGAATGGAAAAGAAAGCTAATGAGCCTCTCCCTTTTTTATTAGCACAATCCTACCCTGAGGTCAAAGGGACCAAGGTGTAGGTGGTAACAGATCACATCTGAGAGCACCCTCTTCTGGTGGGAGGTCTGTCACTTTGTAATGGATCATGACAGCCTTGTTTGCTTATTGGCTTAGAAAAGGGATTCTGTGCCTCTGGGTTTTGTTTCCTCTCTCAGACACTGCAGGTGGCTCCTGCATTTGCTATGTGAAATATTCAAGTGAGCCCTAAGGATTTTAAGGTGAACTCAGAAAGAACTACCTTTGTCAGGCATAGTGCTTGAAAGCTTTTCAGTTTGTTTAGATGCGGAAAGGGGGGAACAGGGATAAATGAGCCCATAAAGCCTGTCGGTTCTGCTCCTGATCCAGGATGAGTATGCTGAGCCTGTTTCCTCTGGAGCCATCAGTGCCCTGGTGTGAAATGGGGCAACTAATTTTAAGAAACAAAGCACAACACAACTTTACAGTTCAGGGTGGGAGACCAAGAAAGACGCATCGTGGTGGCTACTTGGGGAGATATTAAGTGAAAGGTAATTTTGGAAACTGACAGCCCATGTCCAGCAGAGAACAGTTCATTTAGCTGCAGGGGTGACAAGGGGCTTGCCTGTGTAGGATGGTGGATGGATAGTGAGGGAAGCCGGTCTCAGAGGTTTCCATATCGTATGATTTTACTTATTTCACATTCTCAAAAAGGCAAAGATAAAAACCAGATTAGCGGTTGTGAGGGGCCAGGGGAAGAGGGTGTGACTATAAGGGAAGTTTTCCGGGTGATGGTTGTCAGATTGTGGGGGTACGAGAATCTATACGTGTGTTAAATCTCACGGAATTCTACTTCAAAAGAAAAAAAAGTCAAATTTACCACGTGATCATTAGGGGAAATTAAGTTAAATTTTAAAACAGAGTTATTTTTTAGGGAAAGTCTCTAGAAGTGGAATAAATGGGACAGTCAGTCATAGCATGAAAGAGGCATGAGGAGCTTTATTCACTACTCAGCTCAAACGTGGAAACATGAGATGAGACTCACCTAAGGTCACTGGTGAGCCTGGGATGAGAAGGGAGAGTTACAACCACCTGCTTCAGTGCTGTCTCCATAAATGCAAGTAAAATTATCACAGGTTTATCCATTTTACTCTTTATTGTACATAGAGATAGAGCTAGAGAAAGTCTAGCAGGGAGAGGGTAGGAATTGTTTTATTTGCCCGTTACACTCTGGCTATTCTCATTTTACCTCAGTATTTGGTTTGGGGAAGTCACAGGAAAATGTGATAATGACTCAATTGCAAAATCAACTGAGGGGGGCTATTTCAGAAGAGGCAATTAGATTTGTTACAGGGAAAGAGATTTTCCAAAGAAGTTGGAGGTTTGGTTTTGGAGATCAATAACAGCTGACTCACAGCTTTCTCCAACTTGACTGCGCCTTGGCCTGTGAGTGGGGTCTACTTGTACGGATGCCAGCTGGTAACTGGCAATTAATGTTCAGTGAACGAATAAATGATATTCTTGCCCCACAAAATGTCTATGTCTACAAAAACTTAAAGAAGTATCAAGATGATGTGTCACGATAATATAAAAGAGAATTTAAGAATTTTCTTAAATTAATTTTGTTTAAAAATGGAAGAGAAAAATTGTTTTAAAAAAAGAATGGGGTAGCTTGTAGAATGTTTACTCTTCTATTCTGTGTGCAAGCAGAGGCCAAAAAACCACTGATAAGGAATCTGGTGGACAGTATGAATATATAAAATCTAAGATTCCTTTTAATTCTAAGATTTAAAGATTCTGTGGTAAACATATTGCTTCATATTCAAAATTATTCAAAATGTGATTCTCTTATTCTTTGATCTTTCTTTCTTTAATCTCTGTCTTTCTTAAATCAAGAGATTTGGTAAAAATGCTGATAAAAATGGATATATTTATGCTTTATAAGTATATCTTATATCTAGCTATCTAACATCTATCTCCCAGCAAAGACAAATATTCATATATATATCACATTTATTCATGTATTTCTATTTATGAAATGATTTTTTAAATTCCAAGATCTCAGTTATGTGTTAATTTCTTTTATCTGTCATGAATGTCAGGTGCCAAAGAGAGGTATCTAGCCATTAAGATCAGCGAAATGCCCTAAATGACTGTTTATTTTCCATTTACTATCGAAAGGGATTGGTTATTTGGTGATTCTGTTTACAACTTGGCAATGATTCTACATACCATTGAAACTGATGTAAATATGCATCTATTTTATAAATAAAGCCTCAAGCTGGGGTTCATATTTGAACATTTTGTTTCAAATTAACCTTTCTCTCAAGGAAATAATAATGATAATATGATAAATATTTGTATAGGAATTTATAGTATGTAAAGCAGTTCCACATATTTATTTGATGTAGTGTATTTTACACCTTGTTTTAGCTTCATTGCAATCCTACTGTGGTTACCCTTTTATAGATAAGAACACTTTGGTTCAGAGCACTTGAGTGACTTGTCCAAAGTTACCCAAATAGTAAGTGATAGAGACTGAGAACCCAGTTTTCCAGTTCATGATTCCATACTCCTTCCCCACTACACTAATATTGATAAATGTTCTCAGCAGTGTCTCCAAAGAGATAATTGAGTTCATAATGGAATTCTTTGATTTCCATTTGAATGTTCTTCAGTGTAAAATGTAGGAATGTGATAAACCTAAGTACTATAGAAATAGGCCCTGCAGAAACAGACTGTTTGATTTGTAAATTCTTTCAGAATCCCTTTACAAAATTATAACAATGACATATAGCTTTTTAATAAAAATAATTAGGAAGCATTTAAATGTTGGCAAGATCTGCTACTGTATAATGAAATGACAAATCAAGCTGTGGTATAATCCCAAATAGGAATATATAATGATTCTCTAGGATTCCAAAATAACTGCTTTTTTTAAAAAATGATATTGTAGAGTCTAATTTTTAACTTAATCTTTCCATTCTTTGGTCCTATTTTTGACATAGCAGAAGTAAAGCCTCTATCTAAAAAAGTATAAATACCCAAATAAAAATTAAGGCATTCCATCAAATATATCTGGTTTTTCTAACATACAGTCATTTTTATATCTGACTTCAGGGTCTGCTCTTAGATCTTAAGCACAAACTATACCTAGATTATATTTTTCTCCAAGACACGGTTCAGAACAAAGGTGTGGTCTAGTAAATGTGTAGCGAGTTGAATAAAACATCAAACAGATGGGCTTCCGCAATATTCTATGATCATCACTAATTTTCTACAGTTTTAAGTTTCTCACCAAAATGAGAACGATTCTTTCCCACATAAACGACCACTCCTTCCTTCTAAAAATCATTTCATCCCATGACTTGAGAACATTTCTCTCTTGGTTCCCAGCTCTTCCTCTTGCTTTGCCTTTCTCTTTAATGTTCGTGCTTCCAGGATCCTCTTTTCCACTTCCCTCTGATCCCTTTCCCCATTATCCCTGGGTATCTTCTATTAATAGTTCCTAAATCTATATTAGCAGCTCGTAACTTTCAGTTGAATTCTGGATCTACATATCTTGCCTCCCCCTAGATAGCTTCACATCTTCACTGGAGTATTGCACAAAAACCTCAATCTGAACTTGTTCTCCTTCTCCACAGCTGGCTCTCCAAACTATGCCCATCATTCACTCAGTCTTCAAGCCAGAAACCCTAGAGTCCTCGCCTTCCTCTGCCCCTCATTTCCCACCTTCTGTGAGCTCCCTTGTCATTCATAGGTTCTAGGGATTAGGGTGTGGATATCATGATGATGGCGGGGGGCATTATTCTGCCTACCATATGGCCCATCAGATTGTCCTGTACTAAAATGAAATGGCTGTGCCTTCCTACCTCTGCCTCAACCAGTTATTGGATGTAGAGCCACATCTCATTGGATCTAAAACCCAGAAAGGTTGTGACCTTGGCAAGGTGACTCTGCAGCAGAGTTGGTTTTGGATGGGCTGACGCCTGAAGATTGTCTACTGACAGTGCTCATAGAAGCTGGGGCAACAAGCCCTTCTTTGAAGGAAGAACTGCACGGTGCATCTCCATGTTCATCCCAGTTCACTCCTTGAGCCATTTGTTTTGTTTTGTTTTGTTTTAATGGAGGTTCTGGGGATTGAACCCAGGACCTTGTGTATGCTTAGCTATTTCCACACCTCTGTGAGCCATTTGGATCCACTTCTTCATATCTGTTTGGATATGAAGCAGCTCCTCTTGAATTCTGGTGGACTTCTCTGTCTGGGAGAATCTTAGAAGAAGTGGTGGGAAAAAGTTCAGTTCCAACCACTGCTTCAGGTCTTGGGGTCCCAACTGATACTCATTGTCTCCCACCCACCCTAGCAAATCTAGACTCCCTGCACCCTGGGAGAGCTGACCTCAGCTTCTTACTTCATGGCACAATCCAGATCCTCATCTCTGATTGCACCACTTGTTCATTTTTCTGTTGTAACTAAACAAGAGAGTATGACGTGGTGCCCAAAGAAATCAGTCAACATACTTCTCTTTGCCCCTATTGTGTAATTGTAGCTCTCTCTTTTCTTGATGACTTGTTCAATGACCTCAGCCAAGGTGGTGACTTTTCTTCTTGCCTGCTGGTTTCTGCATCCCTTGATGGAAGTGTTTTTCTACTGAAGACCAAGATTTCTAACCCTGCAAAGGCAAGAGCTCTGGGGACAGGAGGCACACATTTCCCAAATGGGCCACAGGGAGTCAGGGTAAGTGTGGTCACTTCTGCTTCCACTCCTTGGCTTCTAGACCCCTGTAGTCTTTTTAATGAGGATGCAGCACTACATGAAGTGTTTGGTTCAGGTGTATCCTATGTCCTGGAGGGTGGTCCCCCATCTTCATAAAGTATCACCTTCAAAGTGGCACTTTAGCTGTGCTTCTAAGAGGCTCTTCTACTTCTCTTACCAGAAGCTTCTTGGTGGTGCAGCATGTGATATGACCAGTGGATCCCATGGTCATGAGCCCCCTTCTGTGTTTCAGATAATGTGAGTTAACTGATGTGACACAGTGTTATGTGGGATCCTGTGTCCATAAGCACACACTCTGTAAGCATGGATAGTAATACTGGCTGAAGCCCTACAGATAGGCAGGGAAAACCCATACCAGAAATATGTGTCTGATGAGAGCACGAATCACTGGCCTTTTCAGACTGGAAGTGGCTCAATATAGTCAACTTGCCACCAGATGATCAGTTCATCTCCTCAAGGAATGGTGCCATGTTAGAGCCCAAGCGTTAATCTCTGTTAATGGCCTGCTGGACATTTGGCAGCAGTAGCAGCAACATCAGCCTTTGTTCAGTGGGTGCCCATGTCACTTGGCCCAGGCACAGCCTCCGTTTCTGTCACCACGGCTACTTCATTCATATGCCTGTTATGCTGGTACTGGGGTGGATGATGACAGGGCCTGGCTGATGTCTCCTGGCTGAGTCATTTTATCTACTTGGTTGCTTAGTGCCTCTTCTGTGGTGGATGCTCTTTGGTGGACTTAAATATATGATAGAAAGTTCTTCCCATTTTTGTCCACTCATATGTCTTTCTTCTTTCATGCTCTTCACCAGGTGGCTAGGCCATTTGCCACTGGCCGTGAGTCTGTATATATTCTAACTTGGGCCATTTCTCTCTATACATAGTAGATGACCTCTTGAAGCTCTGCCCATTGAGAACATTTTTCCTTGCTACAGTTTTGGTTCTCAGGGAAGATACCTGGAGATAGAATTGGTGGGCAGGATCCCTCTTAAGGAGCATCCTGGAAAGGACTGTGGAAAGAAGAGAAAGGAAGGAAGATTCGGTAGTGGGAGATGTGCAGCTTGGTATGGACCTGATGGGCAATCTTAGTTGACTCCGCAGGAAGCTAGAGTTAAAATGATCATTTAGAGTTGTCCTATGTTGGTCTGTCATGGCTGGGCCTTCATATCTCTACCTCAATCAGTCAGGGGTGTAGGCTGCTCTGAGAAAATCGTGACTCTGGTCAAGGAGTTTCTTTGAGGCTGAGTCAACCCCTGAAGAGTTTGACAGCTAAAGGCTGCCCCTGATGACACTCTCAGCAACTAGACAACAAGTCCTCTCTTGAAAGGGGATTGAGTGGCACATCTCTGTTCCCACACAGAATCATGTGGCCTGAGTTCAAATCCTGTCTTTGCTGATTACTTCCTGGGTGATCCTGGACAAATTACTGAACTGCTCAGAGTTTCAGTCTCCTTGTCTATAAAATGGGGGTCATAGTATTACTTAATTTCCTAAGGCTATTGTGAAACCCCAGGATGAAATTCATATAAAGCACATTATATGGATCACTAGGAAGAGCCCAGTGAAACATAACTATTATTATTTTTATTAGAAACCTGGATCAGGCTATGCATCGTAATATTTCCAGGGCCTTTATTTTAGGATAGCTATCATCAGACCTTCTCTTTTAAAATGTTTTACATTTTTCTTTTTGGTTTCAGATATAGACATTAGCTAAACAGCATTTAGATTCAGATCTCTCTGGAGAAGGGGTCTGGTGTTTTCTTTGCACGCACAGCACCTCTTATATGTAAGGGGCTTGCATTTCTTCTTGCAGCTAAAGGGTGTGGCAAACACAGCAGGGAATCTTGGGGCAGCCGAGTATGGAGTGTGTGTTCGGCTGTGCGTCATCATCACTCTCTCGTTACCTCTGACCACGATGGACTCCCCAGCCACCTCCACCCCAGCTCTGGTGGGTCTGGCGGGCTGTGAAGAGGAGCTGTCCATCTGGCAGGTACTCAGTATTGGTTGGTGTTAAATAATCCCCAGCTGAACAGTATCTCTTGTCAGGAGTCCATGTAGCCTGGATTTAAGCTGAGGAACCATACTTTCCAAAGGATCAAACTGGCTCCCAGTGAAAGAGATGGTGAGTCTCGGAGCCTCAGAGAGAAGCATTCCAACCCAGCATCTTAGGCAAAGCCCCAGGACAGTAGTTTTCAAACTTTAGATTGCAGCCCACAAAATGCAAAATCCCTTTAGTTGATGGTGACCAGATTTTTTTTCATGACCAAAAAAAAAAAAAAGAAAAAGAAAAAATATCTAAATGTATTTAACTCAGTAGTCTTACATATTATTTCAGCAAACCTTTTTAACTTTTTTAAGCCAGCATTTTATTTTATTTTTGGGCTTTTTTGTTTGTTTTTGGTGTGTGTGGGAGGAGGTAATTAGGTTTATTTATTTTTAGAGGAGGTACTGGTGATTGAACCCAGGACCTTGTGCATGCTAAGCACACACTCAACCGCTTGAGCTATACCATTCCCTCAGCAAACTTTCATTTGTGCATGTGTGTTTTTTTCTGGAATACATTATAAAAAGAGTGTGTATTGGGCTGTATATCTGGCTGAAATACATACCTTAGCAGGAGAATAGTTATAGCAAAAACAGTTACCCTGACACTCTCAGCCCAGAAGCCTTACTTTTCTTTCCTTACTTTTGATCAGGAAAGACTTGAGGCATTTCTCATAATCTTCCCCATTTCATTCACCTTCTATTCATCATACTTGACGTGATCAGGGAAGAATGCATTTTATTTCTGTTCTTCCTGTGCCCCTTTTCAGTTCCAGGTGGTGCCTGGGTGGGCCTGGAAGCCTGGACTGCTCCGTTTCTCCTCTGAGGCAAAGCAGTCAAAAGTGAGCTTGGCTGCTGGGTTCTGGGAGGGGTTTGGAGCAGGCTTCTTATCTGAGATGGACAAAGCCGATGAAGAAATTACAGAAAATCTCATTTGGTTCCTCAAATCTAAGTTGCTAGGCAGAAACCTGGAGCCAATGTGCAGAGGCAAACAGTGTTCAAATCAAAGGTGAGGGAGAAGGGTTAACCTTGCAGTGCTGAAAAGGGAAGAGAGGAGGCTAAAGGGAAGAAATTTCCAAATGAGGGACATCCACAGTAATGCTTCATGATCTGAAAATGAGAAAAGCTAAAAACCTATGTTATTTCCTTATCTACCAATTTACATATTTTATTTATTTTTTATTGAGTAATAGTCATTTTACAATGTTGTGCAATTTACATATTTTAAATGTGACCAAAAGGAGATGGTAGGGCATGTGTTACATGGGTGTATCCATTTCCAAATTATATAGCTAATTGGGCATTTCAGTATATATACATCCTCCTTTAAAAAATGATAGGCTCCTCCCACCATGTGAGGATGCAGTGAGAAGGCACCAGCTAAAAACCAGGAAGGAGGAGCTCACCAGAGAAGGAGACTATGCTGGTGCCTTGACCTTGAACTTCCAGCCTCCAGAACTGTAAGAAATATGTTTCTGGGTTTTTTCCCCCAGATAATTGAATAAGAGTGGGGAGTGTATGGAGGTACAGATGGGTTGAGAATGGCTGATTCCTGAAGCTGGGTGATGAGTACATGGGGATTCATTATACTATTCTGTTTATTTTGTATTGAAAATTTCCACAATATCCCAAACACTTTTAACACTCTTCCTTATTAATCCATCCGAGAGCCGATGTTACCTTTTTCTCCATAACCTCAAACCAACATGGAAGCAATGAATGGGCAACACTATTTCCACATTCTTAACTGCTCCCAGTAGCCAAGTCCTGAAATCCAGACAGACCCAGCTCTCCAGGAGAGGCATATCTGCCATAGTCACACCGGGTGATAGAAGAGACCTAAGAGAGTTGGTAGATTTGTGTCTGAAATATTTATTAAATCCAGCATTTCTCCAGTGACTCCACAGATGTCTTTAAGGTCGGACCTTTCCAGGAGCCTGTGAAGGTACAAAGAGACTTGCGCTTGTTATTTCATTGGTGCGTTGGTAATTAAGGAGGCAATAAGACTTGTACCTACCTGGAAAGTGCCTGATGAATGTGGGGTGGCAGCAGCTGGCAATTCAACATGTGTGGTTTGTCTAACAGGAAGCCATGAACTAATCTTTGAGGCCCAACACAGCATGAAACCTGCAGAATTGCTTGCTCAAGGCTAAGAATATAAAGGCTTGCTGGTGAGGAAATGGCCCCCTTCATCTACCTCCCCATTAACAGGTCCAGAGTGAGGCTGTGTTGCCAGAGGCTGATCTTGATGTCTGATGATTTGAGACAGAACTGGAGCACTGACGTGAAATGATGTGGTAGATAGGCATTCTAGTCTTGAGTCTTCAGGTAATTATACAGTACTGGAAATCCATCCAACTAAGCTAAACTTTTGTTTCCTCATCTGTAAAATGATTTGCTTGAATTTTAATGGTCCCTTTTATTTCTAAAATTCCATGATTCATTTGCCATAGTTAAAGTGTCACTCGTTCATTACATTAGCAAATTATTAATAAGGCAGAATTGTCCTCTGTTCATGTGTTACCTAATTCTTTTTTTAATTGAAATACTGGTGACTTATAATATTGTGTTAGTTTTAGGCAAGAGTCTGTCTCAAAGCAGAGAGTAATAATTACTTCTGTGTAGTGATTTAGGGCATAATGAGATGGAATCCCAAGTTTGCAAACTCCTCACTAGCTATAGCATTTCCTGAAATTATACTAGAAGAGATTTGTTTCTTTGTACTTTGGAGATTCCTTTTTAAGAATTCCTGATTAAAATGGAAATGACCCTTGAAGACTAGTCAGTATTTAGCACTGATTTAAAATTGTATGAAAATGGTCCACTAGGTAGATCTTGTGGGCAAGAGCAGAGGAAGGGGCTGAAGAAAAGTCCAAACACCCATGTGAATCCAGTGCACTTCGTGGGCTCTGCTACCCTAGGTGATGGACTAGTTGTTATAGGAAGAGGAATACAGAGGGATTAATGTTAGACAACAGTTTGGTGAAACTTGAATCAGTTGGAGTCAATATGAATTTTAACACATACTCTGCAATTCTTCCCACCTCTGTTATGGACTGAAGTTTATGTTCCCCCATCCCAAATTCAGATGTTGAAGCCCTAATCCCTAATGCGATAATACTTGGGGATGGAGCCTTTAGGAGGTAATTTGAGCTTGATGAGGCTATGTGGGATGGGGCCTTCATGATGGGATTAGTGCCCTCATGAGGGGAGACATGAAAGAGTTTGCACACACACAGACACCAAGGAAAGGCCATGTGAGCACACAGGGAGAAGGTGGCTATTTGCAAGCTGGAAAGAGAGCTCTCATCAGAACTGGATCTTGCTGGACGCTGATTTTGGGCTTCCCAGCCTCCAGCACTATGACAGTCTGTGGTATTTTGTCTCAGCAGCCTGAGATGACTAATACAATCTCCTTTTAATTATGTAGCCCCCTTTCCTTCCAATGTTAGCCATAAGCCAATTTGTCGAAGTTGGCATGAAAAAAAATGTCCTCAAATCATCTGGCAAGGATTATTCTTAAACAGTATTTTTCAACCAGAGGTTACCAGGCTGGTCTTTCTTTTGATGCTATTACTGAAGTTGACTACTTTCAAAGGATCTATTCAAACAAGGTGGTTGCATTTCCTGAAGAAATATTCCTGTTTTAACTTGTCCCACATGTGAAGTAAGTTTATTTACTTGATACTTGTTGGAGTGGGAAAGACTTTTAATTATTTTCTTTAAATTATCAACATTTTCAAACATTTCAAAGTGATGAGAATGGTACAAAGAGAACCCATATACTCATTACCCAGATTCAGTGATTACCAGGATTTTGCTTGTGAAAATTTTAAAGAAAAATATCAGTGAGAGACAAAGTATTATATTTACAAAGTACTAAGCATGCCATGGGGAAAATAAACTCATTATTTTGTGAGGTGTAAGTATACTATCAATCTCGAGAAAAGGGTATCTAATTCTTCAACTACATCCAAGACTAAATTTAGCCTAAGCTTTAAAAGCTAGATTCTTTAATAAATTGGAAACATTAAATAGTGACAAATCTTTTTTGTTTCAGCAGGTTTTTGATGTTTTCTTCTCTTTAGAAGGTCCCAGGAGGGGGTTCCCAGGAGAGGGCTCCACAGACAGACAGGCTCTCCCTCTTCATATAGTTCTTCTGAACCGTATCCTGAGGGAGAAACCTAAGGGCGTCTTGCTCCCAACTCTACTGCTTCCTTTCATAGATTCTCATCTGATTCTTTTTATAATCACAGTTAAATCCTTAACTTGATCTTTGCAGCCTACTCTCGACTGGCCTCCTAACAGCATCATTTCCTTACAATTCTACAAGCTCGTATGCCAGCGGACATTTTTCTCACTCCTGTCCTCCAGACCATACAGTGGTTCTTCTGCTCAGTAATGTAAATTTCCTCTGCTACCTGACCATAGACTGGACTCACATGGATCACTGTGGATCCTACTTTGTTCCTTGTTTCCTTCAGCCTGCTTCTTCAAGTTCCCAATGAGTGGTCTTGAGGACTGTGACATGGTACTTTGTCTTTGACACCAACCCTTTGTTTAGAAAGTTCTTCCCTGTGAGCTTTTTCATGCTTCTTCTTTCCCTTTTACTGGGCATCTCTTTAAAATTACATCTATTTAAAAATAAAATAGCAGGACGACCAGAAAGAGGTGACCTTCTTCCTCTCCTCAGTCATCCTTAGCATGGGATAGCAGGTGCTGGGTAAATTACACAGCGTATTTGCTGGTCCACTGTGCTCACATTTGGGGGCTGAGCTTTAGTGTTTGGGAGTTGGTTTAAGGGTTTCTCAGATGTTTTTGAGGCACAACCTGTAAAAATGCTCATTTAAAAATTAAACTCTGAGACCTAAGAGACCATGTATGTTTAAAGTTTTCTCTGAGCGTTGAATATATAGTGTTCGATGTTTCAGGTAACGATTGGGATATTCTATGATGACATGGTGGTGGGTGAGAAAAAGAGGAAGATGCAAACTAGCTGATAGCGTCTTTCAGTGAGAGTCTGTTTTTGTGAGTGTTAAGTATAAGTACTGCCTCATATGAACCCAACTGCTGCCATCTCAACCTTTACTCTGGTTACTGCTGTTATTATAGTAATTCACAGTTGTATATTAAAATCAGTGATGTTCGAGGAGGGCCTAGAGAAAAGATAGCTTTTAGTACCACCTAGTGGCCAACTAATTGATATACTCTTTAAGCTGATAACTATGCAGATAGGTAGGTAGATATGTATACAAAATATTACCAAAATATGCATTTTTATGTATTTTTAATTATATATATAATAAATGATAGAACTAGAAGAAATTTTATAATTACTGAAAACTCACGCAATGCAGACAAATTTCATTCTACAGATTCAGATATACAAGACTTAATGCCTCTGTAATTAACTTAACCTCAGTTAATTCAGTCTTAGTCTTAATTCACCCCTAGTCTTGCTTCTAAACTCTGGAGAACTTTACGGGCATCAAGGCATCAGGAACTGTAGGAAGGGTTTCTGATTCTTGGTCGTCAAACAACATAGGTCACTTCTGAGTCTTTCATTGCTCAGTCCCTTTCTTGGCCACCAGGAATCCTCTGCTACTGTACAGCACACTGAGCCCTACCTGCCTAGACATGCCACACCACTCTTTCCTGAGCTGTTTCCCTGGACTCCACCTGGGAAAGCAGCATATGTCAGTCCCTTCTAGGGTCTCCCAGACCATCTAGAGCTTTTGAGTTTTTCTGCTCTAGGAGAGCAGGGCTCAGGATCCTTTTTAGTGACTCACTGGTATGTTGGTACATGAATTCTTCCTCCCCAAAGTCTCCCCATTTCTCCCCCTTAACAGCCTCTGGAAGCCACTTTTCTACTCTCTGTTTCAGTGAGTTTGACATTTAAAAAAAAATTCTAAGTATAAATGCTTATAATTCCACATGCAGTTTTTGTCTTTTTCTGTCTGGCTTATTTCACTTAGCATAATGTCTTCCAATTTCATCCACGAGGTTGCAAATGATAGGTCCTTCTTTGTCTTTAAAGGGTGAATAATATTTAGTTGTGTGGAGATATATATATGTATATATATAGCATATGTAGATGTATGTACATATGTATGTATATGTGTGTGTGTGTGTGTGTGTGTGTGTGTGTATCACATCACATTTTCTTAATCCATTAATCCATTGAAAGACACTTAGGATGTTTCCTATCATGAATGATGCTGCAGTGAGCAGGGGGGTACAGATATTTCTTCCAGAAAATGGTTTTGTTGCCTTTGGATATACACCGAGAAGTGGGATTTCTGGATCATATGCTAGTTTTATTTTTAATTTCCTGAGAAACCACCATACAGTTTTCCACAGTGACTATACTAGTTAACATTCCCACCATTCATGTACCTGTTGGCTATTTGTATGTCTTTATACAAATGAAGAAATATTTACTCAGGTCTTTTGCCCACTTTTAATTGGGTTATTTGTTGTTTTGCTATTGAGTTCCTTATATATTTTGAATATGAACCCCTTATGGGATATGTGATTTGAAAATATTTTCTCCCATTCCGTACATTGCCTTTTCATTTTGTTGATTGTTTCCTTTGCCGAATAGGTTTTTAGTTTGATGTCATCCAGCTTGTTTATTTTTGCTTTTGTTACCTAATCCAAAAAAATCATTTCCAAGTCCAATGTCAAAGAGCTTACTGTCTCTGTTTTATTCTAGGAGTTTTATGGTTTCAGATCTTATGTTCAAATCTTTAATCCATTTTGAGTTGATTTTTGTGTATGGTGTAGGATGGGGGTTCAGTTTCATTCTTTTGCTTGTGGATGTCCAGTTTTCCCAGCACCATTTATAATTAGAATTCTTCTGTAAGGAAGAGCTGCCCTTTCCCTCATTTATTTTTACATTCAACTATGTATTAATATCACTGTGGGCTCATGGATGCCTATCTTATTTATGGCTTATATTCCAATACTATCACTATTTTATTACTCGAATTGTGCCAGCATCAGTCCTTAGGCAGGAGCTCCTTGAGATTGGCTCTTGTGTTCTTTGGATAGGACTGTATCTTGTTTTGAGCAATTCTTTACTTTCTGACACATAAATATGTTTCAGGCTCATCTTGTTTTTGTCTTATTCCAGCCCTGGAGTCAACCTTTTCTCTAGGGACCCCTGATTTCTTTTATTGAAGAATGGTATTTAGAAACGAGGATCTGGGTGCTAGGTGTACTCAGGGATATTGGGATGTTGTTGATTCTAGGCCATCCCAGTGCTTACACTCACACATGCATATTTACACACTTATTTTTCTTTTTCTACCTATCCTTCTGTGTATATATATATATATATATATATGATATATATATATATTAAAAGCCATAATTTCATACAGATACTGCTAATTCCAATCTAACACCACAGAGCTCATTCTGGCTCTCCTTTCCTTATTTGTAATTCCTTCCTCCAACATTTGGCTGTAGATCAGAGAAGAGGGAAAATCACAGGAGGAGTGGGGTAAATCACTTCTGTTCACATTGCATCGTCTAGGAACGTAGCCATTTGGCTTTACAATTTCAAGACAAAAATAAAGGCAGAAACATGGGAGGATATGAGAGAAATGTGGTCTACTGTTGTGCTTAGAAAGAAGAGGAGAAACATGAAAATTTATGAGCTCTAGCATTCTTTGGTATACCCGAGGTTCCATGCAAATACTGTAATATTCTCTGTGTGCCACAAAGTATAAAAGTTTGGGAAGTACTAATCCAGGGAGATTCATGACTTGTAAAAATTAAGTAACAGCTAGTTAGATTTCTTCCAGTTAAATCATAGTGTCTAACTAGGGCTAAGTACAATTTTATTATTATTATTTGGAAATATTTTTGATATGTAATGAAGTCAGTGGGAAAACACCAAAACTTAAGTGCAATAAGTAGATTTGAGGTTTCAATTCAGAACATATTTTTCCACCTCAAACTCTAAGACAAATAAGAATCTGAGTATTTATGTATATATGTCTGTTTGTTGGGTAGGGTTTTTGGTTTTTAGTTTCCAAATCATCATTGTTTGTAACTCTATGATGTCCTGTTCATTACTGTAAGAAAGTGGTGTGGTGGGATCACATGTCAGTTTAACTGTTTAATTAACTGTTTAATCAATACTGAGTTGCCAATTCAAATTCTTTATGGATGTATTAAGAGTTGTGTGCCCTTTTCTGCTTTCATGAAGGAGACAGCTGTTCTCTGTGGCTGACTTTCTAATTTCTTATGAAGTCTTAATGCATCTCCTGGGAATTAGGATATTCTACCCTCAAAGATAGCTGTTTTTCCGCTTTTAGCATAACCGCATTTATGATATTTTCTTGTGGAAAATTAGACATATTTACTTTAATTATCTAAGCTAAGCAGACTTGAGAGTTAGTACCTTGTATGAGAGAATATTTAATTAATACAGAATATCTGATCATTCAGTTTGAACTGTAATTATGTTTCAGTTTAAAACATAAAAGATCACATAACAATTCTGTTTATCTGGAGGTCCCAGAATGATTTTTATAAAAGAGAGAAAAGGGTATCTATACCTTTTGATATTATATAGGAAAAAAATAGTACTAGATTCAAAGTCTTGTAGGTTATTTTTAAAGAACAAATTTATTAAGCCATAACTGACATACAATAGCATGTATTCACCATGTATAATTTTAAACGTTTTGATACATGTATACACATGTGAAATCATCACTTAAATCAAGGTAATGAACATATCCACCACCCCAAAGAGTTTTCTCATGCCCCTTTGAAATTCCTTCCTCCCCACACTATCCCTAGGCAACCACTGATCTGCTTTCTGTCACTATAGATTAGTTTGCACTTTCTGGAGTGTCGCATAAATGAAATTATATAGGTGAACTCTTTTTGTCTGACTTTTTTCATTTCACGTACTTATTCTGAATTCATCCATGTTGCTGTGTGTAACAATAGTTCATTCTCTTTATAGTTGAGTAGTATTGCATTGTACCCATGCATCACTATTTGTTTATCCATTCACCTGCTGATGAGTATTTGGATTCTTTCCAGTGTTTGGCTATTACAAACAAAGCTACTATGAATATTTGTGTTCTAGTCTTTGTATAGGTATATGCTTCCATTTTTCTTGGCTAAATACCTAGGAATGGAATGGTTGGATTTTATTGTAACTGTGTGTTTTACTTCCTAAGAAGCTCCCAAATTGGTTTCTGAGGTAGTTTCTTTCCCACCAATAGTGTATGAGAATTCCAGTTCCTCTACTTTCTCTCCAATACTTTGTAAATTTAGTTAATTTTAGACATTCTAATAAGTATGTAGTGGCATCCCCTTGTGGACTTAATTTGCATTTTTCTGATGATGAAAGATATTTAGCATGTTTATGTGCTTATTTGCCATCCGTATATCTTTTTTGGTGACGTGGCTGTTCAAACTTTGCCCAGTTTAAGAAACTGGGTTGTTTGTTTTCTTATTATGGTGTTTGAGAGTTATTTCTATGTTATGGACATGTCTTTTATCAGATATATGATTCACAATATTCCCCCCCCGTCTATGTTTTCTCTTTTCATTCTTTTAACAAGAATGTCTTTCAAAGAGCAAAAGTTCTTAACTCTGATGAAATCCAAATTATCAGTTCTTTTCTTTAATGGTTTATGTTTTTTGTGTTATATCTAAAAAAATCTTTGTCTAACTCAGGGTCACAAAGAGTTTTTTCTTATGTTTTCTTCGAGAAGTTTTATAGTTTATAGCATCTAGTTAGTACTGAATGATAAAGATGAGCCAGGAATTGTACTAAGCACTTCATCTGCATAAAGGTAATATAATCTAACTCAATTTCTATAATAATGCTGTGATATTGGTGTTTTTATCACATACATTTTACTGACAGGGAAATTAAAGCATGGGGAGGTTAAATCCTTGCACAAGGCCATAACTATAAAGTGGTAAAAACAAAGATTAAAACTTTAGGTCTGTCTGATGCTAAGGACAACTTGAAATCATTTGTAAATATTCCATATTGTCCCACTTTTAATTTTTCTCTGAAGCACATGTAAAAAGTAAAATTGCTAGGTTTCACCCTAAGCATCAGAAATTTCTAGGGGTGTGCAATAATATATTATATAATAATAATCAGATAAGAATCTGACTAATCTTATAATTTCCTGCTATATAGCTTTAGGCAAGTATTCTCTTTTATATTAGTAAACATGTTCCATATCCTTGCTAGATACTAGGAATGCAAACATTTAGGCATTTATTCGCAAGGAAAGGAAAGAAGCACATATTAAATCAATGCTTGATGCTTATATGTCATATTCACTACAATCCTATAAAATGAGTATTAAATATACCCATTTAGCAGAAGGGAAACCTGAAGCTCAGAAGGCAAAGTAAATAGTTAAGTCACAAAGCTAATAAATGATGGAGCCAATAAATGGCGGGACAAAGAAGTTATGGAATGGGGGTGAGGTATAGCTCAGTGGTAGAGTGTGTGCTTAGCATGCATGAGGTCTTGGGTTCAATCCTCAGTACCTCCATTTAAGAAACAAACAAACAAATAAAAACAAAACAAAGGAAGTTATGCACTGAGATGGAAAGTAGTATGTGTCTGACCCCACGTAAAATGTTTTAAGTTTTATCACGACATATTTTGGTGCATTCAGATATTATCTTCTATTTATGTTTTGTCCTGGAATGAAGCTAGGTCTTATAATTAGCTGGGCTTTGCCTCTGTCACCTCATTAATTATCAATAGCATGGCCTTGGACTGGTTTTTGACCTCTTCCAGCCTATTTCCTCATTTGTATCATGAGGGACTAAAACTACTTCACAGGGTTTTGTGTGAAATAAATATATAGAGTGCCCCTGGGAACTTAATAAATGGCAGGCATTGTTATTCAGAGGAAATTAGGATACACAGAGATCAACAGAGTAGAAAATGTTCACACAGTTCACACCTGGTAACCATGCCAAGACCAAGCTGCTTATCCAGAACTCTTTCTAGTAGCCAATCAAATTGATTAGGATTCCAAGGATTATGAAGAAAGTTTTCAGAGGGTAGAGATGACAAATCTTAATTCCAGATTCTACAATGTGGCCGACCAACAAATGTTTATTGTATGTCCATGCAGTTCTAGCTGCTGGTGAAACAGTGACAAGAAAAACAAGATTACTGCTCTTAGAGAGCTTATGTTATAGAGGGAAGAGCAAATAAATAAATAAGTAAAATAATTTCAAACAGTGGTAAATGATAATGGGTTGAGGTAGGAAAGCCTATCTAGGTAAGAGATGGAATTCTGGCTTAAATGGTGAGAAAGAGGCATTTATATGAAGTACTGGGAGGAAAACTGTCATGTGCAGTAGAAAACTGAGAAAAGTGGAAAGTTCCCCTGATGGTAATGAGCTTGTAATGTTCAAGGGACAAAGAAATTAGTGCGTTTGAACACTGTGAGGGTGAGAATGGCAGGGGGTGAGACTTATGGAGGTAGACAGGCCAGATCAGGCAGGGTCTTGAAGGTCTTGGTAAGGAATTGAGGGTGTTTTATAGTTGCAATGGGAGAGTGCTTTTATAGGGATGTTATCCTACTTGAATTATACAGTTGTCTCTCCATATCTGCAGGGAATTGGTTATAGGACTCCTGAGGATACACAAATACGAAGATGATTAAGTCCCTCATATAAAATGGTGTAGTATTTGCATATAACCTACGCACATCCCCCTGTTATACTTTAAATCAGCTCTTGATTGCTTATAAAATCCAACACAACGTAAATGCTATGTAAGTAGTTGCAGCCCACAGCAAATTCAGATTTTGCTTTTTTGGAACTTCCTGGGATTAAAAAAAAAAAATCCATGTGGTAGTTAGTTGAATCCCCAGTTGAGGAACCCGAGGGAACTAAAGGCTAAGTCTATTTTTTAAAAGATCACTTTGGTTGCTCTTTGGAAAGGAAGACCAGAGTGGAAGCAATTACAGTGGCTGGGTTTAGGTTTATGTTAGTGGAAGTGTATTCAAGCAAGTGGATGTTCTCATAATCTTTCTTAACTTCCGTGGAAGTGTATTCAAGCAAGTGGATGTTCTCATAATCTTTCTTAACTTCCCAAACTAAAGGGTTCCATCTTCCTCTTTCATCATCTCATGTGGCATACAACTACCATGTAATCATTTTCTTGTTTTTTGCCTGTTACTCCCATCTAGGAGTGCTATCTATTTTACCAGGTAAAATACACCCGCTCAATTAAATTTGCTTTTCAGGTAACGAATAATTCTTTACTGTATGTGCTCCCAAATAGTGCGTGGAAAATACGTATACTAGAATTGTGTTCCTTACCTAAATTCATATAAACTGGGCATCCTGTATTTTTGTTCGCTAAATCTGGCAACTCTACTGCCACTAGAATAGTAACTCCATGAGGGCAGGGACAATTTCTGTTGGTTCCCCAGGGCATAGCATAGCGCTCACATGGCACATAGTAGGAACCTACACAGTTAAGGAAGGGTTTAACCAAAGAGTGAGCGACTGAGTAAGTGGATGAACGAGCGCCTCTTGTCGCGGGGGTCGATGGGAGACAACGGGGAGAACAGCTCGGTGGGGAGCTTGCGATACGGGTACAGTGCCCCAGAAGCGTCCTGCACGCTGAGGTCACGGGCGCCGCCGCGCCGGTGACGTCATCACGCCCGCGCTCTCCGCCGGGCTGCGGCTGTAGTGGCGCCGGCGCCTCCTCGGCTGCTGTGGTGACTGGGGGCTTTCTGGAGAGCCCGGCCCAGCGCGGGCCGCCTGTGGAGCCGTCCGGCCCGGCAGGGACCCCCCCGAGGCCCATTCTTCCTGTCATTGGCCGACCGTCAGCAGGCCTGGCCGCTTTACAGCGAGGAGAACATCTCCTCAGGGCCATGTCCAGGCCGAGCAGCGTCTCCCCGCGGCCGCCGGCTCCCGGCGGGGGCGGGGGCGGCCCCGCGCCGTGTGGTCCTGGGGGCGGCGGCCGGGCCAAGGGGCTGAAGGACATTCGTATAGATGAGGAGGTGAAGATCGCGGTCAATATCGCCCTGGAGCGCTTCCGCTATGGGGACCAGAGAGGTGAGGTTCCTGACAGGGACCCCGCCGGTTGCCCCGCCTCCCTGAAGCCCGACCCTGCGTGGGAACGGGCTTCCTCAGAGGAGGGAGGGAGGGAAGACCCGGGCCGCGCAATGTGAGCGGGGGCCGGACCAGACTTGTTAGCCCTCCCGGGGAATGTGAAGAGCTGCCCGGCGTCTGGCGGACCAGCTGGGTTGCGAGGCACTTGCCTGGTGTCCAAAGGTGAAAGAGTCAGGATGCACCGTCGCTGGAAGTGTTTCTTTCCCCAGGGAGAGGCCTTTCGGCAGCTTTGCCGCAGTTTTTAGATATTGTTAAGCATCCCCCCCCCCTTTTTTTTTTTTAAGTAGGAGGTCGTGGTGCCCTTAATCGAGACACATTTAAGTTACGGAAGTAGAGGAGCCGAAGGAAATCAGACAAATAAATGCGGTGGCAATATCTAGTATTTTGTTTAAATCCCAAAAGCATTACGCTAAACACTTGCTAAACACTTAAGAAAAGAATTAAACTTGTTCTGATAGATGAAACATCTTCCACATCTCTTAAGTGTAGAAAGCTCCTTGTCTTGAGTCACACAGTGCAGAACCAGTAGCTGACCTGTGATCAGTATTGAGTGCTGATTCCGATTTGCTGGTCTAAGTAGAAGACCCCGTACTCTGAAACTTACGAGTCCAAAACAAAGTGACCTGGGCAGAGTATTCTGAACTTGCATTAAACAAAGTTGAAGCCCCAGAAATAGAAAATACCATATCCAGTCTGATAGTAATATATGAATTCTATGCAGTTTTGAAGACAAAGTAATCTGATGCTGAGCATTCATAGTACTTGAGCATACCTCATCATTGAAGGAAATAAACATTTTGTTAAGCAACTAAGAAGTAAGATAGTAAAATAGGTTAATCAGTCGTTATACCAGCTCATGATTCCAGCAAAAATAATAGTAGTAATCTTTGGTGAATATCAGAGTCCTTTTGCACGTTTAGGTTTCAGTGTTATTAATATCAAAACTTTGGTAGATATTCAGTACCTTATTTTATTGCGCTTTGCGGGTATTGTGTTTTTTACACACTAAAGTTTTGTCATAACTTCAGATGATGGTTAGCATTTTTTAATCAAAGTATTTTTTCAATTTATGTATGTATATTTTTAAGACATAATGCAGTTACACAATTAAAATAGACTGAAATATAGTGTAAGCATAATTTTATATACACTGGGAAACCAAGAAAATTTGTGTGACTTGCTTAATTATGGTATTCATTCACTTTATTGCAGTGGTCTGGGACCAAATCTGCAATGTCTCTGAGGTATATCTGTATCTGCTTTTCACATAAAATATGTAAATCTGGTTACATGAGTATGACTTTTTTGTATTTCATATCTCTATCTGTGTATTGAAGCAGTTTGAAAGAAAATTGCCTGTCCACAAATGATACTTTGTGGTTTTTTTCCATGCAGAGATGGAATTTCCTTCTTCTTTGACCAGTACAGAAAGAGCCTTTATTCATCGATTGAGTCAGTCTCTTGGTTTGGTTTCTAAAAGTAAAGGGTAAGCTGATAACTTTTCTTAATTAAAAAAATTATTTGCTAACAAAAAGAAATATTTTTGACTAAATAGTTATTACTGTTTTAGATTCACATCCTTGTATTGTATGTAGATGATCTGATTCATGCGTGTGTCTAACCCAGCTCTTTGCTTTTCCTCCTATCCCGTTTATTTGTTTTCTCTGGTTGGTAGAGGATAGAAAAAGAAGGGAAATGTTTTTTGTTTTTTCTTTTTATTTGAAGGGAAATGTTAAGGTGTGAAAAAAATGGTTTAAGAATTGAAGCTGATTGCATTGAGAAAGGTATTTTCTTCTTTTTATAGAGATAAACTTTTATTTTTTGAGGAATGGATGGACTAAAGATAATAAGTACAATTCTTTACAGAACTTACCTCTTTTAATGCTGCTGTACTGTAATGGTAAGCTTTAGAACATGTGCTTGTTTTCTTTCATGCTAAGTCAAGAATCTGATGATTAGAAATGATTAAATAAAATGAAACAGGAGGAAACATACATGATTTTTGAAGGTCACTGATCCATAGTGGGGAAGAACCCTATGAGCCGTCCAAATTGAACTCTAAAATTCTGTGGCACTGTTTCATTTTGGGAATAAGAATGGTGGGATTGATAATAGAGTAGGGGTTCTCAATATTGGTGTTATTAACATTTTGGACTGGATAATTCTTTATTGTGCAGGGCTGTTTTGTGCATTGTAGGATGTTTAGTAAACCATACCTAGCCTTTACTCACTATATGCCAGTAATACTTCCTCCCCCAGTTGTGACAACCAAAAATGCCTTTAAACGCTTCCAAAACGTTCCCCTGGAGCAAAATTGCTCCCGATTGAGAACCACTGAGATAGGTGGGGGGAAAAGATTAAGTTTCAGTTCCAGCTTTTAGGTTAAGAAAAGGGAAAACAAAGCCATAATGAAGTGAATATATTAATATTTAAATATATTAATAAATAAATAGTAAGAAGGTCCTAAGAAGAAAGTAGCTGAGGTAGGAATTTCTTGCATATGATGTCCACCACAGTAATGATAATTACTGACTGAGAGAGGAGTTTAATTTAGGAGCATGTGCATTTTGAACATCACTAAGGCCAGTGTTGGAATCCTGGTTAGGTTCCACCTATATTGTAGACCTCTGAGTAGGTAAAACATTGCCCTTGAAAATAAAAATAGGGTGCACAGCCACAGTCCTTTATCCAAAGACACTTGGGCCAAATATGTTTTGAGATGCAGGTTTTTCAGGTTTTAGAAAGTCATCAAGGTATATTTGTAATGTGTTATGTAATACCCCTAATAAGAGGTAGGCATTTTTAATCACATTAATATTTCTGCTGGAAAATGTATGACTATTCACACTAAGATAAATAAAGACTATAAATAGTTCATGTCAATTTAACCAGGTTTTGCTGCCAAAAGAAGTTGCTGCAGACTTACAAAAATCTTTCACTTCTCAGAGCCATTTGGGTTTAAGAATAGATAAGAAATTGTGGGCCTGCATTAGAAAACACCTGTTATAAATGCACAGTTCTGTAGCTACATCATTTCTATGGTTAAATAGATTTTGAATTCTGAACAGCTAATTTAGAAAGGACCATTAGAAATTACTCTTAGAAAAGCAGTCCATTAGACTTGACTACCTCTACTTTTGTTAAGTGGCATGATCCTTTAAGGGATGGTCCAGAAAGAAAAAAAGTTCTGGGAAAGGAGAGAGCAAGAAAGAAGTTATCAGGACAAAAAAGAGGAATGAGGAAATACTGAAGAGACGGGGAGAGAGAGAGACAAAAAAGGAAAGAGATGCTAAGGGAAGCAAGGCAACCGCCTGCTTCTCTCAACCCTATTGTCTATGTCTAATTGTCCATAAACCCTCTTCTTGGTAAATATCCAAGCTCTTTCCCTCCCCTTTTTATCTCTAAGCAAATCTGAAGCAGTGTTTATCTAGTGTCCTTATCACTTTCAAATGCCTTTCCTTCTTTTTACCTATATAAAGAACTAAATCACTTTGAATATATTTATTAAATCCTTTATTTTCATTTATATGAGAATTTGTACCTGACTTTTATTTCATGGGTTTTTCTGTTTACCCTTAAGTATTTTTTTTTTTAAACCTCCTAGGATTAACTTTGTTAATTTAACAAGTCAGTCTTTCTTTTTTCTTGTCTTTTTTGTTTTTCCTTTTGTGCCTGGTATTATGGTTCCTTAATACCAGTTTAAGTGACTACCTGGTGTGGAGGAAAGGGCAGGAGACCTAGATTCTACTCTTAATCTCTGGCTGCCTCGTTATTTAGCTTTGGTCATGTCCTGTAATTTTAAAGGCCTGTTTTATTAAATGTAAGATGTAAAGGAGTTAATCTCTTTGTGTTAGTTAAGATTCTGTGATCCTGTAGTTTATTTTTAGTTTCTTACAAGGTTTTTAAAAGTAGATTATAGTATGGAGGATATAGCTCAGTTTGTGTTTAGCATGCATGACGTCCTGGGTTCAATCTCAGTACCTCCATTAAAAAAAAAATTAGATTCCAGATTTACTGTGTGGTAATTTACAGTTTTTTTCTGATCACTTTTTTTTTTAATCTCCTTTCTTTCAAAATGAGGCCATGTGTGTTGGGTTTTGTTTTTTATCTCCTCTTAAGAGAGGTGAATTTACTTTGGAATTGATTACTTTTTATAATTATTCATCTTTTGGTGAAAATACTCTTGTTGAAGTAGCACCCCCATTTTGTTTTCTTTAGTGTATCTTAAAGTTTTCTTTGAAATTCTAGTCAAATTTCTTTGAAATTCTAGTTAAAAATTTCATCTCCTTATAATTTGTTTCATTTTTTCTCAACTGATGTCCTTGTGTTTGGTTCTAAGCACATTTTTCTGTATTTGCTTTATTCACAAATAAAACAAAATTCTTTCCTATTCTTTTTGTCCAAGTTAGACAAAATGAATTTTATAAAGTGAACTTTGTTAAAAATTTTGGGAAGAGAAAATATAAAAGAAAGCAGGTTTTCCAAGTAGAAATTTTTTATCCTGTGATTGCTAAGTTGCTGCTTAATAGGTATCCAAGTGTTCTACTCACCCTGACCAGGAGGCTCTGTCCTACAAGTCCCCGCTTTCAGGTTTGAGTTACTGACTCCCTTCTCTCCTGCCCTAGAATGTTCCAGACTGTACTACCCCTCTCTTCGCCCAGCTAAAATAGGAAAAATGGGTTAAAAGTGATGAACCCTGTTAATGAGTTTTTGGATATCCATTAAAATAAAGCCCTACAGTGTACAGTAATAGTAATAACAGCAGCTAACACTTACTAAGTGCTTTTGTGCAACAGAAATTGTGCAGGGTGCTTTAAGTATATTATTATTTAATTCTCACAACAGTCTTGTCTAGTAGGTTCTATTTTTAATATCTGGTCTCTAACAGATGAGGTGATTTGAGCTTAGATTAAATAATTTTCCCAAGATCACACAGCTAGAAGTGGCAGAGCCAACAACTGAACAGTTAATGTTTAGCTAATTAATATTTGATGCTCATAGTAAGTCATAGTAATGTTCTAAGAACTATGAGGAGTTAAAATAGAAATATTAGGTAAGTCTCATCTCTAAATTGCTTATAATCCATTAAGTCACAAAAAGAAAAGAATTTACCACAAACAGTGATATGACATGAAAGTAATTGTGTTTAGTGACAAAGTTAACTGGTTGGTTTATTAATTTCTGGTAATCATAAAAAAGCACAAATTTGTATTATGCAAACTTTAATACATTTACAATTCTGTATTGCAGTATTGGGGAGAAAGTGGTTTGGAGTTAAGTCTTTTCATCTACCTGCCTAATGGAAGTATAAATTAAGGAAAAATGAAATTATGTATTTACTAGACATCAAACAAATGTGTGCTATCTTTTTAGAGACATTTGCCCTTGGTGGTTATGAGCTTTTTAGGGAGTCATTTCAGATTTTGGCTCTTAGCAGATTTTTAAACTGTTCTCAGATTTGGAAAGTGGGGAATAGCAAGGTTGTATTTGAGGTAAACTTTTCAATAACATGCCATGTAAATTGAAACATTCATATTAAAATTGCATTAAATTTGATTAGTTATATCATCATCTTTCTTTAAAAGAAAGAAGCTATCGAAATATCAAAACTTCATTATAACATGTATTGATTACTTTTACCCTTTGAACGTTTGAAGTTATGATCTTATCTATACGTTTAGTCCATTCACTTTTATACTTAAATATGCCATATGGGACTTGCATCTCATTATTTTAAAAAATTCTTATGAAGTTAATTTATCTAGCATCTTTTCCATGTAGGTAGTTTCTAGTTAATTATGCTTTGTAAAGGGGATTGTTAAGTTTTCATCAAAGTATAGTGTCCGTTACCTTGGAATGAAAGGATAATGAAGGGATCTCAGTGTGGTAGTTTACACAGTAGGACAACTCTAGTGTATTCATTCTCACAACAATGAGGTGAGTATCTTACTAAAATTTCACTAATTTTTAATTATACCAGTTTTTATCAGTGTCACTGTGGTGCTGAATGGGATAGGAATGAGCACTAATTGCCACAAATAAAATTTTTTACTAAAACATAAAAGCTACCAAATTGATGTTGTCTTTCTGCTCTGCCATCTGTGTTTAAACTGAATTTAGTAAATTTAAAATGGTAATGGCTAAATACTCACTCTTGCTTAGTATGAGTTATTATTACACATTAATGCTGTATTATTATTAGGCAATCTATGTTAGGAAAGTTTCCATCTGACCTGTGATTTTAGTTTTGAGCTTAATGAGGAAAGTCTATATTTTCCTCAACTTTGTAATCCCTGCTTCTAGCATAGTGCCTGGCATACAGTAGGTGCTCCATATATGATGATTGATTGAATAAATAAAATTAGTTAAAGGTGAAATATAGAAAAACTTTACTTAGATGATTTTTAAGAAAATTAAAGCATCTTGGAGCTAATAGAAATATTAGAGATTTAAAAATTAACTAGTATACTGTGTCAGAGAAGTAAATTATTTTTGATCATATAGTTAGTTGGAAGATTATTACTAGCTGAACAAAAGCCTGCTGACTCTTGCTCTAGTGCTCATTTCAGCACATTCTGGCCTTCTATAGGTAAAATTTTATGAAGTAAATGGCACGGAAGGGAAATGAATGATTAAGTCTGTCGTGAGTGTACTGAAGTTTCAAAAAGGCCCATGGGAAAAGAACCTCTTACAGAGAACATCTCAAGAATTCAGTAATTCTGATTTACCATGGGAAATGACCAAAATTTCTCAATCAGGTTAAATTTTAATTATTTCATCTTTATGCCGTTATATAAGCATCACTAAACACTCGTTAAGGAGTAGATGATAGCATAGAAAGCTTATAATTCATTACAGAGTTTTCAGAAATTAAAAATCTTAGTAAATTGAAAGCTTCATTTAGAAAACTTAGATAGGTTATTGCAAGATATTGAATATAGTTCCCTGTGCTATACAGTAGGACTTTGTTGTTTATCTATTTTATATATAGTAGATAGTATCTGCAAATCCCAAACTTCTAATTTATCCCTTGGCTCCCCTGCCCCTTTCCCCTTTGGTTACCATAAGTTTATTTTTTATGTCTGAGTCTGTTTCTTTTTTGTAAATACCTCTAATGAAAATGACATGAAAAAGAATATATATAAATGCATAACTGAATCGGTATGCTGTACACTAGAAACTAACACAACATTTTAAGTCAACTATACTTTAAGTAAAAACAAAACCGAAACCAAAAAACTCTTCCAAAAAAAAAAAAGATAGCTAAAACTATAGGTTAATCTTCAGTTTTATGTCATTCTTATAATGAAGATATTGTTGAAAAAATTTAAATCTAATGAGAATTAGGAAAATTATACACATAATTTTCTTTGTATTTGTGGCTCAGTTGCTCATTTCTAGAATATGATAGTGGAGTTAACAAATGGTAAAGCATTTTATGAAATGTTTTGGGTAACTTTTGTTTTAATGTAAGAATTGATATTTTTTCCTGCCTATGATTATAATAAAAGCTTTCATTTATTTTGTACATACTCTGTAACAGATACTGCCCTTTACTTACATTATGAATAGTCTTTTGAGGCAGATATTATTATTACCTTAGGGTCAGAGCTATTAAATAATTTGCTTATGGTCCCACAGCTAGTAAGTGGTAGAGATGGGATTTAAATCCAGATCTGTGTGTTTTCAGAGCCTGTCTTTACCAGTACTACATTGTACTAGATTATATACATGTATTATTGAATCATTCAAATTATATTTGAGGACTTCCTATGTGTATAGCATTATACTTAGTACTCTTGAAGCTATGAAGGGCGTAAAAGACATGGTCAGTCCTGGACCAATTGGAGAAACAAATACACCTACATCAAGTAACTTGAGAACAGTTACAAATCATCATTACCTTATAATTGAAGGCTAGAGTCAGAGCTTTGGATAATTTCTTCTTTTTTTTCCTAGTATACATTTGAAATTACTTGTCAGTTACTGATGTTATTTTCTTCCAGGTTTCTAAACTTGGCTTTCTTAACAGGTTTTCATGGGAATGTGGCATTACCAGCATACTGGGAAACATTCAATGGAATATAGTCTGGACAGTGAACCATAACTTTTCCTTTATAATTTTTAGATTCTTTTGTTCATATTGATTTTCTCCCTCTATATGGTTCCCAGCATGTATTAACTGGTCATGTTTCATCCACCATGAAGCCTGCTAATACAAACTTTAAGACTGAAGGGTAAGTAAGCCTTTTTTGCTCATTTAAAATTGGATTTGCAGCATTTTGAAGTTTTAATTGAAACTAGTCTTGTGGCCACTTTGGCACCAACCCCCTTTTTACTATATCTTGGGATTTTCAGTACCTTATCCCAAAGCATTTGGTCTTTTTCAGTGTTTTGCTTGAGACATGTTTTCTAAGTAGGTATACATTATATGTGAACAAATTGACTACGTATAGTAAATAAATGATTTTTATTAATATTCAGAAAGGGAGCAAATAGATACCTAACTGTGAAGAAGAAAGATGGATCAGAAACAGCTCATGCAATGATGACCTGTAATTTGACTCATAATACAAAACATGCTGTTAGGAGCCTAATTCAGAGATTTCCTGTCACCAATAAAGAGCGTACTGAACTTCTGCCCAAAACAGAAAGAGGAAATGTGTTTGCAGTTGAAGCTGGTATGTATTTTCTGGGGAGCTTCCTTGTTTATTCTATTATTTGATGACTGTTCTTTTTCTACTTAAAGTTTATTTTTAAAAACTAATGTGAAATAAGAGTTCTCATTTTGAATAGTTTGTTAGAAATGATTTAAGAGCTGTGAAAATTTTGAAATGAAATGCATTGTTTAGGCATGTCATGAAGGTAGATTTTTTGTTTAAATGTTACAGTAATAGCTAACCGTTTATTGAGCACTTACTGTGTGCTAGACAAATAGGGCTTCATAGCAACCCTTGCAAGCAAAGAATTTCCCCTATTTCACAGGTGAAGAAACTGGGGCTTAGAGAAGTCAAGTAATTTGTTAACGGCCACTCAACCAGCCAGTAAACTGCAGAGTTGGGATTTGACTGCAAGGTCTGAACTTTCCTATATTATGCTGCCGTGACACAATAATGAGTGAGATTTTGAATTGGGGCTTTAGTTTCTGGTAAGAGACAGGACAGTCTTCAGTACATTAACTTGCACAAAGGTAGATTAATAATAAATTTAGGTTATAAAATGAAGTTGTACTGTTTGGAAAACCAACTTTTATAGTGAGGAAATTATTTTATTACCTACAGTGACATAATTTGCATTATATCTGTTCTTGGAGTAGCTTTGCAGAATGCAGAAAATGCATGGTCCTAGATATCAAGGAGTTTTAAAAATAAATGCACACAAAACTATTTTGAGTTATGTGGAGAAAATAAGACACATTGTAACTCTTTTTATTCCTATCTGCTTAGTTAAATATAGATGTTGGCTAAAATGGAGAGTTAGGAGATTTGTTAAGCATTAGGACCTTACATTTACACGTATTTTTCTGTTTGATCACATAATCTTACATAACTAACTTTAAACATAGAGGGTTTTTTCTTTTTCATGTGGGTTTTCATATTGTTTATAACAGACTTTACAGTATAATATACATTGTTTCTTAGTATAAACTTATAATTTTCTTTGTCATAATTGGTAGAAACAAGCCTGAAAATCATTTTAGGATATCAAAATTGTATTTTATTTTAAATGATTTTTGAATGATTGATTTTCGTTCATTTTTAAACATTATGTACCAGAAATACTTCTGAGAAATTTGTCTTTTAATTGGTAGTGAAATTTATAACATGTTCTCTAAGAATGTTAGTACAGCGGTTGAGGCATTGCTTCCTAACTTTATGTAGACTGAGTAGAGAAGAACACTTGAGAGGAATTACATTAGAAATTATTTTTGTTTTAAACTCTTTATTGTTGATCATAAATTTTTTTGATCTTTTATTCATTTTCAAAGAAAACCGGGAAATGAGCAAGACAAGTGGGCGACTCAACAATGGCATACCTCAGATTCCAGTGAAAAGAGGAGAATCTGAATTTGATTCCTTTAGGCAGTCTCTGCCAGTGTTTGAGAAACAAGAAGAAATTGTTAAAATAATTAAGGAAAATAAAGTAGTTTTGATTGTAGGAGAAACTGGGTCTGGAAAGACTACACAGGTTTGTTTATTTGTTGTTTATAGAAGAAAAAATATTTTCTCATGTGATAGTTTTATATCAAATTTATAGTACATATATTTTAACAGAAAACAAAAAAGGAGCTTTTGGTCATTTTAATATTTTTTTCTGAAATAAGTTATTACTAGAAGTACATTTTGAGAATTTATAGAAAGATGATATTTTAAAATATTTTCTTTTAAATTAGTACATAAGGGCTTTATTTAAACAGAGGTGAGACTGTGATTTGGTTTAATGAAGGAAAATGGATTTGGGCCTTCAGTTCAGATTTCAGCTCCTTCATTTATTGGATGTGATGTTTTAGCCTAGTCTTGTAACTCTGTGAGCCAGAGTCCTCATTTACAAAATGGAACTAAAAATTGCTGCCATTCAAGGTGAGGTTTTGACGTAATGACTATAAAGTGCCTAGCATAGTGTTTTGTATGTAGCAACTAAATTACAAGTAATATTACTAACAACAAGAAATGTTAATACAAAGTTAACATAGGGTGGAATTAATATGACATGTTTGACTTGGATGTTTAGGATTAAAGTACTTCAGTATTTGAAGTGTCACTCAAGTAGTGACAGGTTGGAAGTAAGTGTGGCACAATGATAATGACCTGTTCTTGTTTATCCTCTTTAATGTGTTAGCATGTTGAAATAGTAAATTTACTTTGCTTTTGATTGAGTTTTAGATAGAATACTCATTTTAACTTTACATTTCCTTCTTATAAGGACAAATAAATTTGCTTTTGACAGTTGCTTAAGATCTCCTGTGGTTGTATTGGCTAGTTTAATAAACTTAGTAAGTAAGGCAAGGTGATAGGAGAGGTTGACTGTAAAGTTTACTAGTTATTTACAAAAGTATAACTCTTTATACCTTTATACCTCTTTGAGCCTATAAAACTGAATTGTCACAAATAAGGTGAAATTTTTATCTGAAAACAATGTATAAGATTTTTCTTCAGCATGAGTCCTTTTATGGTTAAGTGGAATTCCATGGAGTCATGCCAAAGAATCTGTTCATATGTCTTAGATTGTTATAATTGTTTTAGTATTAGAAATTTTTGTCAGTAGGTGTTATTTGTGGCCATTTTAATTACATAGAGTAGACATGAAAATTTTGACGAAATATAACAAATATGTTTTTATCTAAATTATTTGAGTGTCCGTCTTTTTTTAGGACTTCATGCCATGCTAAGAAAAACATATTCTACCCCAAGATTAAAAATCACTTTCCTATAAATATTTTATTCTAATACTTTTATATCTGTAGTTTTTAAAATCCATCTGGAGTTTATTTTATTGTATCATATCAGGTATAAATCTAACTTTTTTCCTTATGTTAAAACCTAGTATTCCAATATAATTTTTATTTAATAATCCTTTTCTCCTGATTTAAGATACTACTTTTCAAAAAAAATTGAAGTGTAGTTGATTTACAATAGTGTGTTAGTTTCAGTTGTACAGCAAAGTGATTCATTTCTATATATATTTTTTCAGATTAGTTTTCATTTTAGGTTATTATAAGACATTGAATATTGTTCCCTGTGTTGTATAGTAAATCCTTGTTCCTTATCTATTTTATAGATAATAGGGTGTCCTTATCTATTTTATAGATAATAGGGTGTATCTATAATCCCATACTCCTAATTTATTCCTCTCTTGCCTCCCTTTCCCCTTTGGTAACCATAAGTTTGTTTTCTATGACTGAGCTTGTTTCTGTTTTGTAAATAGATATATTTGTGTTATGTTTTAGCTTCCATATGTAAGTGATATCATATAATATCTGTCTTTCTCTGTTTGACTTACTTTGTTTAGTTAGAGTATGCTATTCCCTAGGTTCATTCATGTTGCTGATTATGGCAATATTTTATTCTTTTTATGGTTGAGTAGTATTCCATTGTATATATTATATTACACACACACACACACACACACATACCCCGTATCATCTTTCTCCATTGATCTGTTGGTGGACACTTAGATTGCTTCCATATCTTGGCTATTGTAAATAGTGCTGCTTGGAACGTTGGGGTGCATAGGTTGAAATACTACTTTTGATCAAATACTAAATTTCTGTAGTACCTAGGTCTATTCCCAGAATTTTTGTTATATGTCTTTAATTATCTGTTCCTGCATGAAGATCTCACTTTTTGCATTTTGTAGTTTTACAGTATATGGCATGATACACCTCTTTATTAGCTTCTCTTTTTAAATATTTTAAATATTTCTTAGCAGTTTGTTTGCATTTATCCTTCCAAATGAAGTGGTCAAGTTTAAAAAAAAATCCTCGGGACTAAGACATGCAATGAAAAGATGTTATTTTCACTCATAGTTTAAAAAATGAAATCAAAACAATAATTATATTTTTCAGCTGTTAGATTGGCAGAAATTTGAAAATTCATGTTATCTAGTATTTGCATTTGGGAAAACAGTATCTCCTGTTCTTTTGGTAGGGGTATAAATTGTTTTGAAGGGCAGATTGATCATTTTTCCGTAAAAATTAAATTTATATACTCTTTGACTCATCATATATTTATCTTTACAAAAGTATGTGAAGATAGATGTTCACTGCAGTATTCTTTACAGTAGCAAGCAACAACATCAATAATAACATACCTAAAAATAATTGGAAATTACTTAATGTATAGTCATATTTGTTAAATTATAGCACATCCATAAGATGTACTATGCAGGTATTAAAATGGATTAGATAGATCTGATATGTTTTTAAATGAGATCTGCAGATGACAAACATTAAGGACAATAATCACTTTGTTTGAATAAAAACCTGTTTTTATATACAAATATTTTAAATCGTATAAACTTTTTTTTCCCCAACAGAGTTTCTAAGAAACTTAACAGAGGTTACTTTTATGGAGGGGACTATTGGTAGTGGTAGGGGTGGGGAAGACTTTTACTTATTATTTTAAATCTTTCTGACATGTTTGAATTTAATTATGGTTAAGTGTCTGCAATCCTGGTATTAAGCTATTTTTGTTTTGTTTATAATTTTCACTATTTAAAAAATTCCAATGGAATTTTGGTAATTGTTCCATTGACTTTATAGGATAATTTAAGGAAGATTGACATTCTTGCAATATTGATTATTCCTAACCAGGAGTGTGTCATTTTTTTAGTGTATTCATGTCTTTTATGTTTTTCAGTAGCACTTTATAACCTTCTTCATGTAAACTTCAAGTATTTCTTCATAATTTTATTTTCACTGTTTTAGTTTTAGTTTCTATTGGGAGCAGAGTCTTTTCATATTACACTTTTTAGCTGATTATTAGTAGTTACATGGAAGTTGTTGGTCTTATGATTATTTTATGTTTGGGCATGTTACAGAACTTTTTAGTTCTAATGGTTTTTCAGTTGATTGACTTGAATTTTCTGAATGTACAATCATGTCATCTGATAGTAATTTAAAATTTGTTCCAGATTCCTCAGTTCCTCTTAGATGATTGCTTTAAAAATGGTATCCCCTGCCGTATATTTTGTACTCAGCCAAGACGATTAGCAGCTATTGCTGTGGCCGAAAGAGTTGCTGCAGAGAGAAGAGAAAGGATTGGTCAAACAATTGGATATCAGATCCGTTTAGAAAGCAGGTAAAGACAATTCTGTTACCTTTTACCATTTTTAGAAAAGACTAAATATTTCTATTTCACTAAGTATAGAGAATGAGTTACTTGAAAAGTTAGATGGTCATTTTGCTCCAAATAAGTTTATGGCAGGCCTTTGAGGTCATGACTAAACGTAGTGAGGTTTTGAATAAATAATAGTTTGAAAAAAAGTTTGGGCCATAGATAGAAATCCTATTTCATAGTTTCATGATAAAGTTTAGGTTATTTCACCTCTTTGAGTCTCAGTTTCTTCGTCTATAAAATGGGGCTAATGAAAGCATCTAGAGCACAGGTTTGATGTGAAGTTTACAGTAAGCCCTTAATAAATGTTAGTAATAGTACTGGTAGTAACTTCTTGACAACTAGTATCATTTCTTTGCTCACAGTAATTTGGATATAGTGATTCAAAAAGCTGATCTTTTTTGTGATGTACTTTTTTCCTCAGGCAAAAAGTTTTTAAGGCCTTTATAAAAAAACCTATCTTGGTTCTTTAACAAAATAATCACTTGATACAAGACTGTTAGTAATAATAAATTTGTGAGATTATCAGGCATAAAATACATATTTCACATAACTTTGCTAATAAAGCATATATACCAGTACACTGTTGTATTATTACACTTATTAAAGTACAAAGGAGACTAGCATTTAATATGATCATGTTTTAATTACATAAAAGATTTGTAATTGTGCACTTTATTTTGATTTTTTAAAGAGTTTCTCCAAAGACGCTTCTGACATTTTGTACTAATGGGGTACTGCTTCGTACTCTGATGGCAGGCGATAGTACATTATCAACTGTGACACATGTTATTGTGGTAAGAATATTTAAATTTAAACATCTAATTACATTTCTAGGATAGGATATAAATGAAAACTAATTTTTTTAAACAAGTTATTATAATCAAGTTACTTTTTATTATCCATAATTATTAGAAATAAATACTTTATATTAAATATTTTCCTACCACCAGGTTTTATGAGTGAAAATAAAATAAGTAGGTAGTTTTTTAAAAAGTGCTTTTTATATATGAAAATGGTACATATACTTTAAGAGTTCTCCAGAATGGTGAAAGTT